>NC_090593.1:348203-696406 GCF_017918235.1 Porcisia hertigi
CACCACCACACTGCCCGCCTAAGCTTTGACCCTCTTTTCTATCGGCACCGTTCACGCGCTTTCCAAGAGTATTTCTGCGTGACGTTGCTTTATCTTTCTCGTCCACCCCGTCGCCAGGGACGACAGCGTTCAGAAGCGAGGCATTTTGTTTTGTGTGTGTGATGGTTAGAGTGGATAACACATATACGATGGCACTCCCATGTAAAAGAAAAACAACAGTTTATTTTCCCCTTCCATGTTTTCTCATGTTTGAATGCTCTGTTTCCCAGTTTTTTTTTGTTTGTGACCACCCTTCCTTCTCGAGCTATGCTTTGTAGATTCCCGCGTGTTTCGGTGGTCACCTGTGTATTTGTGTGCCCTACAGGTGCGTGTGCGTCGCTGCCGCTACCACGGCGCTCTCTGTTCAACTCTGGACTTTTCATGTTGCTGTTCTGAATGCTTTTTTTTGTCTACCCAATTTTTCTCTTTTCCCAACACAGGTTGATATGGACGACAGTCGTGGCTGACGTGCATATATATATATATATATATGTGTTTGTGTGTGTGTGTGTGTGTGTTGGGGTGTTTGACGGTGCCGTTGCACCTTCCGCCGTGTTTTCTTCTGTAGCATTTTCTTTGCCAGCGTAACACAATCGTTCCCTCATCCTTGTTTGTGTTCGGCATCAGAGGTGCATTTGGTGGGGGCGGAGGAAGGTGTGTGTGTGTGTGTGTGTGCGGCGTGCGGGGAGGATGTAGCTGTAAGTCTACATCTTGAGGATTAGCAATGCAGAAGGTATTAGTTATGCGCACAAACATCGCTCACATTAGAGGACGGGGAAGGCCAGCAGACGAAAACAGCTTGCTACAGTCACAACCTCTACTGCATCATTATGGAAAAAAAAAAGAAGGCATCGATCTACAGGGCCGTCTTCCCCTTCTTTTCGATTGGGTGTGCGTACGTTTCTCGTTTGTGTGCGCGTTATGGCAAAAAGGGGTCGAGGGCCAAGAAGCGTTTTTGGACTATTCCCTTGCTGTCCGAGTTTTGTTGCCCCTCCCCTCTCTCCTGTGTCTGTGTCTGTGTGTAGGTGTATGTATATGTATATGTGTATATATATAGGATTTGTAAGTGTCTCTTTGTGTTGGTGTGTGTCCTGTTTGAGCGAGCTGCGTGCCGTTTCTCCTTGATTTCCTTCCTCATTGTAGCCCCCCCAAGCCTTGATGCATCGGAGTCTCTATCTTTTTTTTTGGTTTCCTCTGTGTGCGGTGAGTTGTCCTCTTTTTTTTTCCATTTCTGGTTCAGTTTCTTTTTAAATATTTGCTCTGATTTGCGTGTTTTCTTCTTTTATTGCTCATCTGCCCTTTCCTTCCCTTGTTAGATATATATCTATATATAGATATACTCGCTTTCCCTGGCTGATTACACATCATGTGCGGCTCCCCCTGTTTTTCAAACCTTCATCGAATCGCCCCTTCTGCCCCTTCGCAGGTCTCCCCTTCCCTCCCTCCCTTTTTCTATTTACGTTTTGAAAGAAGAAATTCTCAACCTTTTGCTGGCGCTTCGCCTATCGGGGCATATGTTATCTATATGTGTATATGTACATATATATATATAAATATATTTAGAAGTGTGTATGTGTCTAGGGTGTTGGCTGAAGCCGCGTTTAATGTATATACATACATATATATATGCATATATATATGTATATGCTGGTTTATATGGTGATTCGAAAAATGTGTGTTTCCCCTGTTCCTTATTTTAGTGGTTGCTTGTTGTTCCCCCGTTTTTTTTTGCCCCTGCAGTTCACCACATAGAAGCGGAGAGGAGGATACGATGGGGAGGGGAGGGGGGGGGAGAATACGAGGTGACTGCTGTCGGATACAGCGTTTTATTGCCCCAAGTATACACACGCGCACACCCTCTCTCTTTCCCCTGTTCTTCTTTCTCCACTCAGAGCGCGCTTGGTTTCGATAGTTTCTTCTCTGAGTGTGTG
Source organism: Porcisia hertigi (assembly GCF_017918235.1). Classification (NCBI taxonomy): domain Eukaryota; phylum Euglenozoa; class Kinetoplastea; order Trypanosomatida; family Trypanosomatidae; genus Porcisia; species Porcisia hertigi. Next base: position 350,174 of record NC_090593.1, read on the forward strand.
CATATGTGCGTGGTTTCTCAAAGAGGTCCATTAGCCGCTCTGTGTGCAAGCCCATGCCGCTGACATATCTGCCCCACCATTGCAGAGCCACCGCGATGAGGGGGGTGCCCACCCAGGTCACTGACCAGCGATGTGGTGAGGTCAGTGTGATGCATCGTCACGTGTGTTGGGGGTACAGTCCTGGGTAGCGCGTTGCGTCGGAGCGACGTCCAGCCGTGCGCTGATCTGTGGCTGAGGTCATGTAGGGCAAAGAGAATGGCCACGTCACAACAAAAAAGGGGGTGAACACATACTCTCGCTCACTCTTTTGTCTTGGATTCGCTTTTTATCGTGCCTCAAATCTTTGTGGCCAAGCTGCGCGTTGGTTTCTACTACCTTCGTGGTCGGCCATGGATGTCGGTGATGGGCTCGCCGTTGATTGGGTTGCTAGGCGCAGGATTGGCTGGGGAAACGAAGCAGGGTGGGGGGATGATATATGGAGCTTTAGCAGCCGCGATGATCTTGAGGTTACGATGCGTGTGAAATCGAGAAGACATTCATACGGTTTGTGAAGCCAGCGTTTTCCTCATTTTTTTCACCTGAAAACAAAGAAGCAAGCCAAAAGGCCGCACTTGGAGAGGGAAGAGATCGTAGGCGTGTGTTCTGTGTGTACATCATTTTCGTGTTGAGGTGCCTGTGCACCGTAGAACACATTTTTTTTGGGTTCCCCTCTCCTCCTCCCTCATGATGCCCGCGCTGTTTCTGTAATGTGCCTTCTCTCACCCCCTCATTTCTTTTCTGGCTCTTTCGCTCCTCCTCCCACTACCCCACCCCCTTTTTTTTTCGGGTGCAGTTGCGGTGGATTTTTCGTGTCTTTCCTTCGTTCTCTTTTCGGTTTCGTTTTACCGTGTCTGTGTTTTGTCTTTGATGCATTTATTCCTCCTCCAAATTTTTTTTTTCTGTCGTCACAACTTCTCCCCCCCCCTCCTTCCTTGTCCCTCGCGTGTATGCAATCGGACGTCGACATCTCTGCATCCTTTGCGTCTGTGGTGTTTTGTTTTGATTGCCCCCTCCCCTCTCCCCCCCTTCTGTGCCTATTTGGTCTGCACTTGTGTGTGTGTGTGTGTGTCTTTGGGCAGCTGCTAGTATTGCGCAATCGTGGCAGCGAGGGAGGAGAGGGAGGGTTGTGAGGCATTGTTAGCAGATTTCTGCTAGATGGACGGAATGATATGTGTGCGTGCGTGTGTATGTGTGTAAGCAGCAGGCCCACGGAGGAAGGACCCAGGGAGGCACTGAAAAAAAAAACGCACAGTGTATGCGTTTTGATGGTTTAGCGTGAAGAAGGAAACCAGAGCATGGATCTAGATTTTTTAAATATATATTTTTATATAATTCCTGTGCCGAACGAGGGTTTCGGGGGTGGGGTGGGCCAAGCGTAATTCCACACACATACACACACAACTTGCGTTTCACTGCCCAAGTGGACTGGGCAAACGAGCGTGTCCGCAAGTTGATGGGTTAGAGCTTTCTTGTTGTGTATTCCGCATCCCTCTCCCTCTTTCTTTTTTTTTTGCCCACGCCTTTTGTCTATATATATATATATTTGTTTACTCCGGATTTGTTAAAGTTTGTTTTGCACGATATGCATGTACACTTGCCCACTCTTAAAAAAATGTCTATTTTTTATTTTTGCACATCTCTCTTTTCACCTTGGCTTTCCGCTCCTCTTTTCCTGTCCTCTCTCTCTCTGGCGCTCTTCATTTTTTATCTGTAGCTTTATCTCGTTTGTTGCCTCCTGTTAGGGACTTAGGTTTCGTTACTGTACTCGGTGTTCCCCCGTCCCTCTTTTTTTTTTTCTTTCATACTCCTCTGTTGCTCGGGATGGGAATGGGTGTTGGTCTCTTGTCTTTTGCTGTGTGGTATCACCGCCGTGCCCTAGAGTTATTTGTTCCGGGCAGACGCAGAGGCTGAGTCATTCTTGGATCCCAGACAAGCCTGGACAGCGGGGCAGCGAGGGGGCCTCTGGGGGAAGTCAAGGACAAAAAAAACAGGGGGAAAAAGAGCACATCTCTGAAATTTGTCTATATACAAGTATATACTTGTGTGTGGATATACGCATATATCTGTACGTTTATGTCTCTCTTTCTCTCTGTGCGTGCGTGCGTGCAGGATTATTTTCTTTTCGCAGAGTTTCGGTTCTCTCTTTTTCACCTTCTGATCCTTCTCTCTCGGGTTGAATGCCGGGCGTCTCCGGTTATTGAAAATGGTTTCTCATGTTTTTTTTGTTATTTGGCATATTTTTACTCTCCCTCTTCCCTTCACACACACACACACACACACACACACACGCATTTTTCTCGCTGTTTCATAGTTGTCGACCCCTCCTCGTTTCCCTTTCCCGTTCCTTCGTCTTGTCCTCGGGGAAGGTTGCCGATGAGGGGCCTTTTATTGTGGGTGTGTGGGGTTTGTTGTTCTCCCCCCCCTCTATTGCTCACTCTTCTTTCGTGCTTCTTTTCTCCATTCTTCGCTTCCGTTTTTTTTTTTTTCAAGGGGGGTTGATCTGTCTGTCTAGTCTGTGTGTGTATTTGTCGGTGATGGTGTTGTCTGAAAGCGGTCGGCTTGTTCTGGGCAGCGAAAGAAGGAAGGGGGAAAGAGAGGAGAACAAACAAAATTCACCAACAACAAGAATGGAAGAAGCATTTTTTTTTTTCGGGGGCTCTGAGGAAAGCAAAAATATGTTTGTCTTTGCTCCTCTCACTCTTCTCCTCCCCAAAAAGGAGAGAGACGTTGAGGTGCGTCAGGGTTTCCGGTGTGCTACTGCAATATACAAGCACATACTTGGGCCAGTTGCTCGGCCAGCTCACCTTCCTCCTCCCCCCCATATCGCGGCTTTCACTGTTTGCCACTTTTTTTCGTGTTTCGCGCCAGCTCTTGATTATCTATCTTCCAAAGAGTTCAAATTCGTGGGCGTTCGAGCAGAGGCGAATCGTGTCGTGCGTGACAGTGAGGTGGGGGCTGCAAACGCTCCACTACCCAAGGTTTCTCTGTCCCCCCTTTTTCCCGAGACAGCGATCCGAGGCTGAAGATCGTACTCCGCAATCCCACACATCAAAGCCCGGAGGGGTACCTTCCTTGGCTGCGCCAGTCTCACACGCCGCCGTGCAGGCACCTACACCTGCTTGAGCTGAGCCGCTTCGTGCTGCAGAGAAGCATTCAATCTGCATGAAGATTGCATTCGTGCTTATGCTGTTGTCGTTCTTCTTTGTCTCTAGTATCGCTCTGCTCACGCTTGTCCCAGAGCCGAATTCCCACTGCACATTCCCCTTCCCCCTTTTTTTCTCTGGGTCTCTCTCGCTTCCATCACTTGATATGGGGTACCACCACTGTTTAGCCTTCCCCCTTTACCCCCCCACATCAATTCTACACGGACACAGCTGCCAGCATACTGTGTGCGCGCAGTTTCCAGATCCACAGAGCAGAGGTACCGTCGTCCTCCCCAAGAGAGGGACAGGAACAAGATAGCCTGCACTTCAAGATACATACATATACATATATATATCTGGCAGGCGGAGCTCTGCCGCATTGTATCCATGTCTGCTCAGCCTAACGCCTCTCCCAGTAGTACCACGGGGAGGAGGGGCAGTGACACACAAAAGAAAGAAGAGTTTCTGATGGAGTGCAGTCTGCGCCTGCCGTTGCCCGACACGGTGTCTGCCAGCGTACTATGGAAGGTGCTGAAGACAGACCCTTCCCTTGCCCGAACATCGAAGGAGGTCTATTGGTGGAGTGAGGACCCGTCTCAGCGAACGGTCGCCGTAACGATTCAGGCGGCCTCGAAGCGCGATCTGCGCTCTGCTGTTGGCTCCATTTTGGAGCAGGCGAAGCTTGTGGTGCGAACGCTGCGTGTTTATCCACCCGTCACAATTACTCACCGTAGTCCAGCCGATGTGGGTTTCAGCTCTGTGGGGTGACGCGCACTCATATGCGGTGTGTGTGTGTGTGTGGCGCTCATCTATCGATCATCACTACGCGCCTTCCCCCTCCCCCTCCCCCTCCCCCTCCCCCGCTTCTCTTCTACAGTAATGCCCATGAAGTAAGCAGATGTGCACTTTTTTTTTCTGTGTGTGTGCGTGTGAGGGGGGTGGGTGGGGTGACATGGCCTGTCTTCCCTTGAATCTGTCTGCTGCTGTTTGTGTGTGTGTATGTGTGTGTGTCTTACACCTTTGAAGTTCGTATCAGCTGTGGACTTATCCGTTGTCAGGTGCCACCCCCAATGATAAAAGCAGCAGCTGCAGCACCACCACCACCACCAGAGTAACGTGAAAAAAAGGTGACAGAGGCACAGACAAGATCGTTCAAGTGATCGTAACACAGTGGTGGTGGTGGGTTTACCTCTCCAACATGCTTCGTCGTTACCTAGTTCCCCTTCTCAAGCACAGTGATGGATGTTTCTTCTCCCTGCTGCTTCTTGCTGTTTTCTATCGTGGAGATCGGCGCACGCCTTGCGACTCGCGTGGCGGCTGCAATTAGCTCCTGAGAAAAAGAGGCAGAGGAATGCAATGCCGAGCCGCTCATGACATGATTATATCCTTTTCTTCGATTAGTCGGTGTTCTTCGCGTTCATTCTAGTACTTCATTATTCCTCTCTCTGCCTCCTCTCGCTTGTGGCGTTGCTTGGCTTCTCGCCTTCCAACCCTCTCTCCTCCACCCTCCCTCCTCCACCCTCTTTCTTTCTCACGGGCCTTTTGCCTTTCACACAGTTTGCATAGTCCACCGATCCTCCTTTCTCTCTCTCCACAATCTTTTTCCCTAACCACTCCCGCACATCCCAACATGTCTCTGAAGGACGTGAGCAAGAAGGCCTCCGAGCTGGAGGCGAAGCTGAGCGGCAAGCTGTTCCTTGGCGGTGCAAAGCCGACGGCGGAGGATGTGAAGGCGTTCAACGACCTGCTTGGCGCGAACAACACGAACGTGTACCGGTGGGCGAAGTGCATGGGGACGTACACTGAGAACGAGCGCAAGGCGTGGGGCGCGCCTGTGCGCGTTGCTGTGCCGGAGCTGCGCATGCCCGCACCGGCTGTTGCGCCTGCTGCCGCGAAGGCGGCGGCGCCCGCTGCTGCTGAGAAGGCTGCGTCGAAGGCCGCTGCCGCTGCCGCTGCTGCCCCGGCCCCTGCCGCTGCGGAGGATGACGACATCGACCTGTTCGGCGAGACGACGGAGGAGGAGCAGGCGGCCCTGGAGGCGAAGAAGGCGAAGGACGCGGAGAAGAAGAAGGCGAAGAAGGAGGTGATTGCCAAGTCGTCGATTCTGTTCGACATCAAATCGTGGGACGACACGGTCGACCTGGAGGCGCTGGCGCAGAAGCTGCACGCGATTCAGCGTGACGGTCTGATCTGGGGTGACTACAAGCTGGTGCCCGTTGCGTTTGGCGTGAAGAAGCTGCAGCAGCTGATTGTGATCGAGGACGACAAGGTGTCTGGCGACGACCTGGAGGAGATGATCATGGCCTTCGAGGACGAGGTGCAGTCGATGGATATCGTTGCCTGGAACAAAATCTAAAGTGAGTCAGGAAGCAAGGGATGTCGTGTTTGCCGCCACACGCGTCTAATTTTTTTTTCTTCATCACTATGTTCTTCGTTTCGGTGGTGCTGCCCGTTTCTCTCTCTCTCTCTCTTGCTGTTTCTTTTTCGAGTACTAACAACAAAATACACACACAGAAAGAAGCTGAGGAGTGTGAGGAGGAGGCAAGGGTGTAAGGCGGCACGCGTCTGCGCAAACAAAGATATCTTCTTCACTTTTTTTTTCAGATGACTTGTTATATACATATATATATCTATATATGTGTGTGTGTGTCGGTGACACGACGCGCATCTGGAGGGAGGCAGGGACATCGATGCTGCCAGCGGTGGGTGGGGGAGAGGCGGAAAAGGGAAGCAGGCTCAAGCGGGGGCTGTGCGTAGTACCGACATGTGAGTGGTAGCTTGTTAGGAGGGAGATAGGGGGAAGACACAGATGAGCAGACGAGCTCGACATTGGGGGGGGGGGGGGGGAGGACAGTGCATCTCCGAGGTGTAGTGAAAACGAACGACGTCCTAGTGGAGGGAAGTCGGGGATTCGGCTCTCCCCCTCTTGAACTCCCGGATCACACTTTTTCTTTGTCTGCTTGCGGCCTCATCTTTTCTTCCCCGCCTTTGTGCCTCTCTACTTCTCTTCTGGGCTTTTTATTTTTCGGGAAGGGGTGTGTGTAACTGTACCCCCCCCCCCCCACCGCGTGTGTGTGTGTGTGTGGTTTTATACCTTATAAAAAAGAAAACTAAAGATCTGGGGTGTGACGAGCATGAGCATGGCTCGCTCTGTTGTTTTTTTCGCCTCGGTGTCTGTGAGTGTGCGGGTGGATGTTCGCGGGGCTCGTAATTGACACACACACACACGCACACACAAATGCACGGTTAGACTCGCTGCGCTTTAAAAGAGAGTCTTCCTTCTGTCCTAAACAGACATCACTTATCCAAAGACTAGAGAGAGAGTCCGAGGTAACAGAGGGGGCTAGCGCTGCCTAGGCAGTAATGGGGTCTGATCAACACCGATGACCTGCACACGCAGTTGAAGGCTTCCCCTCTCTGATGCTTCTTGCTTCCACATGAAGGGGACGGGGATGACAAGGGGTTTCTCTGTCACTTGTGGTTCTTTCTCGTCGCCGGGAAAGTGAGGCGAGCGTTTTTTTTCTTTGCGCCACGGGGCGGGGGCGAGTGGGAACACATTGTGCTGCCCTCTGTCCGCCCCACTTTCTTCTTCGCTTACTGCTTCAGGCGGCGGCGGCGGCGACTCGGCTCAGGCTGGAGATGAGGATGAGACGGGGAGGAAATCTAGAGGGAGACGGGATGCTTCGGTTGGGCTCCAATACGGCAGGGTCGAGGTGCGCATGCGCCAAACTCGTCGCCACACATGTACGCCGCCGTTACCCTTTTCTCACTCCCCTAGTCGCAACAGACCCAGCACAGCCTTCACCTCTTTCGCTTTTCCATGTGCTCTTGCCGATCCTCATCACCATCTTTGCTCTTCCCCCTCTTCATCCTGAATGCGACTGTGTGGGTTTACATGGCCCATCCCCCCCAATCAATATATATATATATATATATGCGCTTGCATTACGTGTAACTTGGCGTGTTCCTCGCGACCTACTGTCATGACCATCGCACATATACATAAAACACCGGCGCCGTTTCTCCGCACGTCTTCTCTCGCCTCGCTATTCCTGTCGCTGTCTTGACATTTATTCAACTATTTGACACTGTGGAGATCGGAGGGGAAAAAGGCAAAAAAAACGTGAGGAACGCGTTTCAACACTACTCGCACACTCCCTGGCTCTTTTCTCGGTGCATATTCTCGTCTGTGTCATCTCCAACGTGGTCCGTTGCTCGTTCTCTCTCCCCTCTCTCTCTCCCCACGTTTCTCATCCTCCTTTGAGAAAGCATAATGCCCCCTGCCAAGGTAGAGGATATCAAGCAGGCCCGTGCTGCCGCGGATGAGTTGGAGAAGGCCCTGGAGGGTCGTCTCTTTCTAGGGGGTGTGAAGCCAACAAGGGAGGATGTGGACAAGTTTTACGAGATGTTTGGCGAGAACAACATCGCATTTCATCGGTGGGTGCGAAATATGGCGTCCTTCACAGAGTTGGAGCGCAAGTCGTGGAGTCAGTCGGAGAAGACGCATTAGTCTTTGATCTCGAGACAGGCAGCGTTGGCCGCCCGCCTACAGAACATTAGGATCGATATCGTATACAAGAATCTGCATTTCACCTCATCCATGCAGGCATCCGCATTATACATGCATATATATATATATATACATATATACATGTGTGTGTATCTTATTGATTTGTTTCCACCCTCGCCTCTCGCCTCGGTAAGGAGGAGAGGGGCGTTGAGGATGCGAGAAAGGAGAATAAAGTTCAGCCGCCATTGGTTCCACCGGTGCGTAGGCGAACAAATTTGCCGAGGCAAACATCACTGGCCCCCCCTCCTCCCTTTTCTTTCCACCTTCGGTAGTAATGGGGCAGATCCGTCTCACGCACTTGTCCTACCGTGTTTCCGCTGAAAGCGCTACAACTCGCCTCCTTCTCGGTCATCTTAACCCCTCCTCACTCTTTTTTGTTTTATTTTGTGGGTAGGGCCGGCTTGCTGCCTATGTGTCTCGTGCTTCTTCGCTGTCTTCTACCTTTTCCCTCCTCCTCCTCCCCCTCCCCCACCACCACCACCACCACGACTGGCACCTTTCCTCCTTTTCTCCTTTCTTTCTGTGTCGAAGCGGAGGTGTGCGCGTGCGTGAGTGTGAGTGTGTGTGTGTGTGTGTGATTTGGCACCGAAAAAAATTTTCCTCCTATTTTCTATGCTCGGGTGTGGAGATACTAGGTGGCGTCGGGTGGGGGCATCGGTGTCTGTGCTGGGTCTTTATTTTTCATTGACCTTGACTCGGCGTATGTGTGCGTGGGGGTTAGGCATCTCCTTTGTAGATATTGGTGGAGTTCGTGGAATGCGGTAGCTGTAATGGCATTGCTTCTGTCATTTGATTAGTGGTGGCTTCGCTTCTTCAGTTGCGCGCGTATGTGTGTAGTGGGGTGTGAGTGCACGCACAGACGGGCAGATGATCTCCACACACCTGCCATCACTCAACCTACATGCGTATCCGTCACAAATGGGGAAACTCTCAAAAAGTAGACTCGCCAATTGAATCGGTGAAGCGTACGTTTGGGTAGGTCCTTGGTTATGGACAGATCATCACAACAGCTTCTCTCCCCCGCTCCGTTCTCTGGTTCCCCCCTTGTGTGTTCTTGTAGGCATGCTTGTCCCTGTACCTGCGCCTTCGTTTTTTTTTCTGCAGCACTGTGCTGCTGCGTTGCTGTAATGGTGACCGACAAGGTTCCCCTTCCTTATGTGAGCATCTGTGGTGGTGAATGGTTTTCGACCCTGCTTAGCTGTGTGTGAGTCTGTGTGTGCAACCCTGCGCGTTCCTTTACTCGACAAAGGTGTCCCCCCCCCCCCCTTGTAACGGCTGACGGGGGTGCTGGCTTGTCGTACAGGCGTGCCTTGAAGTGGCGCCTCTCGCGCGCCTCGGCTGTTCAGTTTTTGTTTGTCCCTATTTCACAGCGTCTGTGTGGTTTGCATCGTTTCTCTGCCGTTTCTTCATCCATTATTCCACCACTGATCCACTCGTTCTTTTCACTCTTTTCCTTCTCTTCCGTATGCGTAGATGTGTGTGTGTGTGTGTGTGTGTGTCTCACTCGCATGCGCACAGACCTCCACAAGAGAAAAAGAGTGTAGACTTGGCCCCCCCCTCCCTCCCTCCCCAGAAAAGTGTCCTCCCTCCTATTCTCTCATTTGGGTTGTTCTCTGATCTCATTGCATCCGTGTGTGGATTTTTTTGAGCAGGGTGTGCAGATGTGTTGTCTTTTGTGATGTTTTTTTCACTGCTCCGACTACCTTCCAACGATCAGTCGGTGTTCTTCGCGTTCATTCTAGTACTTTATTATTCCTCTCTCTGCCTCCTCTCGCTTGTGGCGTTGCCTGGCTTCTCGCCTTCCAACCCTCCCTTCTCCACCCTCTCTCCTCCCACCCTCTTTCTTTCTCACGGGCCTTTTGCCTTTCACACAGTTTGCATAGTTCACCGATCCTCCTTTCTCTCTCTCCACAATCTTTTTCCCTAACCACTCCCGCACATCCCAACATGTCTCTGAAGGACGTGAGCAAGAAGGCCTCCGAGCTGGAGGCGAAGCTGAGCGGCAAGCTGTTCCTTGGCGGTGCAAAGCCGACGGCGGAGGATGTGAAGGCGTTCAACGACCTGCTTGGCGCGAACAACACGAACGTGTACCGGTGGGCGAAGTGCATGGGGACGTACACTGAGAACGAGCGCAAGGCGTGGGGCGCGCCTGTGCGCGTTGCTGTGCCGGAGCTGCGCATGCCCGCACCGGCTGTTGCGCCTGCTGCCGGGAAGGCGGCGGCGCCCGCTGCTGCTGAGAAGGCTGCGTCGAAGGCCGCTGCCGCTGCTGCCCCGGCCCCTGCCGCTGCTGCCGCTGCGGAGGATGACGACATCGACCTGTTCGGCGAGACGACGGAGGAGGAGCAGGCGGCCCTGGAGGCGAAGAAGGCGAAGGACGCGGAGAAGAAGAAGGCGAAGAAGGAGGTGATTGCCAAGTCGTCGATTCTGTTCGACATCAAATCGTGGGACGACACGGTCGACCTGGAGGCGCTGGCGCAGAAGCTGCACGCGATTCAGCGTGACGGTCTGATCTGGGGTGACTACAAGCTGGTGCCCGTTGCGTTTGGCGTGAAGAAGCTGCAGCAGCTGATTGTGATCGAGGACGACAAGGTGTCTGGCGACGACCTGGAGGAGATGATCATGGCCTTCGAGGACGAGGTGCAGTCGATGGATATCGTTGCCTGGAACAAAATCTAAAGTGAGTCAGGAAGGGAGAAGAATCGGGTGGGCTATCAAGGACGAGACGCAGACGATCTAGCGCATCGCTGAGCCTAGACACCACTTCGAGGGTTTGTGTGACGTCTATACGGTTTTGTGCTCCATGTCAAAGGAATAAGAGAATAAATCGCTTCGCGCTTTGCTCTGCTGTGGCCTCTTGGGTTGCTTCGTGGTCTCCCCGTTCCTTCGGGGCGAGCGCGGGCGTTTGTTTTCACAGTTGTTCCCCTTTTTTTTTTTGGGGGGGGGCTGCGTGTACAAAGCACTGGGCGTCTCGATTTGTCACAGTACTCTCCGATGCAATCTGTTCGCGTTTTCAGGATCTTGTCATGATCGGCGTGGGGGTGGGGTGGGTGAGTCGTGGTACGTAGTCGGTGGATTCCGTCGTGCAGTTTGCCGGGCTTTCTTTCTTTTTGAGCGTCTCTCACCAACCTTGCTCAGCCTACCCCTTCCCCTCTCTGCTTTGTGTGTTTTGTTTTTGGTTTTCACCCTGTCTTCTGAAGTCTCCGAAACGCTTTTTTTTTAATTATGCTCGGTGCTGTGTTGTGTGTGTGTGTGTATGTCCGGTTGTGCGTCTCTGGGCTCCTCACATATCCATTTAACGGAATGGAAAAGAAGAAAAGGGGGCGGCCCACATATACCGAGAGAACACGAGATGCACTTGAGGGTATACTGGAGCGGTGTCAGGTGTACGTGCGGCACGAGTGGAGGAGGGAGAGGGCTTAAGTGGTTGCGGACTGCCGCCGATGAGTCTCCGTGGAGGGTGCTAGCAGCTTCTCTACGTCCTTATCCGGCCGATGTGTCGTTGCTGTCGTTGCTCTCTCCTCCTTTCGCTTCGCTGTCTCTAGGTGCCGCGCTCCCCTGTAAAACGCCGAGAGCTGCACACTCTCGTTTACATCAAGAATTTGTTTTTTTCTAAAGAGCAGCAGCGGCAAAAAAAAAGTAAGGGTTTATTCTCAAGAGCAACAAAAAAGGCAAAAAAGAAGAACAGACACAAATATCGCTCTCACAGAAAACCAAAGAGGAAAAGAAATGTGGAGCCATCGGAGTTGAAGTGGTGGGGAGAGAGGAAAGAGAAGTACGTCTGTGGGGGGAGCTGGGGAGGAGGCGGAGAGGCACAACGCAAATGCAGTGGTGAGAGGAGTCGTCGCGGTGTGGTCACCACGAGCTGAGACCGCCAGACGCAAAGAACAAAAAGGGGGGACACGGCGTGGACAAGGGTGGTGGTGGTGGGTGGGTGGGAGGAGTCTGTGTGGGTTCTTGTAGCAGTGCATGTGCCGGAGTGTGTGTCTGCAAGTGTGATTATGCATGTTGCGCCGTAGTGCTCAGTTGTGTACTCGTTTTGTAGTTTCTGTCTCTTCACACAGGGATTTTTACACACACGCACACACGCACACACACACACACACACACACACACACACACACACACACACGGGTTTGTACCGCCCTCATTTGCCCTCTGTTCCCCCTCCCCCTCCCCGATGGGGTGCACGTTTTCTTCTTTGAGTACAGTGCGCACTGTTTCCATGTTATTCCCTCTTCTGCGCTCCCCCCGTAAAAAAAGAAAAACTCGCCTCCGCGTCTTCATTTCTGCAGTTGCTGTGGGATGCAGCTGCAGGTGCGCATGCCTGCCAAATATAGTTGGAGGAGCACTCCAGTCTGGAAGTGCTGTGCGCGTTCTTTTTTTTTGGTCTGACTTTCTCGACGCGCGTCCACTTTTATTTTTCCTCTCACCCACACGTATGCCAATCTGTATGTTGTCCGCATTTACCTTAAAAAAAGATCACCAAAGCACCAACTCAGGAGAGAGCCAATCGCGGCTCCGGGCAGTCGACTTTTTTTTTCCTATTGTAGTCGTCTCGCGCCCCAAAGGTGCCCGGAGAGAGGGAGAACCGCGCGTCCCCTCATTTTCCCTCCTCAGCTGCAGCATAGAGCGGTCGTTCATCGCCTGCTGAGAGAGAACCATACGTACTGGGTAGAGGCGGTTTGGATGCAGAGAGTTTTGATGGAAGGAGGAGGAGGGAGAGCGGTCTTGGTGCGATGTTGAAGCGCCGGTTCCGCCGTGAGTTTATCCTTCTCTTTGAATCTCTTCAATGGGGAAATGGGCTCAACATTGAGAAAACCGAACATCGAGTTCGGTGTCCTCCGGACCCCTCGACTTTCGTGCCGCGACTCGTTCGAGTGTGTTGGGGTACTCACCGTGAGATGTGTTGCTGAGGGTAGTCAAAAGAGGAGTCATTGGCTAGGCTGTGGTGTACGCTCGTGCATGGCCTACTCCGATATCTCTGTAGTCCTCCCTTCCCTCTCACTGTTTTCTATCCCCACCTCGTTCGCCTGACTCGCCTTTCAGCCGTGGGGTGTTCTCTCTCTCTGTGTATGTTTGTGTTGAAAGGCTTCTTGCATTCTGCGTGTTTCTTTCTCGTCGCTCTCTTCGTTGTGGTGTATCTGCCCCTCCCCTTTCCGTTTCCACCTCGCACTCTCCCCCCACACACACATACGCACACGTATGCGCTGTGCCGGCATTGCGGTATTTTGTTTGTCGTATACGCGTTTTTTAATCATCTATTTTTCCGGTGTAGCTTTTACTTTGATTCATGCGCCACAGTACGGCACCGCAGCAGGTGAGCGGGCGAAAGCGAAGCCGCTCTCGCTCGGCGGAGAAGTCGTCCACGTCACCGCTGCACAACAAGGAGTTAGATGGCGTTGCCCCATCGCCGGCGCATGCGAAGGAGAAGCACCAGCAGCAGCAGCAGAGCACCACCGCTACGAGCGTTGTCCCCACTAGCCCTCACGGTAGCCGAAGCCCGAGCACGGCCTCCACATCCTCCTCATCTTCTGCTACTAAGCACTCAAGTGACAAGGGGACGCGTCATGAACACAAAGCGCCTGCTGCTGCAGAAGCGTCAACCGCGATAGTCGCGGCTGCTGCAGTGTCGACCTCGCCAACGGCTCACATGTCTTCTGAAGACGCTTCCATCTACACACTAGTCACCAGTATATTGGCAGAGTGGCGAAGTGGTGTAACGCTGCTGAAAGAGGATATCATTCGCTTAATTCTGCGCCGGGTGCGCCCCATCCTTGTGAGTCAGCCAATGCTTGTTCGCACGGAAGCGCCGATCAACGTTTGTGGTGACATACACGGTCAAATCACAGACCTCGTTGAAATCTTCAAGGCGGGTGGGTTGCCCCCTGAATCGCGTTATCTCTTCCTTGGTGACTACGTGGATCGCGGCAAGTACGGGACGGAGGTGATCACGGTGCTGCTCGGGTTGAAGGTGTTGTACCCGAAACGTATTTATGTTCTGCGCGGCAACCACGAGACGGACGGCATTTGCCGCATCTACGGTTTTTTCGACGAAGTGAGACGCCGCTTCAGCGTGCGCCTTTTCAAGGAGTTCACGGATGTGTTCAATTGTCTTCCCGTGGCTGCGCTGATCGAGGAGATCGCGCTGTGCATGCACGGCGGTCTCAGCCCTGAGCTGCGCCATCTGCGCCAAATTGAGCAGATCTACCGGCCGTTGGTGGTGCCCGATGAGGGGCTTGCTTGCGACCTTCTCTGGTCGGATCCAGAAGAGGGTTCGTCTGGCTGGCAACCAAGCGAGCGCGGTGTCAGCTTCACCTTTGGTGAGGATGTGGTGAAGCGCATGTGCGACAGCCTAGGCATCGACATTGTACTCCGAGCCCATCAGGTGGTCGATGAGGGCTACTCTTTCTTTGCCGGCAGGCGTCTTGTCACCATCTTTAGCGCGTCGAACTACTGTGGTGAGTTCACAAACAGCGGTGCCATGATGTTGATGGATGAGAATTGTATGTGCAGCTTTCAAATCTTTAAACCGGAGTACTAAGAGGAGTATGTTCTGAAATATGTGGACCTTCTTCAGTCAGGCGGGAGCCATCTGCGGCAGTAAGGGGAGGGGGGGGGAGGAAGAGGGAAGAAAAGGGCGGGTGGCAGGGCGAGGGAGCGGAGGCGGCGACGGCGGAAAAATCACCCGTTTACGGGTTGGGGTGTTGATTCAATTCTGTCGGTTCTGCAGGTGCACATCTCTCTCTGTGTATGTGTGCGTGTGTGTGTCTTTCACTCATCGAATAATGACTGTCTCCCCGCCCGGGCGCCATAGAAGCATGCGTGTGTATCTCCGCTCAAATTCTTCAAGAGCGTGAACGGGTACGCATGCACTACGCATATTCACGTGCTTACACCACATTACACACATACACACTTACACGTTTTCTGTACCTGTCGTGTTGAGCTGCTCCTGTTTTTCTTTTTTTTTTTTTGGTCCCCACCTTTCTTCTTTTTGCTTTGCGTGTAGAGTCCAGGATCGACCGGCGTCCCGAGGTTTTCCTCTTTTCTCTTGTCATTGATCTCATTTTTTTTTCCAGCTGGTCGGCACATTTTCTGCTTCCGTTCCTCCATTTTTCCTTCGGCCCCCTTCGTTCATATCGTATATATATATATGTATGTATATATGTATGTATACATGTATGTATACATGAGCTGGTAAGTGGAGGGAGTCTCTTGTTCGCATAACGTTATGAGCCTTGTAAAGATTTTGTCAGTCTTTTCCATTTGTTCGTTGCTAGTTTGACTGTGTGTGTGTGTGTGTGTGTGTAGGAGGGAAGGTTGGAAGAGTGGAGACGTGACAAAAGGAAAAATGAGGAAAGCCTATTAGAAGGACAAGGATGCTGGTTGCAGTGCTGTGTGTGTGTGTGTGTGTGTGTGTGTGTGTGAAGTCGCTGTCCGCGCCTGCGTAAATATGTATGTCCCACGTCTATGTTTATGTGAGTGCATGTGATGCGTTTGGCATCGACTCGCATACATATTAAAAAAAGGGGTATTTTCCGTTAACATTATATCATTTTATCACGTCAAAAAAAAAGACAAGCAAACAAACAAAAAAGAAAAGGGCAGCGAGCCTTCGGAAGACGAGTGGTGTGATGTGCGCTACACGAGGCATGGCTCACTGGCGCTACACGAGGCATGGCTCACTGGCGCTACACCACTTTGTTATACCGCTTCGGTTCTGGGGGTGGTGGGGAGGGGGGGGGGGGGGAGGGACTGGTGTGGCTATGCTGGGCACACGAGTGGTGACGATGAGTAAAAGGACGAGCATGAGAGAAGTGAGGGGGAGGGGGAGGAGGTCTTCTCTCTCCCCGAAGCCTGTGGCGGCGTTACATCTTCCGGCGTTGCACGCACTTCTTTCTCTGGGCGTGTCATTACTTAACGTATCAGGATGTGTGTGTGGGCTGGTGTGTGGTAGGTAGCTAGATAGGCGCGTGCGGGGGGGGGGAGGTGAGATCAGGGGCTTGAGCATGGTCGCTGCTTTTATGTTTTGGAGGCAACCCCCCTCTCCGCATTTGCTGCGTGCGCGGAAAAGACAGCACACTGCCGATCGCCTTTCACTTCTCTACTGATGGTGCCAGAGAGAAAAAAAAGATAAATATGACGCGCCACTTGACTTACTCGATGCCCCGTGTGCTCTCTTCGCTGTACCGTGTCTTTGCCTTAAGTTGATCTCTCTCTCTCTCTCTTTTACCTCTGCTTTGTCTACCCTTTCTATACCTCCGCTTGATGTCTGTCTCACCTCCATTTGGTTGGCCTTCTCCACTCAATACATGAACGGTACCGCTCTCCTTTTCTGCGTCGACTCGAAGTGAGTCCATCACAGATCAATGGCCTTCCCCAGCCGAAAGGAGGCGTCTCGCGCGCAGCGCAAGAGCGCCAAGAAGCACCGCCCCGAGATCGTCGTGATCGACCTGAAGGATCACGTGCTCGGTCGTGCGGCGGCTGTGGTGGCTAAGCAGCTGCTCCTGGGCAAGAAGATCACCGTGGTGCGCTGCGAGCAGCTCAACATTGCCGGTACCGAGATCCGTAACAAGATCAAGTACCTGCAGTACTTGCGCAAGCGGAAGCTGACGAACCCCACGAAGGGTCCCTTCCACCACCGCGCTCCGTCTGACGTGTTCGTCCGCACCGTGCGCAGCATGCTGCCCCGCTACACGAAGCGCGGCATGAGGGCGCTGAACTCGTTGGTCGCCTACGAGGGCGTCCCGGCCAACGTGGTGCGCACCGGTGGTCGCGCGGTGATCCCGCGTGCCCAGCGTCACGCGTGCTACCGTTCCGAGCGCCCTTACACCGTGCTCGGCAACATGTGCAAGCACGTCGGCTGGAAGTACAGCGACGTCGTCGCCAAGCTCGAGCAGGCTCGTGTAGAGAAGGCGTCCCGCCACCACAAGAAGCAGGAGAAGCTCCGTGACGCGTGGAAGGCGGCCCGCAAGGCGGCTCTCACGAAGATGCCCAAGCACAACGTGGCGGTGCTGAAGAAGTTCGGCTACGCGTAAATGGGTGACACACGGCTTCCACGTGCCGCTGTTACTCGCAGGTGGACATCGACACACTTATCTGGACGCTTCTTAGCAGGCAATGACGGTGATGTACGGGGGAAGGGTGAGAGGAGAGACGTTGCGCTTGCTCCTGGAAGGTTCAAAGGTCAGTAGTAGTAGAGAGGGAAAATGGAGTGATGAGTGGCGGGTGATGGGGGGGGGGGAGGAGAGGGCAGTGGGAGGAGGAGGTTGGACCGCAGAAACTTCTCTGCCCCTCCTTTGCTCAATCTTTACTAAGCCTTGCACTCACGTAAGGGTCAGGCGTTGGCTGCATCTCTCAATCCCCCTCTTGCGTGTGCCACTTGCTTTTTCTCTCTAACTTCTTGACTCCCCGCTGGGCGCACGTAGGCACCCACACACACTCCCCACTCACACACGTACACACACATACACATACACACACACAGGCATACCATGTACCTTCTGTATAAGTTTGTGTCTGTGTGTGTGGGGGGGATGTGTGAGTTCCGTTTGTGCATTCTCGACTTCCGCTTTTTCCTTTTTTTTTGGTTTTCTTTTTTTTTTACTGCGCGTGATTTCATTCTCGCTTTCATTTACATTCAAAAACAATCAAAAAACAACAACCACCCTCTCTAAAAAAAAAGAGCCGGGGCAGCAGCAATGAAGGGTTTGGCAGTTGGAGAGCCTCAGCGCCAGGCTGACTAGGGGAGGGAGGAGAGGAGGAGGGGAAAGAAGAAAGTGCACAGACTGGGCGACTTGAGCAGATTTTTCTCCATGGATTCTTCTTGATTCCACCCTACTCCACGCAGGGGTGACAACTCTCCGTCGATCCCCGTCCTACTGACAACGCCGTCGTCAGAGGTACTTCTATCGATAACTGCTGCACGCCTTTTTTTTTGCGCCTTTCTTTGACGGAACCGGACCTTTTTTTGCTACTGACGCTTGCAATTTTTTTTTTTCATGCTACGCTCACCGGAACCCCTCCGCATTCATATGCGTCACGTACTCTCTTGCCCGACCACCTCTCTACTCTATATGTCCCCCCCCTCCTGTTACTGTGCAAAATGCCTTTTGTATGACATTCTCTTCAACGGCTCAGCAGCATTCGGAAAATGCCGAAGGAACCGCCGCTCTCTCGTCTGCACGCCTCGCCGCCGACTGCGCCGTACGCAAAGCCTTCCAACTCATTGGTACCCGTGACGTCTTCGGCAACAACAGCCTCTGCAGTTGCACGTGCTTTGACCGCGAATGGCGCTGGTGGTGGTGGTGTTAGTGTTGCTGCTGCACCAGCTGCCGCTGGTCACCGTCCAGCGCGGCTCACCATAAACAACTTTGCTTCTTTCCGTGCACGCATCAAGAAGCTCCCACCGGATGCAAATGTCAAGGCAGCGTTGCACACGCAGCTATACCAGTTTCCCGAACGTGTGTGTTTCGGTTGTGTGAAGTGTCGCCGGGACAATGTCGAATCCGACAGTGTGGCCATCGACTTGAAGAACCGTATTATGTTGTGCACAGCTTGTTTTACTCGCATCATCCGACCGCGCACGTACACGCCGAGCAGGGTGGTGCCATTCCCTTCGCTGCTGTCGTGGCTCAACTATAAGCCTTCTCATGTAATGGAGATGTCGGATGACGTGCTGGAGCGACCGGCGGAGGCGGTGGCCCCCTCTGGGGAGCGCATGGCTGCTCCAATGCTGGCGAGCGGCGACAGGGCGACCAACCTCGGAAAGTTGCCGGCAATCGCCATGAGTATTGCGGCCGGTGGCCGAGGCCGCGGTGGTGATGCAGCAGGTGGACGGCGCGGTGGTGCAACAATGGACGAGGCGCTCGCGCAGGGAGGCGCCGGCACCACTACTGGCACGCACCCGTGCCTGCGCGTGTGGGGTGTGTGTCAGCACGGCGAGACATGCCTCTTCCGGAATGCTCCTGGTGACTTGTGTTTGGCGTACTTGATGGGACTATGCCGCGGGCGCAACAGCCCCATCGGTGGCGGCAACCGCCCCAGTGCGAATCGTAGCCATAACAGGCACGGTCACGGCAGTCAGCATCATCAGCACCATAGCCACAGTCATCACCACAACAAAGGCGGGCGTAACGCTCGTCGCGACTACGGCGCAAAGGCCGGAAGCGGTGGCCAGACGTGCGGCCTTCTTCACCAAGAAGTGTACGACCTCCCTGTCGTCTCCGACCCACCACCGCGGGAGCGTTTCGAGGGCGACCTGGAGGACGAGAACGGCGTCTGGGCCGCGTGGGTGCATCGGAGGCGCGACAGTCCAAACAGCGCCGAGTGGCAACTGTGGCACAACGGTTCGCTGCAGCAGCTGTTCAGAACATATGTCCCCGCGCGGCGGCGCCCTGCCCCTCGCCAGACAAAAAAGAAGACAGGTGCAGCGCCAGCAGCATCGGCCGTAGTGGCCGAGTTAGCAGAGAGAGGGGGAAGCAATACGGAAGGGGAGGAAGTACCTCAGGGGGCAGACGCTGAGCTGACGACCCTGGCCGCTAATGAGGAGGGTGTAATGGAGTGTGGGGAAGAGGAGGAGGAGGAGGAGGAGAGGAACGGACAGGAGGAGGGCGGCGGCGTAGATGATGATGCCGTCACCGAAGAGACCGAGGAGGAATCAGCCTCTGCACCAGCCTCTGCACCAGCCCCCGCACCACCGACAAAGTTGAACCTGATGGACATCATGTCAGCAATCAAGGGCATCAAGAAGGACACACCAGAACAAGCGGATGAGGCGGAGTAGCAGACTCGCCCCGCAGCGGCTTCCTCCCTTCCCTGCTTCTGATTTTAATGGCACAGTCACGAGGTGAGGCTGTCTGCGCTGCTCTTCTCCCAAGGATGTGTGTGTGTGTGTGTGTGTGTGAGTGTGAGTGTGCATGTGGCCTGCCCCCATATATCTCACATGTTGCACAAAAAAAATCTCTGCGTTTACAGGGTTGTGTATTGATCGCTGGCCCGCGCTTGTCATGAAATGCCTTTTTTTTGGCTTGGAGCTGGAGCTTGGAGGGCGGGGCTGTGTAGTGCGTCTCGGTGAACGGGTTTGTGGTATCGGTGCTGTTGTTGTTTCGTTTTTTTTTAGTTTCCCTGTTTGTTCTCTGTGTGTGTGTGTGTGTGTGTGTGTGTCTGCCTGCCTGTCTGTTTTTTCGGACCATGAGCATCCGTTTCCGGGCTCTTTTCACTTGTGGCTACACTGGACCACCTCTGGTGGTGGTTGCATTCTATTTATTGATTATTTATTTATTTTGACTTGCGGTGGTCGTGTGAATGTGCTCAACGAACACCCGGTGAGGAGGGGGAAGGCCCCAAGCGTGCACGAGCTTGAGGAGCCCTTGAAAGAGGGTCCACCCACAAACACACACACAGAGCAAACAGGAAGCGCAAGAAAGAGACGGGGAAAAAAAAAGGAACTCGCCTACAGGGCGTGGCGGGGGGCCACCGAGTGGCGTGTACGTGTGTCGGTAAGCTGCACGTCTGTGAACAAACGAGCACTTCTGCCAGTGGCCGATTCCCTACCCGGGACCCCAACCTTGGCTGTGTCGAATCTTTTTTTTTTGCCTCCTGTTTTCTCTCACCTTCACGCACGGAACCCGTACAACAAGAGGGTTCAGCCTTCGTCGCAATAGTATCAACGATAAGTCCACCGCGATCAACAGAGTACGCAGCGGATGGGGTGCTCTGCTCAAATCAGTGTAGTGCGTCTCGTGTCTCCACCGTTGGTGAAGCGCAGCCGGTGTCGCTCTTTACCGACAGGAGGAGGGGAGGTGTGGGTCAAGCGCGACCACCTCCACTGCACTATGTTGCCCCTCCCTCTCCCTCTCTCCCCCCCTCCCCTACCCTCCACTCCCACTGATCTCGTTGTCGCTCCTCTTTTTTTTTCTCCTTCTAACATCTCTGCTTGCTCCGTTGGATTTATCTGCGCGATGACTTTTTATATTCGGCGCCGGCTCTTCATCTGCACACGCTCCCTCCGCTCCTTTTTTTTTCTCGACAGTGGCGTGCTTGTACGAGGGTGTGTGCCCGCACATTATCTGTTAATGATTGCTCGAGAAGTGTTCGAGTACGCGCGGACACAAGTGATTCAGGCACTGGGAGACAGGTGAGAGGGAGAGCCCCCCCCCCCCCCCAAAGGTGGTGGTGTATTGTACACCTGGAGGCGCTCGCTTACTGCTCAACTCCCATGCAAAGGTGGAGCAGAAGAGCTCTGTGTTGCTTTGCGCATCCAAGCGCAGGGGTCGCCGCGGCTGGATTGTGTCGTTATGGCGCACGCTGTCGCCACGTCCCACACAGATGCTCTAGCGCTTGTGCTGCTGGTCGTGTCACTTTTTACTCAATGCAGACGGCAGCACGTGATGTGATCAGGTGCCCATCAATGCTGGGGGCTGCCGCGGCCGCCACCGACGCGTTTCATTCTTCGCGGCTGCTGCGCATTCCCATAATGCCGCCGGTTGTGCGCCTCAGAGACGTCATGTCTTCATCGCGCCTTTCTTCTACTACCTCGTGCAGAACTAAAGAGGATGTTGGCGTCAGTGGCCACGGCGACATCATGGATGGGGTTCCACCTGGTCTAGCGCGTGAGCTTTCTCTACTCTCGAGCGATGATCTCTTCCAGCGTATTCACCGGTTCAGTCGCTCGAACTTCGTTTCTGCACAGCGACCTCTACTCTGTGCGCACCTCATGGAGTTTAGCAAGCCGCAGCGCTTAGCGACTGCTTCTGTCAAGACAGTTCAAGACCACCTGCAAGTTGCCCACGCGGCCGACATGCACGAAGTATGCATCGAGCTCTACCACGCTGCCCGAGAGCACATGCCCGCCGCAGCGCTGGTGCTTCGATCCTCAGGTGCGGCTCCAATGCGCGTCTCAGTCACCGCACTCGGACCGCGGGATGTCAATGGGCATGTCAGCACGACGACAGCGACTGCTAACGGTACCAACTTGGCCACCGATAGTGCGGTACTTGTGAGCTCTTTCGTTGTGGATAGCGCGTACGCCACACAACACACCCCGGAGCTCACACGAATTGCCTCCTACTGTGTAACGCAACTACTCGCGCCGTTGCATTCCCAAGCGCATGAGACTCTCACCCGAGATGTAGGCCCCTATAATGCGAAGGTTTTGCAGTCGCTGGCGGTTCGCACACCACGCGAAGTGGCAACAGAGCTTTCGCTGGTGCGTTGTTTCTGGCGTGCGTTGTGTTTGGCAGAGTACTACAAGTGCGCCGAGGCCACCGATGCACAGCCGGTCCAAGGGAGTAAGGAGCAGGCACTCGCTGACGCTCTGACGATCCTGGAAGCGTGTCGGCAGGTGGCCTCTGTGCGGAGGGATGCTGCTCTGGCTATCTCAGCTACAACAGTTACAGGAGCCCCTTCTCCGTATGAGAGCGCACCCTACTTGAGGACGCCACCAGTGCTATCGGAAAGACAGTCTCCAGAGTTGTTGGCAGAGGCACTACACTTTGTTCGTTACGCTTCCCTTGGTGACGATGGCGAGTTCGCCCTCTACCAGTTCTGCAAAGAGGAGGGGATCTTGTGGTCACCCCAGCCGCTGTCAGGGAATGCGCGGCTTGAGGTAAGTGATGCCTCCTCATCACTGTCATCTGCGACGACAGCTAGCGGCGCAAGCACGCTTGTGTTCCACGAGGACGAAGTGCAGGTCTTCTACGCCGCGCTTATCGACACATGTGTCGCAGGACAGCTTGTCCCAGAGGCGCTGCTCTACTTCACCGAAGCGAGGCGCCTTCTCCGCCTCCCACCACTTGCGGACGACGACGACATCGGTGCGGAGACGTTACTGCTCCGCGGGGCAGAGAGCGGAGGAGAGCCTCCAATCAACAGCCCGACGGCAAGCGCCGCCGCAGAGACGGTGTCAAGGGCATGCGATGCTGCGTCGCCTGCTCCGCCAGTACCATCGCCGCCTTCCCCTGTCTCCTCTTCCACGAACAGTCATCTGACCAGGTCTGGCCCTTTCCCTCCACAGAGCCACTCATCGACCGTTCCTGCCGGTCTGCATAACGGCCATATCGGCGTCATGCCCACCACCAATGCCTTTTCCCTGACCGAGTTCCTTCTTCACCGACTTCTCTCTATGCTGCAAGCGGCCAAGGACAACCACCATGTGGTGCGTCTTGCGCGAGCGCTCCTCTCGGCAGGAGCTGTCTCTCAGATTAGGCCGCATATATGGACGCTCTTTCTCATCTCCGCTGGCGCCGTCCGGGCGGCGGATGTGGTGCTTGCCGTCTACGGCTATGCCTTGGAGCAGCTGGCTCGTCCTGCAGGCAGTGATGGCAGTAGCGGCAGCGGCTACACGACCGCGGAGCGATGTGCCATGGAGTATCTCTTGCAAACCTCACTCAACGCTCTCTCCAAGTGCCAGTTATCTCGCTACGAACAAGACTACCTCCAGCCCGCGCGTGAGGCGCAGCTACTGCAGTGCACGGACGAGTTCTATTACAGCTGCCTTTTGCAAGAGGCACACAACTCAATGTGTCCGGCACAGCGGGCGGCCGAGGTTCTGGCAAGAATGGAGGAGGCTAAAGTGCCCCTGACGACGCCGATCGTGTCACGACTGCTGAAGCTGTATCTTCGTGTGGAAGCTCCCGAGTTCATTACGGTGTACCGCCATGCCGTCGATGACCTCCGCCTGCCGCCGCGCCCTGTGTGGGCTGACCAGCTTCTTCTGTGGGCCGACCGCCGCCGCTACTTACTTTCCGCCGATGACCGGGAGTACGTTGTGCAGCAGCTGTTGCGTTCCAGGCGAGTGGCTACGGTGGCTGACCTTCAACCGCTACTCGGTGGTCTGCGCACTCACTTTGCCCTTCTCTACTATGATCACACACATGCCGCCCGCAAACAGTTTCTCAGCGACGGCTCAGTCCCTGAAGTGCCGCCGACTGTGACGGATTCTCGTGCACATTTTCTGATGACGCAGCCAATAAGCGTCCAGCGCGGTGTCATGGCCTCGTCGGGAAGTTCGTGGGTGTTCACCGGCGTGTGTGGCGAAGAGATGGGTGATGAGGAGACGGAGAAACATGGGGTCTTGCCGCGCATGCTCGGCGATGCATCTCGCCGCACTCTCTACGCCAGCATCGCGGAACTGTCGGAGATGCCGTTGCTGTTTCCTGCCCTCGACAGCACTGCCAGCGCAGGCGACTCGGAGCGACTGCACGACGGAGCACTTCGTGTGTACTTGGCCGATGTCTTGGGGGGACTCCAACGCTCCTCCAACCGTGTGATATAAAGACCAGTAGGGAGTGGTGCCGTGCCGTGCAAGGAGGAACAGCTGTGAGTGTGGAAGAGCTAGTGACGTGTGTGTGTGTGTGTGTGTGTGTATGTGTGTGTGTGTCGGTCAGTCAAATCACTACACCGATTCGCGTATTTTGTTGTATTATGTGCACAGCTCGGGTGGATTTGCGTATGAGCTTATCGGGTCTTTTTACACTTTGGTGGGGCTTCCACTCTCATCGCGGCGCCCCACGGGCTGAGCGCTTCTACGAACAATACGGTTTCCTTGTTTTGGAAGCCTGTTTTGCCCCCCCACACACACACACACACACACACGAAGACACGCTACTATTACCACTTTGTTTTTTTTTGTTTCTCGTGCGCGAAGAGCGAATGCCCCATACTTCGAACGGACGCGGAGGATCTGCAGTAGTGTGAAAATTGCGTGTTTCATTTTCATTGTCGCCAAATTCACAGCACCACCGCGCTATGAGAAGAAATCAAGAAAAACAACTCTCGATTGAGTCCACGCACATGTTGGACTGCGACGGCGCGACGGGAGCGCAAAGCGTCAGTGCTGCTTCGGTCAAAGGTAGGAGAGGTTTGTCTGATGAATTTCCACACAATATCGTTTTGGATATATATTATATATTTTGCCGCCCCATTTTTTTTCTTTTTGCGTGCGGGCGCCTGTGTGTGTGTGTGTGTGTTGTACCCGCTGCTGTCGAGGCCGCCTATAGGACCGATGGCCGGACCCATGTGTGATGAGATTTACTTCTCATGTGCTCCTCTCTCTTCGTTGTGAGCCTTTTCCATACCCCCCCACCCCCTCCCCTCCCCTCCCCTCCCCCCTCCCCTCCTCCCCTCTTGACGTCTCTCCCGTTCTCTCTCTGCAGTTACTTTGTTTGAAGCAGCAGTCGCAAAGCAGGACAATCCCAGGCTGGGGTGTGGCGTAGAGGACACCTTTTCGAGCACCATTACACATTCACACCAATCCTCACCGCTGGAGAGAGGGGCACAGCAGCATGTCGGGCCACGACGACGACGACGATCTCCTCAGCCTCAACCTGGGCGATGATCGTGAGGAGGGTGATAGCGGTAGCGATATCAACCCTAGCGGCGCCGATGAGGAGGACGAGGAAGGAGGCGAGCAGCTGCCCGAGGACGTCGCTGCCAACGTCATCTTATCTGGCAACGCGCAAGCCGCAAAAGGCGCGCGGGCCCGTGGTCTTAGCGAGCGCGTGACAACTGCAGTCATGACAAAATATGAGCGAGCGCGTGTACTGGGTACGCGTGCGTTGCAGATTAGCATGAACGCCCCGGTTGCAGTGGCTCTCGAGGGCGAAACGGATCCCTTGACGATCGCCGTAAAGGAGTTGCGTGAGCGCCGCACGCCACTTATTATTCGTCGTGTACTCCCAGACAACACGTATGAGGACTGGGGCGTCAGCGAGCTTCTTGTCGACTTTGATCGCCCGGCAGATGAGCGCTACACCAACATCTAGGGCGGCTTGTATCTGTGCTTGATCGTTTTATGCGCACTTTGACTGTCGTCCCCTCTCACCATTGGCTGTAGTTGCCTTCTGATCGACACACACACACACACACACACATAGCGGGGGGGAGAGAGAGGAAGAGAGAGAGACGCCCCATAGGGGAAGACTCCGTGTGCTGATTTGGTGTTGATCTTCGTGTTGAGCATTGTGTGCAGGGCGCCGACGTGCCAGTCGTGACTTGGTGGATGCGGCGCAGAGCCGACTGTGGCAAGAAAACGCCGAGAAATGGGCGGTAAAAGCAGAATTAAAAAGGAAACAAAAAACAGTGTGGGGCCTACTTCTCCACACACACACACACACACACACACACACACGCACCCTCTCTCATGACTATGCAGAAATCGACATAAAAAAGCGTCACTTGACACACCAAGTGCGCTCAGTAGCTGAACGACACGGGGTTGTTGGGCTCGAGAAATATCTGCAGACTCGAGGACCCCGCCTTTTTCTCAGACAGGCTCAAATACACCCACGCAGAGTTGCCGCTGCACTGTGGCTGGGCATATTTGAGCCTTTCACTTCTGTTTGTTGTTCTTCCACCGGTGTTCACCAATGGACTGCAGCAGAATGATATCGGCTGTCGACTCGTTTTTTTTTTTCTTCCACCCTTACGTATGTTGCGCATATCTGTAATACTGCGATGTCCTTTGACATCACAGACTTCATGAGGGTCTGCACTACCCGCGCTGCGGTGGAAGGTCGAGCACGTCTTTCCCCCCTTGACAATGCCGAGCTTCTTTTGATGGTGGCAGAGTCAAGTACCTACAACAGAGGGAGGTGAGGGTCATGTAGCGCCACGTGTGTTGGGGGTACGGTCCTGGGTAGCGCGTTGCGTCGGAGCGACGTCCAGCCGTGCGCCGGTCTGTGGCATGCATGCGATGGTGGGGAGGGTGTCGTGGTGGCTGATGTGTGTCTCACCCGGCCCTCATTGCGCCCACTTCTGGGTGTTGGGTGTGGTGTGGAGGCCGTGCCCAGAAGACTGTGTGGGCATTGGTGCAGCGCGTGGGCGCACGGCCGCGGTGCGCCCCGCCCGATGGGTCTGTGACTTGGCGGGGTAGGGTGCCTGTGTGTGTTGTGTGTGTGTCTGTCTGTGGCTAAAGTGTGTATTGTGCGTCGGAGACACCGATCGGGGAGGAGGGGAGGGGGGGAAGAGGGAGACGCCATTTCCCCTTCGAGGTGTCATTTCGGGTGTGTCGTGGCCCGCCTGTCCATTCACCTACACGCTAGTACAATCCGCTGTGACTTGGTCGAGCGTCTCTGCTGTGATGAGTGCGCCACCCCTTAGTGCATTTCTTTTGTTTCGCGTGATTGTTGTACTTTGAGGAACAGAGTTGGGGTGGGGGTGAGGAGGAACTGCGTATGCTGCGCCCTGTGTCGTTTCGCTCTGCTCTAGGCTGCACACCATTGTTGTCTATCCCTGTTTGAACGCATCGTGATTGGGCAAGCGAGGGGAGCCCCGGAGGTTATCGCGTAATGGATATCGGTACGCCCTGACTGTCACACTTTCCAGAAATTCTCTTTTCTCCAAACTTTTCTGTTTAAGCTCCCTTGGATGTGCGTCAGCGCACGTTGCAGTCCGCATATCCCCTCCCATAAAACTGTTTCCGATTTGTTTGTTTTCCCCTAGCCCTCATTAATGACAACTCCCACTTCACATTGCTTAAAACGCCTCCAGATTGAGCTACACAAGCTCAACATGGAGAAGGGGCTCTCGTTCCAGGTGGGCGCTGATCCTCAGAACATGCTGCGCTGTTACTTTGTGATGCATGGACCCGTCGATACGCCGTACGAGGGCGGCCGTTATGTGGGGTTCCTTGAGATTCCGTTCGACTACCCATTTAAGCCACCTAGTGTGCAGATGTGCACCCCTAGCGGACGGCTGGCGACAGGAATGAAGATTTGCCTGTCCAACAGCTCGTACCACCCCGAGAGCTGGTCCCCGATGTGGGGTCTCCGCACCATCTTGATCGCACTCGTGTCTTTCTTTGCGTCAGAAGAGCCGACAACCGGGTCGGTGAACGCCAGTGCTGAGGAGCGGCGCAAGTACGCGGCGGACAGCAGGCTGTACAATGTGAATCGCCTGCAAGCGGTCTACAAGCGCGTATTGCCCGACGCCTTTGCCGCGGATATGAAGTTCATTGAGAATGTTGGCGTTACTCCGGGGGATGAAGGCAGGAGTAGCAGCGATAGAGATGAGGAGATAGCTGACCATGAAGACGCACCAGCTGACTGGAAACCAGAAACAGCTACACAGGAGTGTGTAGCACCAGGCGAGAGAGCCGCCGTTTCAAAGGAGAAACCGTCTGGTAGAGGAAGCACTGAAGCTCCCAACAATAAGACGGCAGCCGTTGCAGCTGCTCCCGAGTCGCCCTGTCTACATCGGCAGAGCCATCACAAGAGCGCTTCTGGTGCCATAGCCCAACAGGGCGGCCATCTGCATTGGCGCCGCTACGCTTCCCTTATTGTGTTGCTCGCTCTCGGCTTGGGTCTCCTGCGGCAGCTGATGTGACTCAGTGCAGCCGACATCCATCCCTAGGCGATGTTTGTTCGTCTCCCAAGGGGAAAAAGATATAGGAAGATAGCTGTTCAAATTTACTGTTTTTATTTCCCTCCTGCTCTGTCGTCGCACCTTGTCGTAGAGTGCCGTCAGGATCTTCAAGAGTAAATTGAGAAGAACGGCAGAGGCAGCGGGGGAGGGGGGAGGGGGGAGGGGGGGGGGAGAGGGGGAGAGGCGATAGACAGAGGGGAGAGAGGGAGAAAATTTCTCATGGGTTTCTTTTCGTCACATTTTTGTTAGGCTCAGTCGAAGGAAAAGAATGTCTGTTTTTACAATCTCAGGGATTGGGCGCGACGGCGCCATCTGCACATGTAGTCGAGGAAGGGAAGAGGAGGAAAGCGGTGGGAGAGAGACGGATCCTCCTATCAGTGCACTGCTGCTCCCCCTACCCCTCTCCGAGTAACAACCACGCTTGTTGTTGCTTATCAGCTCAGTTTTTTTCTTCCCCCCCCCCTCCCTCCCCCCCACCCGTAACTTCGGTTATGTTTTTCTGCTCTTCCTCTCCCTCCCCGTTCGCCTTCTCTTTGTGGCAGAGCCTCTGCTGCTGCTGCTGTGCTTTTTTTTATATGCGTCTTTGTGCTTGTGCTCATGTTCCCCCCTCCCTCCCCTCCACTCTACACACACGCGCCATGTGCTCTTTCTACGTGAATGAACTCTCATTTGCCAGGAGCAGACATAAATTACAGAAAGAAAAACAATCGTGATCTCATCTCAACCCCCTGTTCCCCTTACTACTCCCTCCCTCCCCCCGGCAGAACACTTTTGGCAAGTTGACTGCTTCCTCGGAGGCTTGTGCTACGCCTTATGCCGTTACACCCTTTCTGCTCTTGCTGACTGCACCCTCCATGAGCCCCTGCGGACTTGCAAGCAAGGGCAGACTTCTCCCACTGCTTTCTTTCTCTTTTCGCGTCCGTCGCACACTGTTCACTCTCTCATCCCCTCTCTCTGCCCCCCCCCCTCTCCCCCCTCCCCCTCTCCCTCTTCGCTCTTGGGTGCTGTTCACGTGATTGCTTTTTTTTTCGTGTGTGTGCCTCCTTTCCCCTTCCCTTCTCCTTTTTTTCCCATACAAAGGTTGAACTACACGTGGTTCTCTCTCTCTTTCTCTCGCGCGGGAATCCTCCTTCACACCCTCTTTTTCTTTCTTTCTGGCCGACTCCACCTTCTCTCCTCCAACGACAAGGAAATGATGCGTCGGGTCTGCAGCAACACCCTCCGTCGCAACGGCGGATCCATAGCCAAGCTGGTCGAGTCGAAGGCAGTGGCGCAACCCTCTCTTGTGGAGTCTCGTCGCCATTTGGAGCCGATGAGCGTGTGGTACCTCGCCTCGTGGACGTGTGTGTGGTGGTACTCATTTTTCTTCTGGCTGCCCGTGCTGTGGGCCGACATGATTGTCCCATCTTTTGTGTACAACAAGCTGCCGGTCATCCATTTCATCCAAGAGAAGCGGTCCGAGCAGAAGCTGCGCCGTGTGCTTGATGAGACCTACACGCAGTGGAGCACAGAGCTGGAGGCTTCCCACATTACCGATGCTATCTCTCGTACCTTTTAACAGCGACATAGGGACGCATAAAACCAGAGCGGGTGGGCGGGAGCGTGGTGCAAATAGGGGCGGATGGGGCGGATGGGTGGGTGGGGGGGGGAGCCGATTTCGCAGCGCTTTGGCACTGCCTGCTGCTGTTACCCCCCCCCCCCTCTCCCTCCCCCCAAATTTAAGGGTTGCTGCGAATGCGGTCGAGGGATCAGAAGAAAGGACTCGAACATCATGTGAGCGTGGAGGGAAGTAAAAAGGGGATGCTAGAGAGAGCGGTGTGGTAAGCGATGAATGCAGCGGAAGAGGAGGTCGTTGCCATCACTGTGGGATACGGAGACGCTGCAGAGCGAGAAAAGAGAGTGAGGCGGCGGGAGATCACTTCTGTGCAATATGTGTGTTGGTCATTTTCTCGTTATGGACACCATAACAACACACCATCTGGGCAGGGTTCATTCCCTGTTTCGTCTTCGCGCTGTTTGTTTCCTGTTTTATGCGTTCACCGAGTCTTCACCCCCTCCCCCTCCCCCTCCCCCCGCCCCGCCTCTTTTCATAGTAGTTGAAGTATAGGTTAAACGTTACACACACACAAGCACGCATATGGATACAAGTCAGAGAGCTTCTTCTTAGGAACGGAAGAGGATAGAAAGAAAAATGGAGCCAGTAACAACGGCAAGGCATCACCAGGCTCGTCGTGGTGTGTGAGTCACATCACACACACACACACGCCACAACGCAAAGGCAGAAGTACTCTGTGTGCGTGTGGACGTTACGTAACCTTGCTCTTGGGCACACTTGTGTACAGGATGATGGGGTTCAGGAGAAGGATGATGCACGCAACTCTTTTCTTCGTTTCCTCAAATCTTATGGGATCACTCCCCCCCCCCTCCCCCACTCCATCACGTTAACCTTGTTTCCCTTTATCTGCTGAGGGGGACTGGTTGGTTTTCTCGGAGGGTGTGCGCACCGTCCGGCGTGACGAGTATATTCCCGTCGGAGGACTCGCTCAGAAAAAAAAAACGGTCTCGGCCTTATTTTGGTGGGCGTTTCTATGATTTCGCTTGCGTCTGTCCTTCCACTTTTTTTTTTCTCTGTGCGCTTCTGCTCGTTTTTCCCCATTTTCTCACATTGTTTGCGCGAAGGGAGGGAGAGAGGGGTCTGAAGACCATTGAAATACACACATACACACACATATATGTGTTTTCTTTTATCGGTGCCCTTTTTCAAAAATAGCCACACCGATTGACAGACTTCTTTGGCGCGCACCAATCACCTCTTTGTTTTTTTTTTTTCTTCTTTCTCCCAGTCAGTTTCCCACTGCGTTGGTGCGCGTGTATGCGCCCACCTGCAGACGTGAAAAGAACCGGCCGCCCCCTTCTCACATTTTGTCTTTCTTCCCATTCACCGTACTTTGAAGCCGCAGGGTTGTCATTCGGGGGGGGGGTAGGGCCTGATGGAAGGGAGATAATCAACAGCTTGGCTACCATACACTCAAGTGAGGTCCGAAAGCCTTGAAGAGTCGTTTTGCTGGTCTTTTCGCTGTCTCCCCTTTGCCGCCGCCGCTCCACCCATCGGGCAACGCAGAGTTTTTTTTTCCTGTGCGATTTGGTTTGCTCTTTGTCCTTCGGATACATCCACCGACAAGAACGTTTCTGTCATTTGCAACTGCTGCGTACCCCCTCCAATTCACACACACACACACACACACACCACATCACAGTTGTGGAGTTGGCACACTCATAGAGAACCCCATTCATAATCTGATTGGAAGGGGAGGGGGGAGGGGGAGAGAAAAAGACATATTGGTACCCGCTTCTATCAAGGAATCACACAAAACATGAGCGACTTCGCAGCATGGCGGTTTGGTGTGACGCATCGTCCACAGTCTTCTTCCTCTACCCCACTACCACCACCTTGTGACGTCTACCCCACCACCTCGGCGGCAACGGCTGCTCCCCTACAGCCACTGCAGCCGCCCTCCGCTTACTCCTCCACCTCTTACGTTCCAGTGTCTTCTGCGCCCACTGCGCCACCCTTCTCAGCATCAACCCCAGTCGAGGTCAACGGCTGCATGGCCTTTACCTCACATTATAGTGAGTTGGACCATATGCAAAACGCGGTCTCGCATCTCCAAAATGTGCTGCGGGACATCTGTGAGACGGAGCAACATAGGGGGAAAAAATGGCTGAACGTGCAACCTTGTGTCATGCACGCGGTGAAGCTGCTGGCGGCTACGATGCAGACGCAATCTGAGCGAATGCGGCAGCTGGAGAATGCGGTGCAGCAGCTTCAGCAGAGCACAGCTGTCCTCGTGCGAGATCGTGAGGTCAAGGAGGAGCGCTATCGCCTGGATACCGCTGCACACCAGGAGGAGGTGAGCGATATGAATAGGCGTTTGGCTTTTCTTGAGGCTCAACAGCAGCTGCCGCGGCAGCAGTTGGATCTTCAAATGTCGGAGGTAGCCAAGGCGAGGTGTGAAGAGGCCATGGAGGCTCGCGTAGCCCCGCTTCGGCAGCAACTGCGGCAGCTCCGGCGCCGGCTGCATACGGCGCTGTCACGCCCACACTTAGCCCATTCCCACCGTCAAATGCGCTCAAGTAGCGGCTCATCTGACTCTTCCACTTCGACAGTTAGGGATAAGCATTACGTTGGCGATGATGACGCGGTTGCTTTACCGCGTCACCGCCGCGCTTCCGCCTCGTCTCTCAGTTCCGCCTCATCATCATCATCATTTGCATATTCAACAGCATCTTTGCCTTGTCAGCCCAGGGAGTTTGGGCGAGGAGTCAAAACTGTCACAACAGGTGGTCCTGCGTTCACAACGCCCTCCATTCCTCGAGGGCTGGCTTCAGCGACTGCTGCCGTTTCCCCCGGCACACAAAAGATGATGCGAGAGGTTCAGCGACTGCGACGGCAATGGCGCCATTTTCTGCAGTCTGTGCCAGCGGCACTGCACCAGGGCGAAGACCTCTTCTGTGACGTCGGTAAAGGCCGAGATGGCAGTGGCACCAGCCGTTCCCCATATCGTCACCGATCACACCTATCATCCAAAGGCGCTCGCTCTGATGTAGCGAACAGTGGCGTGGAGGGAAATACTGGGGGGGACATGATGAGCGCCACTCGTGGAAGTGTGCTACGGCCGTTTTGCCTCTGGGCGCCCCATTCATTTTCTCGAGTAAAGGACTCTGTCGAGTGCTCGCCTCACCCTAGGCGTGCACCGAGTGGCGCGAGCGCCGCCGCTTTCCCGTCTGCGCTGCCAGCTAGCGGCCGCCGACTTCGGTGGTACTGGTCAGGGGATGCACAGAGTCACTTCTCCACTGCGGTCCGCCGCGCGGAGGCCGGCCTCACTGCCGCGACACTGTCCAAATCAAGACTTCAGACGGCCCCGGGCGGGGTAAGTCCAGCGCTTCCTTGGACGGAGTGTCACGCATTTGATGGCCGTACCGACTGCTGGTACTGTCTAGGCTCATGGGCGACCTATCGGCGCCACTTACGCGAGATGGAGCAGACTGTAGAAAAGAATACGAGCGGCAGCATCGGTGATGCTCGAATAGGCTGGATGACGTGGACTTCGTCTCTCGTCAGCTGGCGTGATATTCCAACAATGGTCGTGGAGAGAGCTGGCATTTACATGGTGCGTGTGTGCCTCGTGCGTTACTGTGCATCAGCAAGCTTATGCAGTGGGGCAGGGCGGGGAGAGTCCAGCTGCCGGCACCACAACTGCGGTGGTGCGCTGACGCTGTGGATGAACGGTGTCGCTGTGGCAGGCATGCGTGAAGAGGTCACGCACACGCTTCTTTACGCGCACGACGTCACCTTTTCTGCTGGGGCTGCCTCACCGTGGCGGGCTGCGCTTGACAAATCACCCTGCGCCTGTGCTTCCGCAGGCACCACCAACCGTTTCACTTCCGACAGCCGAAGGCACACGCCCGCTTCTGCCTCCCGTGGCGGATCACCCGCGCAGCGTCGCAGCCACGGTGACATCACCGAGACGACTCAGCGCCCGCGGCCCTGCTGCGAGCCAGCGCAGCTGCACACGAACACCCTCACAGCCCATCTTTTGTTACCGGCGGGGGCAACGCTACAGGTGCGCTGCCGCGGTTTGCACGACACAAAGACAGTACACGAAGCCTTCTGTGAGTTCGAATGCCTCGTATAAAGTGGCCTCAAATCCATAGATGCGTTCCCACGTATATGCGCACGCACACACACACACACACACACATACACACACAGCGCTCGATGACAAGATCATAACTTAGTGCCCGGATTCTGCGCCGTATACGCCTCGGCCAAAGATTCTCCCCAGGCCTGCGGTATGATACGAGTCACTGCCCATCCCCCACCATCCCCCTCCCCCTCCCCCACCCCCCTTAGCTCGTCGATATGCGTGCCATCTCTTGAAGAAACGATACAGGAGCACAGAGTTGTGATGGTCCATCGTCTTTACTTTTTCTTTCTATCCATTCCGCCCCTAATTTTCTCTCGTCACCCTTGCCTCGATATTGGTGTCTCTTCGCACCCATGCTTGTTCATTCCTTGACGCGCCATTTGTTACTCACGGGCATCAGCCCCCTTGGCTTGTGTGAAGAGAGAGAGTTGTTGGTACATGTGCGCTCGTATGCGGAGCTAGTTGGTTGACCTTTGCTTCTTTGGTTTCCCAAGGCGCGCTTCTCACCACTTTGTATTACACGGGATAGCACATACGCACACACATACATACATACATTCACACACACAGGGACTTGACTGATATATCTGTTCTCTACAAGGGCAAGAGAGGCCGAAGTCCACTACTGCTCTCTTTTTTTTCCAAGTTTTGCTCAGTAAAAAAAATTGTCAGAGGATTTAATCACGTGGGTGTGAGCAGACGCTGAGATACACGCACGCACATAAACGTTTTATCATCAGATTGGAGGAAGGGCTTTCAGAGCCTCGCTGCAACAGGCAAACGGCCCCCCCCTCCCCCTCCCCCTCCCCCTCTCCCCCTTCCCCGCCAGCGGTGAGAAAATAAAAAAAAACATGGGCCAATCGAACGGTGCGGCGGTCGCTAAGGACACCATCACGGCTGAACAATTTCTCAAGTACCAAGAGGCGCGTCATCGTATTGTGCACCGCGCTTTCGTGAAGTGCGTCGTGCCATCCTCGAAGGGCAAGGATGACGGGTACGAACTCACACAGGAGGAGCGCATGTGCGTAGAAGAGTTCGCCATTCTCTACGCTGGCTACGCCAAGAAGGAGTTCCTGCACTTCAACAGCCTCTATGAGCAATACCAACGCGACCAGTATGAGAGGATGCGATTGGAAATGATGCAGCAGCAGTCCCGTAAAGATATCCAGCATTAGTGTGCCCAACACTGCGCATTCGAGATGCGGGTGAGGGGGTGGTGGTGGTAAGGGGTGGGGGAACTCACGGTTTCGGGGTGGCCGGGGTCACCCCCCCCCCCCCCCCATGCATGGGGGGGGGGGCTCGTCATTTGGTTTGTAGTGTCGTCTTTTTTTTTTTTTGAGAGCGCATAGCTTGGCGCAGAGAGACCGTCACTCCCTCGCCAATGATTCACATCGACGGACGCAGATACGTTATGCAGTGGACGGTGGCATATCATCTCCCTTGTCGCCTCATTGGCAGCCGCAAGGAAAAAAAATGTCCTTTTTTTTCCTGACCGACGGTGTTTTTTTGTGTGTGTTGTGTTTGGTCAGCTTGTGTTTGCCATCACCGTCGAGGCTTTCTCGCTGGCCTCCGCTTCCTTTTTTGTGTTCTTCTTCTGTTGTACGCAGCGGTGCTGTGAAGAAGAGAGGGCGCGATCACATCCTAAGAGCAAAAGCAAACAAAGCCAGGGCGGTATCAGAACGCTGGAGGGAGAGTTGCCGACGTGGCAATACATGAAGCATGGCGACGCAGTGTGCGTGTGCTGGGCCTTGAATTATAGTACGCACGCCGATGCGTACAATGGTGGGCGGGCGGGGGGGGGAGAAGAGAAAGAGGGCGCGCTTTGTGTCACAGACTATTCAGTATGGTCTCTCTCCCCCCTTTTTCTGGGGGGTTGGCGTACTTTTGCGCACCCAGAGTCGGGATTGAAATACAGCGGGAGCGGCCTCCCTCTTTCCCTCCCTCTCTCGCGTATGTCGCACAACTGGCCGGCAAACCTTTCCTGTCAGTGAAACGTCTTCTGACACCTGAAATGACGGTGTGTGTGTGTGGGGGGGGGTGGGAGTGGTGCGCGCGTGTGTGCGCGGCCTCTAGTTTTGCTTTTTTCCTCTAATTCTCATCAACTCTCTCTATTAATGCCCCGTTGCTTCGCCCTCTCCTCCACTTTTGCGCTCTTTTTCCTCCGCGTTGTGCATGCGGGAAATGCACGTCGCCGTACACGACGGCGGCCCCCCCCCCCCCCCCAATCCTGGCCTCATCTTCGAGTTAGGCGCAAGAGCGCACTGTGAATCACTTCATCACGTGGTAGCGCACGCTCACAGCGCACACACGCCGAGGAGAGACCGTCTCAGTGTTTTGTACTGCTCTACAATTTTGTCGTATGCGGGGTTCGAACACGTTTCTCCTTGAAAAAAAATATTTCATCGTTGTTTTATTCTTCTTTCGACCCTTTCCGTTTGCCTTTTGGATCACTGCTCCTCTACATCGCCACACGCCATTTATATACATACATATATATATTTCTCCGCTTCACAGAAGAGGAAAACTTTGGAATTCGCTTTTTTTCCTGTGACGAGAGTCGTACATCATATTGATCAAAAAAGGTGACGCGGGGCTCCATTTATTCTGAAGGCGCGCTTTGCCACACACTCTCATGCTAGCCCGAGACGCTCCCAGTGCACAGTACATACCAAAAAGCCCATCATCACGCACCCCTTCTCGTTCGCCTTCGGATCCTAATAGCGACTTCTTGTTCTCAAACGTGCACCTATTTGACAGGGAAAAGAAAAGAGAGGTGCCAACGTAGAACCATCTGAATACAAAAGACAGCCGTTCTAATTCTCCTCCCCTCTCCTCCCCTCTCCTCCCCTAACACATAGATAGGTCTACAGGTGCGCGTACACTTGCACGCACGCACACGAAGCATTTAGCTTCTCTGTATTCCTCTTTTTTTTTTTGGGAGGGCGAGTGGCTATAAAGCGAAGACATTCTGTATCTGTTGAGCATCATACTTTATTTTTCAGTGGAGTGTCGCAGAGAAATCATTGTGCATGTGTGCTCCCCCCTCTCCCCCCCTCTCGCCTACACAAACACACTCAAACACACATATATTTCTCTTCTTTCCTTCTGCCTGTCTGTATGTTACGATAGATTTTTTTGTGCCGTGCCAATTGGATCTTTTTTTTTCCGTACGAGCGCGCGATTTTCTCAGCTCCTTCTTTTTTCCCAGCCCTTACTCCCTGCTGCTGCTGCTGCTGCTCACACGTTTGTGTCGCTGCGTACATGTATACGGTGGGATGACGGGTGTGAGGCGCCATACGACGGATAAAAAAAGAGAGAGTTGAATGCAAATAGAATAGATTTTCTGGCCGGTGCACCTCTCCTTATTCAGCGGATAAGACTTCCACACATGCGTGTCAAGATCGACGACGAGAATTCGTCGGTGGCCGTAACGCTGCTGCCCTCGGCACAAGTGGGGCCTCTGACCAGCTCCCAGCCTCACACATACACCGGCACCACCGAGGTGACAACTAGCGTCAACGATGCGCTAGGCAAGACTGCCGACAGCTCTTGTGCCGGGAGCGGTCCATCTTCGATGGCAACAACAACTACGACCAATGCAGTTTTTTACTACAGCTCCGCGCGGCTGCCGACGCCGCCACCACTGCATCGGCGGTCGTCTTCACCAGTGCTGGTGCAGCAGCCTCAGATCGAGGATTCGCAGGCACCCGGGGCTGTGCTTAACATTCCTGTGCCCTGCGAGTCTGACAGCAATGAGGAGCCTCTTTTTCAGCATCTCCCCCCCGCAACGCCGAGGGCCCCCCTTCTGCGGCGCACGCACGTTGCTTCACTGCCGTTGGCTACACCTCAGGCCTCGCAGCTGGGGCCTCCATGGGGTGCTGTGGGTGCGACGCCGCCGTCAGCCTACCTTACTGGTGGCGGAACCGCTCCGTACACGCCCCTTGCTAGTTCATCTACCCCGACTGCCGCGACCACAGAAACATTGCACACTCCAGCGGGTCAGGGCTTAGTCATTGGCCTAGACACCTTCGATCGTTTCCCGGCGGCATCCACCAAGGCGCACGGCCCTGCGTCAGCTGCGAACGGTCCACGCATGCACAGAGGTTACTCGGGCAATGGTAGCGACGCGATAGGAGCGTCGAGGGCTGTGGGTCGTAACAGTGGTTGCCGAGATCTGCAACAGTCTTCGTTTATGACGGGGCCCGCCAGCCTTGAGGCTTCGTATGCGTCGTCGATGCGGAGTGGGCCACAGGGCCAGTGGGCACGGTCGTCAGGTGAGGAGAGCAGGAGCGGCCATGCCGCTCCTTCTTCACCTGCGACGCCTGCCAACTTTGGCGACACCGTTCTCGTCGCTGAGCCGCCGACACCAGCAAAGCAGCGTCGCACGATCCACAGGGGGGGAGTGGGTGGGAGGGCTATTCTTCCAACCGGGGGCATCAGCGCCGATGGTCGACTGTCCTCCTGCACTGCCGCCAGCACTGGAGCCCAAGCTCCAGGTGTTTTTGCTACAGCCTCCACCGGCGCCGTGGCGGGAGGTGGTGCGTCGCCAAAGCCTTCGCGGCGCGTTGCTGTGCCACTTCGAGGGCTCGGTCACAATCCGACGGCAAACAACACATGCGCGTCGGCTTCACGTGCAGCTTCGTCGGCCGTCGGCACTGCTCCTCTTCCATCGTCCTTCAAGTTCCATCGCCACGAGGGCAGCCGGAAGCGCTCCGCAGACGTTTTGTCTCAATTCAGCGCACTGGACCTCGACGATACCCCTGCAACGCCTTTCGTGCAGACGGGAGCCGGTCGCTTGACCAGCGTTACTCACAACGGCAACGTTTACAACGCCTTTCCGTCGCAGCCGTCACCGTCAAAGAGTCTCCACCGCGGTGCCGACGGCGGAATCGGCGCTGTTTCTCCTCTTATCATAGAGTACGCCACGCCTGTAACCCTTTCTCAGCAGATTGGTGGCTCAAACACCTTCTCGCAGATGCTATTGCACGCGTCGCAGGACGTCCTTGAGATGTCGCAGGCGGATACGGAGTCTTCCAACTTCTTGGCACGGCGTATCCTGAACGAGTACAACGAAGTGCGGCTCCTCGGCAGCGGTTCTTTCGGCACAGTGTCCTTGTTCAAGGAGATAAGTTCAGGCGAGTACGTCGCCGTGAAGGTGTCACCGCCGCTTCGGGTGCCGGAGATGGAGCGGCGCTACCGCCGAGAACGGTCCGTGATGGGCATGGTGCGGGGGCTGCCGCACGTTGTGCAGCTTTCTGCCGCCTGGGAGGAGGGTCGGGTGCCGCGCATGTATCTGCAGCTGGAGTACTGTCCGGGCGGCTCCGTCGCGTCTGTCGCAACCGAAAAGCAGAGGAGAAATGAACCCTGGATGGAGACGGAGGTGAAAGTGTTTCTAGCCCATACGTGCATCGCCCTTGATGCACTCCACCGCGCCAACATTGCGCACGTAGACTTCAAGCCAGACAACATCCTTATCGACAGGGACGGCGCGTATAAGCTTTCTGATTTCGGCTGCAGTGTGTTGCTTGACGAGAGAGGCCGACCCCGGCCAGAGACGCGGAACGGCTACGGCTCTCCAGCACAAGGCCAACGGGCTGGCAGGGGCGAAGGATTTGCGCATGCGAACCCGAACGGCGGCTCTGCTCTCCACACAGGTGCCGGTGCTGGCGTACTGGGCTCTGCTCCAGACTTCAACAGCTGGGGCGAAGGTAATGAGCTCAGCACGGTAAGTGTTGACGAAGGCGACTGCAGGTACTTGTGTGCAGACATGCTAAATGAGAAGCAGCACTTCAAGGCTGGTGATATGTTTTCCCTGGGGATGTCGCTATTCGAGATAATGTCGGGCCAACCTCTTCCCCGCAACGGTGATCAGTTCCTAGCGATCCGCCGCCGTGTGCCGGTGGAGATGCTGCAGCGTCGCGGATATTCAGCCGAGTTGGTAGAGCTTGTTGTGGCGTTGCTGCGCAGCGATCCACAGCAGCGACCCACTGCACGACAAGTTCTACAGTACCTCCGTCCTTCTTCCAAGGACCTCCAGTTGCTATCGAGCACCTCGGCGATGCAGCGGTGGACGGAGAGCGCAGAAAGCTTTTGTCGTCTGCAGGAGGAGCAACAGCAGGACCCGTTCTTGCTGAGTGGCACCACCGCTACCACTGCGGACTCACTGCGGTGTGTGAGTGCGCTCATGGAGGCATCCGTGTGGCTCCTGACAACAACTCAGAAGGATGTCCATCGGCTCGTTTCGACGGAGAAGACATTGGGGCGAGAAGAGAGGGATGATGAACAGCACAGTCAGTCACCCCCGCACCAACAGCGCCCGATGGTGCAGCTCCCCAGCGAGCCGAGACTCGATGAGCTGCCCATGTCACCGGTTCCACGTGGTGAGACGTGTACACCGACGGCACTGAACTACTAGTCTCCACAGGTGTTGCCTCTGCAATGCGATGTGGTGCACTTCCTCCTCACTCAGCTCTTTGCTTCTGGTGTTCTCGTGCAGCCCGCCCTTGTAGAAACATACATCTGTATCTCTTTCTTTCTTTCTGTGTGTGTGTGTGTGTGTGTGCTTTACCACAGCGGCGCCTTTCAAAGTGTCCCTCACGGTTGCTCTTGCATGTGTTCTTATTTTCATGATTGCTGATGGTGGTAAAAGGAAAGGGGGAGGGTGGGGGGTTCGGATGGAGATGAGTCGAGGACACAAGTAAAGGCTCACATTCCCATACACACACCCACACACAGGTCGACCGACACGCTCTCCCCTTCGAATGTTTTCTACATCATTTTCGCTTTTTAAAAGTTTCTCTTGGCATCATAGATCGTTGGAACACGCAGAGGTTTTTCTCTCTCGTTCCCCCCCGCGAAAAAAAAAAGGAGCTACCACCACACGTTCACACAACTCCTTCCCCATCCGTGGGCGTTCAATCGCTGAATTTTTTTTCCACCTTTCTGGAATCTTGATGGCGTGAGGTTGGGAGGTTGTGCACACCTGAGCGCCCGGTGATCAGCAGGTGCGCTACTCACGCTGTGAAGAGGCCGAGCAACTCGCTACCCCCTTGCCCACCCTGAATCGTCTCTGGTGGTGACAGACGCGAACGCTTGCGGTGGAAGGAGCGCAGAGCGATGTATCCCCCTCCACCTCGGCGATCTCACGCCTGGGTGGTGTCTCGTTGGAACGACCTGGGGCGTTGAATACGTCTATACAGTCGCGATGATGGGTGCAGTGTCAAAATGATTCAAGCGTATCTCACCCTGTCCACACTACCTACGGCTGGAAAGCGCGTGATACAGGAGCCGTGCTCAAGCGACTGCATGGACATTACTGTAGTGCGCGTGTAGCACTATGCGTAGCACCACGCGAGTGGTGTGGGTCATAAGTGGGGAGTGTACAGTGTTGTCACTCACACATCATATAGCGCATCAGAGCAGAGCCGATGGTGGCGACACTTTTTTTTTGGGGTTGTTGTTGTTGTATTGCTTTTGTGTTCTACATTATTCTTGTTTTGTTGTTGGTGGCTTCGCCACCCCCTTTTCCCTCGCATCATACCCAGACACCTACGTGCAGTGTTGTGCTTGCCCCGCTTCGTCTTTATCCCCTCACCCGTTTACCTCATCTCTCTCTCTTCCCCCTCACCATCTCTCTTTGTCCGCCCGCCGCACGATGCCATTTTGTCCGGTGCTAATGGAGGTCGCCGGGTGCCTGGACGATGAAATCGTGCGCGATGTAACGCAGTGACTGCGTCGCTACCGCCACCGATACCAGCCGCTTCTGCAGTGACTGCGTCGCTACCGCCACCGCTGCTGCAGGCCCGCTGCTCACTGCTCCGAAGAGTGCGGTGTGTGCCAACAAGATCCACCTTCTCGTCGGGCGCTTTTATCCGCCTCAGCGGGTGCGCGCGCAACCCCGGAATCGCGGCGACTGCACCACTGGCGTGTGGTGTCGACCGCGCTGCTTGGCTCGCCCTCGGGTGCTGCCTCCCAGCCGTGCTGGACTGATGTCCCAGCGACGACGACACTCGGTGGAGCCACCCCCACTACCGACTGCCACGATCGAGCCGTGCGGCGTCTGGAGGACTTCATGGGGTTCCATTTCCTGCCGATCGCCATGAGGCACAACAGCCCCCCCTCCCCTCCCCTCCTCCAGCCCACCGGTGGCGGTGCCTGCATCGGCTAACACCTTTGTACTGCGACACTACGTGAAGGGGAGGAGGGGGGGAGAGCCGCACATGCTCGTTCCTGCTAACGGACTCCTCCTGCACTTCTGCGAGTGTCTCCACGGTCACCGTCGCGGCAGCGGCCATCGTTGACTCGCGGGCAGCGCCGCTCAGCGCGTATTCCGCGGACTTGGGCTGCATCGGTGCGACCCTGCGGTGGATCATTTTCACTCACTGCTATGTCGACGGCGCGTCTGGGCTGACCAAACTGCTCGGGCGCTTCTGGGCTGCCCGTGTCGTCCCCGGAATTCCTCTCACGCCTGCCGGCACAGCGGAGGACGTGCAACTCAGCCCTCGCCTGCGACTCTGAACTGTGCGCGTGCCAGCCCTCTCGCCGGAGCGTCTACTCGTTGAGATGTGCCTCTCCGAGGTGCGTGCGGGCCTTTGCATGGGTGTGCCCTGGAGCACCGGTGCGGCGCCCCGCTGGGACCTGCTTCAGTGGTCTCTCTGTCCCCGCGAGACAACAGGCGGACCTGTGCCGCCGTTTGCCTTTATCAACAGCAGTGGTGGCGACCGCGATGCAGCCCTGGTGCACACTCACGGTGTGCTCAAGAGGTACGTGCTCGATGCTTACTTTGCGCCGCTGCGCGCTGTTGGCAGCGGGCCGAGAGGGAAAAGCGGTGGTGCGGCCAAGACGACTCGCACCGACGCGGCTACGATGAGCAAAGAGAGAGAGAGAGAGGCGACGGGAGTGGTGGCTGACTGCGACGCTCTGCCGCGAGTCGTGCTGCTCCCCGCACACGGCGGGTACCGCAACGTGACGAGTCAGCCGGATCTCTACTGGGCGGCGCATCTCGGCGACCTCACGCGTATGAGGCACTCCCGCACGGTTATTGGCACACTCGCCACGACGACAGAGGCGTTCGCCAAGGACAGCCGGCGTTTGCCACCGCTGCCGCACCCGCCGTCCTTCGACGCGAGTCGCGTGGCACATCTGCGCCAGCTACTTGCGCTACTGCAGTCTGAGCACCGGGCAGCGTGCGCGACAGAGTTTCCTGCTGATATGCAGCAAGCGCTGCGGTACACCTTCGACCCTGCCGTCGCACGCGGTGACTCGTGGAGTACACCTCGCCAGCAGCTCGCTTCCTTCTCGTCCTACGTAAGCCTCGTCGACGTGCGCAGTGCCACCGACTACCACGCGCTGCACCTCTGCGGCGCCGTTAGTGTGCCGATGAGTTTCCCGGGCGCGGCATACGGTGCGTCGAAAGCAGAGTTGCGGCTGCCATGTGCGACAGAGGAACAGCGTGCTGAGGTCTTGCAACGTCTCTCAGCGCTGTCCCCAGAGAGTCGTGTACATGTCCTGACTCTGGCCGACTTGCCATGCCCCTCGGAATAACCGGTGGAACACTCGGGGTAGGGCGGGTCGGCGATTGTGACGAAGCTGCCGTGGCGAGAGCTGCAATGCGACCCGCCTACCAGTGTGCCCGCTGATGTGCTCCTTCGCCACACCCTGCACTGGATACAACGCGGCGACGCACTCTCTCACTTGATGTCGTACGAGCGCCTCGCTGCAGTCGAACTGGCCGATACGCGCGTCGTGTGAGACGTGCGCACGCCGTACGAGTTGAAAAACGGCTCGCATCCGCACAGCGCTCATGTCGGGCTGGCGGCATTGTGCGCCATGGCAGTCGGAGACGCCGCTGCGGCATCGCCGTCGCTGTCGCAGTGGCGCTATAATTGGTCCCCAGGGCTGGCGGCCGCGTACATGGATAGGATACACACAGCCTGGCGCTCCTCGCAGGACTCTCTGCCGTGCGGCAGGCCTTCTCTCTCCCCGATGTGACGGTCTACTGCGCTGGTGGGTACCGGTGGCTGATCGCCTTGTCGCTCTTGCAGCGTGCAATGGAGGCCTCCACGACCCCGGCGTGGCGCATGCTGCGCATGTTCAGCGTCTCGGGTGGCGCCTTGCAAATCATGATGCAGCGGCCAGACCTGTGGCAGGACAAGGACCGCTCTATTGATTGTATTAGCCGACCCAGGTAAGACAGAGAGAGATATATGTGAGAACGAGACGGACAAAGAGAAAACGACAAGAGAATACGTGCGCCGTCTTCTCCACTCCCTTCGTGTCCCGGCGAAGCAGACCTTTTCGATAGGCCGCCTCTCCGCGTCACTCCTCCCGCCTCTCTCTCCCCTCATGTTCTCTCTTTTCGCTCTTGACGAATGATGCGAAGTCGTGGAAGACACCGGCGCGTCTCAAACTGCAATGGAGTGTAAGTGGGGGAAACGAGGTGGGGGGCGGGCGGTTGCGGGTGGCGATGGGGACGGGGGGGGGCACCGGAGAGGAGCGAGGCTCGTCTGTCTATCAGGGCTGACGTAAGGTGTCACCCCCTCGATTTCGGTATCTGAGTACGTGCGTGCGATTCCTGGCGTGTGCGTCTGCGCCTGATTTTATGCGCGCATGACGCCCTTTAGAGCGAGCCTGTCCACAACAGAGCAGCGCGTCGTCCTCGCGTGTTCTACGTCTCCCTTTTCTCGTCACGCAACGCGGTGAAGCGCTGCGTGATGTCTATGACTTCCCCCCCTCACTGTCTCCCTTGAATGTCCGCGTGTCTGTGCGCGGTATGGCAATCCGCTTGCACAACGGCGTGGGCGCCTCTTGTTCAAGTCGTTTATCTCCCACCTTTTTCTCCTCGAGGAGGAGGAGGACA
Organism: Porcisia hertigi; assembly: GCF_017918235.1. Classification (NCBI taxonomy): domain Eukaryota; phylum Euglenozoa; class Kinetoplastea; order Trypanosomatida; family Trypanosomatidae; genus Porcisia; species Porcisia hertigi. The sequence continues at coordinate 394,856 of NC_090593.1, forward strand.
TAGTGAATGGGATACGCAGTGCAGGTATCGCTTGTGTGTGTGTGTGCTTCTTTGTCTCGTCTCCCGCCGCTGTCGTCAATATGGATTCTCCTGTTGTTGTCTGTGGTCGATGAGCGGTGTGCAGCCGGCATGTGGGCGATGGGATTGACGGGTTAAGGTTGCTGCTGCTGCTGTGTGAGATGGGCGGTATTGTCGCTCTAGGGGCACCCGCGGCGGTGTCCCTCCACTGCTCCCGCCGCGCCCGCCTCAGCCCGGCCCGGCCCACGCCTCCCCATGAGGCGTCACAGAAGTGCTCCCCACGACAACGTCAATGGGAGGAAAGCGCAACGGGCAGAGCCCGCCGATACGCCCTGCACCGTTTGCCTGGTTCTCGTGCCTTGTGCCTGTCTCCTCGCTGCCGCGGCGATGTCCTTCCCCATCTCCCCCCATCCGCCGGCTTGCTCTGCTCGTTTGCCTCTCACGCGTGTGTGTCCGTCAATGCTGTGCCCTCTCTCGTTGCGCATCTCTCGCAGCCACACGTGTTTCTCTCCACTTCTCTGTCCTTCCCTCTTTCTACGCCTGCTGACACCTGTGATGCCCCCCTCTCCCCCCTCCCCACTCCCCATCCCCCACTCCTCAAAACATAAAACGAACACGCACACATGCACAACCACGTCAATGCGTATGCACATGGCAACAAACATATCCCCTCACCAAGCATCGACACTCTTCCGCTTTCCCGACGTCCCCTGCGTCTCCCTCTCCTCCCCATTTCTCTCCCCTCGGATCACCTTCACCGCCACCTCACCCATCTCAGGCTCTGTACGGTCACGTTGAGTGAAAAAATGAAGTGGGGAATCAGCCCTGTCCTCTATGCCATCGTGCAGGCCATCGCATTTCTGGTTGTGCTGATTGGCACCCCGCTAGCGATGTTTCACGCAAGACCTAACGGAGATTCCCCCCATTATTGCATCACACTTTGGGGCGGAAAATGTGATTGCCGTACTCGCACCTACGACGTCAAGATCGCTGACCTAAAGCTGAGCTGTCCCCGCCGTTTTCACCGCTTCCGTGCGGCTGAGGCATTTGCAATCATATCCATCTTCGTGTACGGCGCGGCGGCAGCCTGTGGCGTCATCAGGCTGTTCTGCTGCTCTGGCCTGCGTTGGGCTTGCCTGGTGCTGAACATAATCGGCATTGTCACTGCGTGCATCACCTGGGCGATCATCGCTGAGGCCTTTCACCGGGGCGAAAACAAGGATTGCACAAAGTTCGAGGATGACTTCGATCTCGGTGCCGGTTTCGCTCTCTTCGTGGTGGCCTGGTGCCTGGATATGGTCAACATTGTGGTCTTAATGCTCCCGTGCTAGGCTAGGGAGTGGCGTAGTAAGGGGGGGGAGGGTGCAGGCCCGTAATAGTAGGACCAGGTCGAGGGAGAGAGAGTGTGGAGGATACCACGGGAAGTCGGGGGGCGAGCCGGGTGGCGGCGCGGGTCTCATGATAGCAGGGAGTGGAGAGGGCTGGAGAGCTGCGGATGCTCACATGCGCCTCTTTCCGGCCCCTCTCCTACCCCATCACTGCCCTCTCGTGCCAGCGTGCGCTGCGGTTCTCCTGCACATCTCGAGGGCCACCCTCGCTCTCTCTTCCTCTTTTAATAACACTCCTTTTCTCTCCCCTGCTACGTTATTAGTGACTGTCCGTTTGTGTTTTGTTTTGTTTCTCCCTTTTCCCGTGTTGCCGTCGTTGGGCTCATGCGATGACCGCCTCTTTTTTATTTCGAGGGGGTGTAAAATCGCACCTGGCAGAGAATATCGAGTATTCTGCACACCGCCCGTCTCTCTGGCTGTTCCGTCCGCTTGTCCTCGCAGTGCGTGTATGTGTGTCCCCCTTTGTGCTCTCTTCATGTTCTTGCGTCCCCCCTCCCCTCCAATAGTACAGCCACGTGCGCCTTTGAAGTGTCAGGAGCACACCGTGACGCCAGCAGCAGCTTCCCTGTTCCCCCCCGCCCCCCTTCCCCAACTCGCCTCCACCTGAAATCCTCCTTCCATCCGCACGCCCGGCTTGCAGGCCGGCAAACCAACGGTGAATGAGATGGGGGCGGGGCAAGGGAGGAGTGTCCGGCATGGCGACGGGAAGCCAGTGACGAGTAGGAACGCAGGCCACTGGTGCGCCCGGGACGAGGGCGAGAGGCGTAGGGCCCCACCCTGCATCGGTCACAGGTGTCCGCCCCCCTCTCGCACGCTGTGTTGGCGGCGGTGCGTTTTCCTGACACTTGGCATGCACACACCACAGCTCTCTCGACTGGTAAGAAGTGGGTGGGGTGGGTGGAGGTAGATTGGAGAGCAACAGGCGCAGGGGGAGGAAGTGAGCTGATCGCGCTGGGCAGTGAGTGAGCAAGCGTATAAGCAGCGGTTTCCAAGAGAGTGCGGGGGATAGGGCGGTGCCAGGGCTTGCGATGAGCGCGCACACGGACATGGATGAGGAGAGTCGATCGATGCTCCCCCCTTCCCTATTTTTGATTTTCTTCCGTTCGCATGGCACGGGGGACGTCACCCGTACGAGGAGTGCGCATACGTCGCACACCGCAGGGTCGGACCGCTTCATTTTACGGCACGATCTTCGCATTTATTCCCACCCCCCTCCTTCCTCCCCTCCCCTTATTTTGGTTTACTCCTCTCCGAAACGTGTTCTACGCTCCCCTATTATTATGAGGGACAACATCCTTTTCCTTCTTTCTTTCTTATTTGATCCATCGACGCCCACCTTCTGTACAAGAGAATGATGTTGTGGAGTGCGACTGAAGGGAGGAGAGAGGGGGAGGAAGGGAGGGGGCACGCAGCCTGTTGGCCAGTTCCCCCTCGCTCCTCCTCTTCCCTCCTTCTGTGCACGTATCAACGTTCGTCTGTCTGTGCTGTCGGATTTGTGCCTTTCGTCGTTGCTATTATTCTCCGGGATGCCCCCCCCCTCTTCTTCCCTCTCCCCCTCCCGATTCTCCGTCTCCCACCACCTGGGTGGCTTCTCCTGTGCGATGTGTCCCTTTTCCCTCTGCCCAACTCTCCGGCTCCCTCTTCGTCTTCACCGTGCCTGCCTGTCTCGTCGACGCCCCTTCTCTGCCCTTTTCCCTCCTCTCCCTCCTCCGCGTGTTTGTCTGATGGAGTGAGGTGGACTCTCGTCGTGGGTGTTTTTGTGTCCAGCTCCCCACCCCCCTTTACGTGTGCGTGCGTGCGTGCATTCGCTAGGGAAATGGACCACAGCCTTGTCTCCGCGGATGTGCGGGGGAGCTGGCGCTGCCGCCAAGAGAGCGCTGCCACCGAAAAGGGACGGGGGGGGGCAGACAGAGAGAGAGAGAGCACCCGAGCATGACTTGAGGCACACCGTTATTGACGAGGGAGTAGGGCCATCGAAGCGCACGACGACTGTGAATCGAAAAGGGGGAGCGCGAGTGGGTGTGCGCGGAATTGCCGCCTACCACCCAATCCTCGCCTTCGCCCCCCCCCCCTTCCCCCCTACCCCGCCTCTCTCTTTTCTTCCCTTTCAAAAATACTTTACACGCGCTTTTGTTTATCTTCATTGGTGTCATGCGTGCGATCACACACGAGCGAAGAGACACGAGGTGAAATTCTGTAAAAAGTCACTAGAGGGGTGGCCGCACCGAGAGAGGTGCAGATGGCGAAAAGTAACTCGCACGCGCATTGTCTGGGAGGGGAAAAACAAAACGACATCTGCTGGCACTCTGCCAGGAAGCAGTGCATCACCAGCAACGGGGGGTGGGGTGAGGTGCCACACCCGCTCGAGCTCAGTCTGGTGCCAGCCAGCAACGGGGACGAGCACACCCGCAGAAACGTGCAAGGAAAAAGGCGCGTGCGCAGGAGAAAGCAGTGGCGAGGCGGTGCCGCTGCACACCAGTCTCTTTTTTTCTTTCTCTACGCCCCCGCCTTCTACCCCTCCCCCTCACCACTGCTGCCTCATTCTACGTTGATCCTCTCATTTCCCAGCTCCTCCCTTCAGCCCCCCTCTCCTTCCCCCTCCCCCATATCGATCCCTGGCACACACACCCACACCCCTACACCCCCACACACACCCCACACTCACGTATCCCCCCCCCTCCCGTGTGTGTGCCATCGAAAATGTGCTGCCGTCCCTGCCGCGTAGGCATTGTCTTCTACGGCATTTTGCAGGTCTTCGCCTTCCTCTGCATCCTTGTGGGCACCCCAGTCGACCAGTTCCGTGTGCAGAACACGGATCTGCTCAGTGACACGCCCTGCCTGACGTTGTGGGGCTGGAAGAGCAGATGCAACTCTGCGGAGTGGGATGTCCTGACAAAGAACTGGTGGGCGGGCTGCCCAGCGCGCCTGACACGCTTCCGCGCGGCGGAGGCGCTGGCGATTGCTGCCGTCCTCACCAGCGGCGTGGCGTGTCTTTTCGGTCTTGTGATGCTCTGCTGCTGCCGCTGCCTGCGCTGGCTGTGCCTGCTGCTGAGCATCATCGGCACCGGCTGCGCCTTTGCTGTCGCCGCGCTCATGATGGACGCTTTCTACAACAACCGTGAGGAGGGGCTCCAGATGTACAACATGTCCTGCAGCGCGCTCCGCGAGAAAGGCTCCGTCATCGTGTATCCGACCACGGCGGGTATCGCTGGGATGCTCACGAATTACAAGTTGGGTGCCGGCTTCGTCCTGTACGCTGTCGGCGGGGGCCTCTCCCTCATCAACATCGTCTTTGTGATACTGCCATGCTGAAAAAAAAGGGGGGGAGGTACTCCCCTGCGCTTCCGTGTGTTGTTTTTGTGTGTGTTGGTCTTTTGTTTTCATCTGTGTACTCGGTGGAGAGGCGCGTTCGCCTGATTGGCTGGGGAGAGGTGGTGTGTGGTGGGGTGTGCGGGCAGGGGTGGGGTGGGGAGGGGGGTGCTCGCAGACCAGCCGAGAGGAAAGCTGCGGAGCGGGTGTGTGGGCGCAGCGGGGGGGATGATGGGCAAGAGGAGGAGGGCACGCCGCTGAGTGCGATCGTGGACGGCTGTATCGCAGCAGAGCAAGGAAACGAAGCGGCCGCGGCTGCGCAAACCCGCCTGGCGGATCCCACACGCGATATGCGAGTGGGTGAATATCTCGCCTCTCCTTTCTTGCATTCGCGTGGGATTCCGCACAGCTCAGCGCCACTCCCCTTCCCTCCCATCCCTCCCCTCCCTCCTCCCCCCCCCTTCTGCTACTCTGCTCTTTGCCCGCATGCCGGTTCGCGATGCGTGTGGGCAGAGTGCCGCGCCCCTCAGTCGCCAGGTCAGTTCCACATAACACCTCTTGAGTGCGGCCTTTGTTGCTCTTTTTCTTTGATTGATTGTCCCACTGTCCTCCTTCGTGCCAGGCCCTCTGCGAGCTGCTCACGTACCCGTAGATGTCGCGCGTAGTGTACCATAGCGCACATCAGTTGTCACATATTCCTTCCGAGGCCTCCCCTCCTCCCCCAGTTCCCTTGGTGCCATTCTATTGTTTTTGTTTCTTTGCTCGTTTGTTTGCCGTTGCTGGATGGCGCACCCGTCCACCGCCACCCACCCACCCACCCAAGGCCGAGCCGCCGCTCTCTTCGTGTCGCGGTTCGCCCTTTACATCATCCTTTTTTTTCTTGTTGCGCCATCTGTTCTGGCCTCCTACGTTTTCTGCGGTCTCTTCTCAGCGTTGTGATCGCCGCTGTGCCATCTTCGACGTGTTCTCATCACTGCTCCAATGCCACTCTGCATGTCCGTGCAGGACAGGTGCTGTGCACCCCTCTCGTGTGGGCCCCTCTCTACGGCGCCCTCCTTCCTCCTCCCCTCCTCGCGTTCACGGCGCGGTGAACCTCCACCTCCCTTCCCCTTGCTCACCTGTCGCGTGCTGCCAGGGATTGAGACTTGATGTGTTGTGTGGACGTCGGGCGTAGGGGCTGGGGGAAGATACGGATGTGTGTGTGTGTGTCTGTGTGTGAGGAGGGGGAAGGGGGCCGGCGGGAGCGTCCCCGGCGCAGGCTGTCGATGGCCCCTCTGTCGTCTAACAGCTGTCTTGTGTGTTACTGCTGCCTCGCTCAGCATCCCCCCCCCTCAGCCGCGCGCGCCCGACCCACCGTCGCCGTTTTTGTGCGTTTCTCCGCTCAGTGCTTGGCTCTGTTTTTCTTTTCTCTGTGCGCGGTGCCTTCACGCCCAATCCGCTGCGGCGTTGTCGATGTCTTTCCGACCCCCTCGCTGCTCTCTCACGCGACGCTGCGAAATGGGATGCCCCACTTCCCCTGTCTCTCTCTTTTCGTCTGTTGTTGTATGGGAGTGAGGGCGGGTGGTGGTGGTGGTGGCGGCGCAGCGCTGTGCTACCGACACAACACGGGGGGAGGGGGGTGCGAAAGAAGGTTTTACGCCGGAAGCGGCGGTGAGAAGACACCCATTTTAGACTCTCTTGTCGTATTCGGCTTGTGCTGCGTGCGTGTGCGTGCACCTGGTCGTCGTCGTGGCCTCACCCCCCCCTCCCTGCAGCATAGTTGTAGGTCCGAGGAGGTAGTGCAGCGCTCTCTTTGTTTCTCTCTCTCACCGGCACGCCGGCCCCCCACGCTTGAGCGCCACCGTCTCCTCGTCTCTTTCCCTCCACCCTTTGTTAACTCCCAGTCTTCATCTTTTTGTATCTGGAAGGTCCGGAACTGCGTGTGTGGCGAGGGCAGGCGTTTGTGCTTCAGGCGTCAGTATTGCAGCCCGAATACCACGTAGCCATGCTGGGCCAGCCAACGCGTCGCTGGCCGTTGGCGGCGGCGGTCTCCTCCGTACGAAGCGCCGCTGCTGCCACCTCATCGGGCGGCGTGTCGCGCAAAGTGGCTTCGTCGGCCGTGAAGCGGTCCACCTTTGCTCAGCCGGGGCTGGATGGAATGCGTGTCGCTGCGTACGCGCCTGTTGAACCAGGTGCCCCGTCCTCGCAGTGCCGGCTGCCCGTGGCCCATGGCCGTGTCGTCGCGCAGCTGTCCTCTCTTGTGTTTGCAGTCGACTTCATGGACATTTCACCACCCTCTCCTGTGTCGCTAGGGTCGCGTATCTACGTTGCCTACGAGCACGATGGCGTGGCCGCGCCGTCGCAGCCTGGCGATGAGGGCGTGGATGGTGCGCGGAGAAGCGGCCTCTTGATGGGCGGCGTCGTTGTGTGGGTGAATCCGAACGGCACATTAGGCGTCCTTTTGGACATTGGCAAAGTGGACCTGGCTGTCCCACCGGAGAAGATAGCGGTGGTGGAGGGCGTGTGCAAGTTCCTGAGCCACCCTCAGTACCTGCAGGTTGTGGAGTGGCTGCGCTCCGCGGGGCTCTCGGAGGGCGACAGGGTTGAGGGCACCGCGTGCATTTTATACCACAGCGGCTGGCGCGCAGAGCGTCTCTACCTGCTGGAAGCCTCCGACATCGACCGCATGACGCACCTGTCCCAGAGCGCCCGCATGTCGCTCATGGAGAAGGCGGAGTGGCAGCGTGATCACCACCGTCAGATGCGCAGCATCTACAAAGAGCGCGTAAAGGAGCGGGATCGGCGGTACATGTCGGCCAAGTACGCTGGCATCCTCTCCGCTAGCGTCGCCTTCTGCGGTGCCTTCTCGCTGTTTGGGTGGAACTACAAGAATTACCTGACGCACCAGCGCTCCTACCAGATGCGCTTTGCTGTGAAGACGCTTTGCAAGAAGGTGCCACCAGAAACACCAGCCGCGACGGCTGTGAGAGCATCGGCGTCATCTTCTGCGGCACCGACGTCAGCCGACACGGCCACGTCATCGTCGTCGACCAGCAACTCGGCGAGCTCTGCGTCGGAGCACATTAGCCGGGTTTCTGAGAAGCGCTGGATTCGGCAGGTGTTTCACCGGCTGGACACAGCGCACCCTCGTATTGTGGTTCTCACTGGGTGCCTTGGGTGTGGCAAGAGTGCGCTGTGCCGCGCTGCGATCCGCGAGGAGGACATGCTCGGCGTTTTTGTGGATGTGGGCAACACGGAGGATCCACTGCGTAGCGTGATCAAGGCGCTTGGTGTGCCGCACGTCGAGGCCTGTGGCGATCCACTCGACTTCATCTCGGAGGCATGTTACAAGGTCAAGTCTGTGATGAACGGCAAGACGCCCGTGATTGTGCTAAAGCTGCGCGCGGGCAGCAGCCTGTCGCACGTGTACAACGAGGCGATGACGCTGGCGTGTGATCGCCGCATGTGCCACATTGTGGTGGAGCTGCCACTCGAGTCACTGACCATGACCAGTACGTCGCTGCCCCGGTTGGACTTCTACACGGTCCCCCACTTCAGCCGTTCGCAGGCGTACGAGTACGTTCGGCATCGCGTCGACGCTCTCGATATGGAGGTGTTTCTGGACATTGTGGGTACGAACAGCAACGACCTGGACGAGCTGCTTGCCGCTGCCCATCAGCGTCGCGTATCGCCGGCGGAGTACGCGAACCAGCAACTTCTCAAGGCCATGCGTCAGCTGCAGGCGGCGTGGGGCGATGACGCTCAGCTCAAGACGGCTGTAAAGCACTTGGCGCAACTGCCATACGATGAGGGTCAGCACGAGGGCCTCGACGACAGCAGTTTCAACCACCCATCCCTGCGCGATGTTATCTTGTACAACCCTGTGCAGGATGTTTGGCTCTTTAAGAGCCAAGTGCTGCACACCGCCGCCTCTTGCTTGCTATGAGGTGGGTCCATACAGCGAGGGTGGAGTGAGCACTGGGGCAGGCAACTGCGCGCGCGCGTGTGTGTGTATGTGTTGGCCTTTTCACTTCTTCTTGCCTTTTCTTCCGCCAACACCACATCTTGTGTTTTGGATTCCAGCGATGGTGCGTATTCTTCTCCCATAACACCGCTCTCGGCCTCCCCCCGCGTTTCTTTTTGCGGATCAAAAACAAACACGGACCCCCTCTCTGTGCGCCTTCCCGCTTGGCTCTCCCTCCATCCTCCCCTAGGCGTGGAGCCGGCTAACTCGGTCACTGAATTCTTCACCTGTGTGTGCGCTCGCACACGGACGGCAGGCCGGCACGGCTGGTCGCCCTCGCGTGGTTGTGTGCGTTTGGGTGTTCGATGCAGTGAGATCACTGCACTGTCGCGGCGAGGGCGCACGCGCATCGACACTGAGGCGGTGCTCCGACGATTCTCTCTTCTGTGGCAGCTGAGAGGTCTGCCAACACGCGCGCATCTGACAAACGTGCGCGTTGGCGGAGAGGTACGTTGTGCCGTGTGGGGCCGGGCTGCTTCCATCTGTATCTGTATCTGCACTCTCCGCTCTCGTTCTCCAGTGCACAAGGAGCACTGCTCCGACGACACAGCGCTCCAATGCGGTACGGACCGTTTCAATTGAGCTCGAGCTTCCGCCGTGTCTGCTTAGCGGCGAGCCGCGCTGCCTCTGCGCACTGCGACGGCTCTGGATTCTCCGTTGGTATCGCTCTCCCTGGAGCACCGACGCCGACGGCACGATTGCATCCGCCTGTGTGCGCCTTGCCGGAACCGCCCTTGTCGGCACCACCGCTGCCGCCGCTGCGAGGCGCACTTGAGCGAGGCACGGTGGTAAAGGCTTTTTTCGAGAACAGCGCGAGCGCCGCTGTTGCCCCGATCGCGGGCGGCACGATAGACGCCAAAGTTGCGGGCACCGTGTACGCCGTTCACCTGCAGCACCTCTTTCTGTCACCGATCATCGAGGTCGGCTCTCGCGTCTACGTTGAGCAGGGCAGGGACGAGGAGTACGCCGGCGTCGTGGTGGGTGGCATCGTGGTCCGCGTTAACGGCAACGGGACGTGCGGAGTTCTGCTCGACAACAACAGCTTCGATATGGCTGTTCCCGCGGGGATGGTCGTCCTATGCGAAGGCCGAGCCAAGTTTGTGAATAACGCCGAGTACCGCGAGATTGTAGAGTGGCTGCGCAAGGCCGGTGTGTCACGACGGGCACACGAGGAGAGCATTGCGTGTGTCCTTTTCCAGCGCGGCTGGCGCGTCGATAGGCTTTACTTACTGAAGGCCTCCGACGTGCACTGCCTGACGCACATGCCCAAAGCTGTGCGCATGTGTGTGCTGGACCGATCTGAGTGGCAGCGAGACCACCATCGCCAGATGCGGCAGCTGTTGAAGGAGCGGGTCAAGGAGCGGGACTTGCGCTACAGGCTCACCAAGTACAGCGGCGTGGTGAGCGCGTCCATGGCGCTTCTCGGCATCGCTTTTGCATTTGGGTGGAACTTGAAGAATTACCACACGCAGCAGCGTGCGTATCAGCGGACCATCGCTGCCATGACGCTTGCGCAGACGTTGAATCGCAACCGCAGCTCCTCGCAGGAGGCCGCCTCGGTGATGCATAACTTTGTGCCGCGTGACCGAGAGGAGAATGCGGTGCGGCGGGTACTGCACCAGCTCGACACGGCGCATCCCCGGATCATTGTCTTCACCGGCTTTTACGGCTGCGGCAAGAGCACGGTCTGCCGCAACGCCGTACTGAAGGAGCGAGTTCCGGCTGTGTACGTCGACATTCGTGGCGCCGAGGACACGCTGCGCAGCGTCGTCAAGGCGCTAGGTGTGAGCAACGTGGAGGTCTGCGGTGATCTGCTTGACTTTGTGGAGGAGGCGTGTCGGATGGCCAAGGCTGCGAGCGGCAAGACGCCGCTGCTCATGCTGAAGCTGCGCGAGGGCAGTAGTCTGCAGCGCGTGTACAACGACGCGGTGGCGTTGGCGTGCGACCGTCGTCTGTGCCATCTCGTCATGGAGGTGCCGATCGAGTCGCTCAGCGTGGCGAACACGAGGCTGCCGCGTCTCGAGTTTTGCGTGATTCCTGCTTTCAACCGCCGGCAGGCATTCGACTACACCCAGCACACCATCGACCCCGTCAGTCTCAACCACTTCATTGACATCGTAGGAACGAACAGCAACGATTTGGACGAGCTGTTTGCCGCTGTCCGCCAACGCCGCGTCTCGGCAGCAAAATACACGAATCAAAAGCTGTTGAAGGCAATGCGCCAGCTTCAGGCGACGTGCGCCAACCGCCCGCAGCTTCGTGCCGCACTGCAGCAGCTCTCAGCCTCCCCCTACGACGATGGACAGCGCACCGGCGGAGACACGACGGCGCTGTGCAGCCCTGCACTGGAGGACATTGTCTTGTACGACCCCGTACAGGATGTGTGGTTGTTCCGCAAAAAGCTTTTCCATTCCGCCTCCCGGTGCTGCTGGCTATAGGATGCGATGCGAGCTGTGAAGGGGGCGGGTGACGAGGAGAGAGGGGTTGTTGGGTCGGGTGTCCGTGCGAGGGCGTGTGTACGAGAGTGGAGGGGGGGGAGTTGCCCACGCATGCATAAGGCCCTCCCCCTCCGCATCCATCCACCGCCGGGGGCACTGCCACCTTCCTCGCTGCATCACATCTGCAGGGAAATCCCGCGCTTTGGGTATCCCATGGTGCACCTCCTCTTTTTTTTTGTGCGCTTGCATGTGTGTGTGCGTGTGTGTATGAGTATGTGTATGTGTGTGTACTTCTTTGTCTCATCTCCCGCCGCTGTCGTCAATATGGATTATCCTGTTGTTGTCTGTGGTCGATGAGCGGTGTGCAGCCGGCATGTGGGCGATGGGATTGACGTGCTGGGGTTGCTGCTGCTGTTGTGTGAGGTGGGCGGTATTGTCGCCCTTCGGGCACCCGCGGCGGTGTCCCTCCACTGCTCCCGCCGCGTCCGCCTCAGCCCGGCCCGGGCCACGCCTCTCCATAAGGCGTCACAGAAGTGCTCCCCACGACAACGTCAATGGGGGGAAAGCGCAACGGACAGGGCCCGCCGATACGCCCTGCACCGTTTGCCTGGTTCTCGTGCCTTGTGCTTGTCTCCTCGCTGCGGCGGCGATGTCCTTCCCCATCTCCCCTCATCCGCCGGCTTGCTCTGCTCGTTTGCCTCTCACGCGTGTGAGTCCGTCAATGCTGTTGCCCTCTCTCGTTGCGCATCTCTCGCAACCACACGTGTTTTTCTCCACTTCTCTGTCCTTCCCTCTTTCTACGCCTGCTGACACCTGTGATGCCCCCCTCTCCCCCTCCCCATTCCCCATCCCCCACTCCTCAAAACATAAAACGAACACGCACACATGCACAACCACGTCAATGCGTATGCACATGGCATCAAACATATCCCCTCACCAAGCATCGACACTCTTTCGCTCTCCCGACGTCCCTTGCGTCTCCACCTTTCTCCCCATTTCTCTCTCCCCTCGGATCACCCCCACCTCACCCATCTCAGCTCTCTACGGTCACGTTGAGTGAAACAATGAAGTGGAGAATCAGCCCTGTCCTCTATGCCATCCTGCAGGCCATCGCATTTCTGGTTGTGCTGATTGGCACCCCGCTGGCGATGTTGGCCGGAAAACCTAACAGACTTTACTCCCAGGCTTGCATCACACTTTGGGGCGGAAAAGAGGATTGCCGTACTCGCACCTACGACACCAAGATCGCCGACCTAAAGCAGAGCTGTCCCCGCCGTTTTCACCGCTTCCGTGCGGCTGAGGCATTTGCAATCATATCCATCTTCGTGTACGGCGCGGCGGCAGCCTGTGGCGTCATCAGGCTGTTCTGCTGCTCTGGCCTGCGTTGGGCTTGCCTGGTGCTGAACATAATTGGCATTGTCACTGCGTGCGTCACCTGGGCGGTCGTCGCTGAGGCCTTTCACCGGGACGACACTGAACGTTGCAGAAAGTTCGAGGATGACTTCGATCTCGGTGCCGGTTTCGCTCTCTTCGTGGTGGCCTGGTGCCTGGATATCGTCAACATTGTGGTCTTAATGCTCCCGTGGTAGGCCAGGGAGTGGCGTAGTGAGGTGAGGGGGGTGGGTGCAGGCCCGTAATAGTAGACCCGGTTGATGGAGAAAGAGTGTGGAGGATACCACGGGAAGTCGGGGGGCGAGCCGGGTAGCGGCGCGGGTCTCATGCCAGCAGGGAGTGGAGAGGGCTGGAGAGCTGCGGATGCTCACATGCGTCTCTTTCCGGCCCCTCTCCTACCCCATCACTGCCCTCTCGTGCCAGCGTGCGCTGCGGATCTCCTGCACATCTCGAGGGCCACCCTCGCTCTCTCTTCTTCTTTTAATAACACTCCTTTTCTCTCCCCTGCTACGTTATGAGTGACTGTCCGTTTGTGTGTTGTTTTGTTTCTCCCTTTTTCCGTGTTGCCGTCGTTGGGCTCATGCGATGACCGCCTCTTTTTTATTTCGAGGGGGTGTAAAATCGCACCTGGCAGAGAATATCGAGTATTCTGCACACCGCCCGTCTCTCTGGCTGTCCCGCCCGCTTGTCCTCGCAGTGCGTGTATGTGTGTCCCCCTTTTTTGCTCTCTTCATGTTCTCGCGTCCCCCCTCCCCTCCAATAGTACAGGCACGTGCGCCTTTGAAGTGTTAGGAGCACACCGTTACGCCAGCAGCAGCTTCCCTGTTCCCCCCCGCCCCCCTTCCCCAACTCGCCTCCACCTCAAATCCTCCTTCCATCCGCACGCCAGGGTGGCAGGCCGGCAAATCAACGGTGAATGAGATGGGGGCGGGGCAAGGGGGGAGTGTCCAGCATGGCGACGGGAAGCCAGTGACGAGTAGGAACGCGGGTCACCGGGGCGACCGGGACGAGGGCGAGAGGCGTAGGGCCCCACCCTGCATCGGTCACAGGTGTCCGCCCCCCTCTCGCACGCTGTGTTGGCGGCGGTGCGTTTTCCTGACACTTGGCATGCACACACCACAGCTCTCTCGACTGGTAAGAAGTGTGTGGGGGGTGAAGGTAGATTGGAGAGCAACAGGCGCAGGGGGAGGAAGTGAGCTGATCGCGCTGGGCAGTGAGTGAGCAAGCGTATAGGCAGCGGTTTCCAAGAGAGTGCGGGGGATAGGGCGGTGCCAGGGCTTGCGATGAGCGCGTACACAGACATGGATTAGGAGAGTCGATCGATGCTCCCCCCTTCCCCATTTTTGATTTTCTTCCGTTCGCATGGCACGGGGGACGTCACCCGTGCGAGGAGTGCGCATACGTCGCACACCGCAGGGTCGGACCGCTTCATTTTACGGCACGATCTTCGCATTTATTCCCCTCCTCCCCTCCCCTTATTTTGGTTTACTCCTCTCCGAAACGTGTTCTCCGCTTCCCTATTATTATGAGGGACAACATCCTTTTGCTTCTTTCTTTCTTATTTGATCCATCGACGCTCAACTTCTGTACAAGAGAATGATGTTGTGGAGTGCAACTGAAGGGAGGAGGGAGGAGAGAGGAGGAGGAGGGGAGGGGGCACGCAGCCTGTTGGCCAGTTCCCCCTCGCTCCTCCTCTTCCCTCCTTCTGTGCACGTATCAACGTTCGTCTGTCTGTGCTGTCGGATTTGTGCCTCTCGTCGTTGCTATTATTCCCCTGGATGCCCCCCTCTTCGTTCCTCTTCCCCTCCCGATTCTCCGTCTCCCACCACCTGGGTGGCTTCTCCTGTGCGCTGTGTCCCTTTTCCCTCTGCCCAACTCTCCGGCTCCCTCTTCGTCTTCACCGTGCCCGCCTGTCTCGTCGACGCCCCTTCTCTGCCCTTTTCCCTCCTCTCCCTCCTCCGCGTGTTTGTCTGATGGAGTGAGGTGGACTCTCGTCGTGGGTGTTTTTGTGTCCAGCTCCCCCCCCTTCACGTGTGCGTGCGTGCGTGCATTCGCTAGGGAAATGGACCACAGCCTTGTCTCCGCGGATGTGCGGGGGAGCTGGCGCTGCCGCCAAGAGAGCGCTACCACCGAAAAGGGACGGGGGGGGAACAGTCACAGAGAGAGAGCACCCGAGCATGACTTGAGGCACACCGTGGTTGACGAGGGAGTAGGGCCATTGAAGCGCACGACGACCGTGAATCGAAAAGGGGGAGCACGAGTGGGTGTGCACGGAATTGCCGCCTTCCACCCAATCCTCGCCTTCGCCCACTCTTCCCCCCTACCCCGCCTCTCTCTTTTCTTCTCTTTCAAAAATACTTTAAACCTGCTTTTGTTTATCTTCATTGGTGTCATGCGTACGATCACATACGTGCGAAGAGGCACGAGGTGAAATTCTGTAAAAAGTCACTAGAGGGGTGGCCGCACCGAGAGAGGTGCAGATTGCGAAAAGTAACTCGCACGCGCATTGTCTGGGAGGGGGAAACAAAACGACATTTGCTGGCACTCTGCCAGGAAGCAGTGGATCACCAGCAACGGGGAGTGGGGTGAGGTGCCACACCCGCTCGAGCTCAGTCCGGTGCCAGCCAGCAACGGGGACGAGCACACCCGCAGAAACGTGCAAGGAAAAAGGCGCGTGCGCAAGAGGAAACAGTGGCGAGGCGGTGCCGCTGCACACAAGTCTCTCTCTCTACGCCCCCGCCTTCTACCCTTCCACCTCACCACTGCTGCCTCACTCTACGTTGATCCTCTCATTTCCCGGCTCCTCCCTTCAGCCCCCCTCTCCTTCCCCCTCCCCATATCGATCCCTGGCACACACACACACACACACCTACACCCCCACCCACCCACACTCACGTATACCTCCCCCCCCCCCGTGTGTGTGTGCCATCGAAAATGTGCTGCCGTCCCTGCCGCGTAGGCATTGTCTTCTACGGCATTTTGCAGGTCTTCGCCTTCCTCTGCATCCTTGTGGGCACCCCAGTCGACCAGTTCCGTGTGCAGAACACGGATCTGCTCAGTGACACGCCCTGCCTGACGTTGTGGGGCTGGAAGAGCAGGTGCAACTCTGCGGAGTGGGATGTCCTGACAAAGAACTGGTGGGCGGGCTGCCCAGCGCGCCTGACACGCTTCCGCGCTGCGGAGGCGCTGGCGATTGCTGCCGTCCTCACCAGCGGCGTTGCGTGCCTTTTCGGTCTTGTGATGCTCTGCTGCTGCCACTGCCTGCGCTGGCTGTGCCTGCTGCTGAGCATCATCGGCACCGGCTGCGCCTTTGCTGTCGCTGCGCTCATGATGGACGCTTTGTACAACAACCATGAGGAGGGGCTCCAGATGTACAACATGTCCTGCAGCGCGCTCCGCGAGAAAGGCTCCGTCATCGTGTATCCGACCACGGCGGGTATCGCTGGGATGCTCACGAATTACAAGTTGGGTGCCGGCTTCGTCTTGTACGCTGTCGGCGGGGCCCTGTCCCTCATCAACATCGTCTTTGTGATACTGCCATGCTGAAAAAAAAGGGGGAGGTACTCCCCTGCGCTTCCGTGTGTTGTTTTTGTGTGTGTTTGGCCTTTTGTTTTCATCTGTGTACTCTGTGGAAAGGCGCGTTCGCCTGATTGGCTGGGGAGAGGTGGTGTGTGGTGGGGGGTGCGGGCATGGGGGAGGGGGTGCTCGCAGACCAGCCGAGAGGCAAGCTGCGGAGCGGGTGTGTGGGCACAGCGAGGGGGATGCGAGCAGGAGGACGAGGGCACGCCGCTGAGTGCGATCGTGGACGGCTGTATCGCAGCAGAGCAAGGAAATGAAGCGGCTGCGGCTGCGCAAACCCGCCTGGCGGATCCCACACGCGATATTCGAGTGGGTGAATATCTCGCCTCTCCTTTCTTGCGTTCGCGTGGGATTCCGCACAGCTCAGCGCCACTCCCCTTCCCTCCCCTCCCTCCGCTACTCTGCTCTTTGCCCGCATGCCAGTTCTCGATGCGTGTGGGCAGAGTGCCGCGCCCCTCAGTCGCCTGGTCAGCACCACATAACACTTCTTGAGTGCGCCCTTTGTTGCTCTTTTTCTTTGATTGATTGTCCCACTGTCCCCCCTCGTGCCAGGCCCTCTGCGAGCTGCTCACGCACCCGTAGATGTCGCGCGTGGTGCACCATAGCACACATCCGTTCTCGAGTATTCCTATCGAGCCCTCCCCCCTTCCCCAGTTCCCTTGGTGCCATTCTATTGTTTTTGTTTCTTTGCTTGTTTGTTTGCCGTTGCTGGATGGCGCACCCGTCCACCGCCACCCACCCACCCAAGGCCGAGCCGCCGCTCTCTTCGTGTCGCGGTTTGCCCTTTACATCATTCTTTTTTTTTCGTTGTTGCGCCATCTGTTCTGGCCTCCTACGTTTTCTGCGGTCTCTTCTCAGCGTTGTGATCGCCGCTGTGCCATCTTCGACGTGTTCTCATCACTCCTTCCCTAAGATCCCGTATGGCTGCGTGTCGCTGTTCTTTTCCAGCGCGCCGGTATGCGTTATCTCCTTGTTCAGTTGTCGAGGCTTTTCATCTCGTCGTTGCACGTCACCATGCTGACGCACCCAAGCGAGCATGTGTGCGGGGATGACCGCACAAGAGCAGCACAACAGACGAACGGCGCGGAGAGAACCGCTGAGCTCGGGGGGGGGGGGTGGAGAGGAGGGGGTGATGCAGCACCGCTGTGGCAATCTAAAGATGCAGCAACAGATGGTGTTAACGGTGCACGCGTGAATGGAGGCGCGTACACCCAAGCAGGCACACGCGCGCACACAAAGGCACCAAAAGGATAGGAAGGGGGGGGGTAAAGGACGAGCCAATAGACGTGGTGTCTTGCTTTGCGGTCACTCGCAGTCTTTTTCCCCTCCGTCATGTGGGCTTTGTTTCTGTATGTGTGGCATCTATGTGTTTGTTGCCGCACGCCCCCCTCGCCTTCCTCCCTCCCTCTGGTCTCATCATCAATTCGCTGTTGTTCGTTTGTTTTTTTCGCGATAACTTGACTCATTCGTCCTCTTCGTCTCTTCGCACCGTCTCATCGTTTCACGTTCCTGTGGTTGTTACAGAGAGGGGGGAGGGAGGAGGGACAGCCTCCCTCTTCTTCCCCATTCTCCCATGACGAGCCCTAAACTGCCCCGCACCCACTAATACCCGCACATGTGCACCCGCTCCACCTGCATATCCCCTCCTCTGTCATTTTTCCCCCACCTCACTGCCCAACGTGACTGCATCTGCCCCCCCTCCCTCTTCTTCCCTGCGCAAGTGATGTGCGGGGTGCAGGAATCAGTGTGTGGACGTACATGTGTGTGTGCGCATATCTGTGTGTGGGCTGGCGTATATTTGTTCGCTTCTACCTTGTTTGATATTGTGTGATCCCGTTCCCCTCGAACCCCCCCTCTTCTGAAGAACTCTGGCGCCGTCATCATCTCTGCTGATCTATCCAGCCAGAGGAAAGGGTTTCTTGACCTCAGCAGTGCTGAAAGAAAGACACACGGACGTGGAATGGCCGGCCGGCAACAACCACCGCACCGGCAAACAGTAAGAAAGCGAAGTGCTGTTTGACCTAACGTGATCGGCGGGCTCGTTGCTTCATCGGCCGCCCTACCGTTGCCTTTTCCTTTTTAGTTCGTATTTTTGTCTCTCTCTCTCTCCAGCAAATGGCGTCACACCGCACCGCTTAGCGTGTGTGTACGCACGTGTGCGCCCCCCCCCCGTGCGGGCGAGCGAGCAGGTGCTTCCCGGCATTTACGTGTCTTTGTTGCCTCCACCCCTTTTCACCCTTCGTGGTCGTCGTTTTTCTTGGCTTATACGCCATTGTTGCCCCACTGCGTGTATTGTCTTTGTTTCCCTCTCCCTTTCTTCTTCTTTTCCCCCTAAGTCTATCGATCTCGTGGGCGCTGATCCCCCCCGCCCCTCTCCCTCCCCGCCGGATCTGCCAGGGCTGTGCGAAGTTACATTTATGTTTTTGTGTTTGTTGGTGGGAGTGGCTACGTTCCTATCGCGTGATTCTCTTCTGGTGTGCTCCCCCTGTTGGCGGGTACCCGCATCCCGAACAGGACATCAAAGAGGCGCGCCTCACATGGAAGGGTGGAGACGCGAAAAAAAGAACAACGAAAGGTGTTTTAGCGGGGCTCTTTACCGAGACAAGCAAACAAATGTGGAGCTAGTGAATGCGACCCTGCGTTCTTGCAAATAAGCTCATGCGCCTCTGCGCCCACTCTTCCCCCTTCTGACGCGGACTCAAAGCGATCACAAATACTTGCTGCGCGCCAGGAGGCGGCACCGACGAGTGATGCATCGGTGGAAGCGCTGCGAAGGAACGGCGAAGCATCCGGGAGCGTCTAGGGCCAAAGCAGGACGAATACCGCGTGGGTGCAGCAGTCGGCAACTGCCCAATGTTTTATTTTTTCTTGTCTTTGGTGTGTGTTTTATGTGTGCCCCCGTTTTTGTTCGTATTTTTCAGCGGGGCGGCTTGGAAATGGAAATGGAAATGGAAGTGAAAATAGAGGAACCGACACATTTCTACCCCCCCCCCCCCTATCCCCCTCTCCCCCCTCCGGCACTTCCCTGTCGAAGCGCTCGATGGAAGCACATTAACACCGCCTCCCCTACTAACCGACGCGATGGTGAATACGAGGGAGGGAGGGAGCTGCTCGTACCGATAGGCAGCGCACGTGGTGGCGTGTGCCCTTCGCCTCCCCTTCTCTTTGTTCGCGTCCGCATGGGCTGATACGCCCTGTTCACTGCTTCGGTTTGCACACACCCATTCACTGTTCCCTCCTCTTTGTGTGTTCCTTCTACGCCCCACGCACCCCCTCCCCCTCCCCTGCCTCCTTCCCCGGTAACCCGCGTCACCCTGACTGTCGAAACAACCCGACAATGAAATGTGATGCTCGTGGTGTTCTTGGCGTGTTCTCCTCTGTTCCTCTCACTTCTCCGAGCGCCTGTCGACGACACGGAAACATGAACACCTACACGCACATCATCGCACCTCTGAGCGGTTTTCTCTGTACGCGACTTGGCTTCCACGGCGTCGAATACCCCCGTCAAACCCGCCGCATGCGGTAGTGCCGTTCCCCTATTGATTCGTTTGTCAGCCCGTCTTTTTTCTTCGCTGTCTTTCCTCCTCGCTTATTAATCGCGCGTATCTCTCACCCCCCCTCACACACACACACGCACACACAAAGTGTAAATAATCTCTCACCCCGAAAAGAATATTATTAACAAAAATGGGCTGCCTTTCGGCGATCATCTTCGGCATTTTTTCAGTTCGCCGCGGTGGTCTTTGTCGCTGTCGGCACCCCGTTGGCGATGATCCAGCCGCGGGGCGATGACATAACCCGCAACGGTTACTGCACCACCATGTGGGGTATTCGAGGGCAGTGCTTTATTCCCAGGTACTCAGCGAGGCCTCATGATATCTGGATGGCGTGCAGCAACCCTGCGCAATACTTCAAAGTAGCACAGGTGTTCTCCATTGCAGCTATCATATTACTCCTTGTGTCGATGCTGACAAGCTCCCTCGATTCGTGCTGCTGCTACTGCGCCAAGATCGTATGCATTGTGCTCAACTTGGCGGCTGCGTGTCTGGTTGCACTGATCTGGGGCTTAACGCTTGACTCCTATCAGCACAATCAGGGTAGCCATACTGTTGAGCAGGTGGCCGTGTGCCAGCGACTGCGCGACTTCCCCGGTGTCGACAGCAGTTTTCCTCAGGGTATGCAGCTGGGAGCTGGTTTCATTTTGCTTGTGTGCGCCATGGCCATCAGCGTGGTGAACGCGTTCAGCATCCTTATTCCGTGCTGAGGTCGAAATCGAAGGCTCCCGCCCCGTCTCTGCACATGTGCACCCACACGACTGTGCGTGTGTCTGGACATTGCCAGAGGTCTAACTAAGCGAATTGCAATGTGAGTCGGCTGGGGCACGACGAGCACGACGCTTAGCCGTGCGACGGAGGAGAGGGAGGGAGGGAGGGAGCGAGGGGGGGGGGAGAGACGTGAACACAGAAATGGAACATGGGAACGCATGGACGCGGTACGTCTGGGCGTTTTGCACGCGACGCGCAGAGATGATATCCACGCACACGCACACGCACACTTACACACACCGGGCGACCTGGGACGCACTGACACGGCTGCACATCGATGGAGGAGATGCGGATTGCCTGCGTTCTCTTGTCATGCGTATCCCAAACGGAAGGCAGGGCTCTTCGCTGTGCTCCTCTTCGCCTTTGAACGAAATACGCTTCGCGCTGGATGTTTTTTTTTTCGGCCGTCCGCGAAGGCGAATGCGCCACCGTATTTCTGTGGGTGTGCGTGGCAAGACTGTGACGACTGCGTGCTGCCCCCAGCAACTGTACGGGTACGATGAACCCACCACAGTGAAACGACTTGGCGGGCAAGGAAGACCGACAAGGGCAAGGGTGGAGGCAGAAGCGGGGGGGGGGGGGGGAAGCGGTGCGAGGAATAACGCAGCAACCGAAACCGCCCCATCTTCGTCTTCCCTACCCCCGCCACCCCGCGCCCATCTTGGGACTTCCTTTACGCGCTCCAGGCGTGCACGTGTGTATATGCTTCTTCTCAATTCCCGAGTCACTGCTCTGTCTTTGGCCCCCTCCCCTCCTTCCCCGACCCCTCTTCCCCCCCCTCCTCTACCGCCCGGTTGTGCCAGTGATGCTTCTTCCTCTTTGGCATGCTTTGTGTTGTGTTTGCTTCGTGTCGTAACGGATGCTTCTTTCCCTATCCACACACCAGGGGAGTGCACAGAGGCAGCGCGGCACGCCTCGAGCGGCTCTTCTCTTTCGTCCCTCTCTACTCTTTGCCGGAAGCAGCCGTTTGCCGTCCTTTGCGTCGCGCGTGTAGGTATCGGCGCGTGTTGTCAGGAAACGAAGAGGGAGAGGTAAACCCCTGACTACGCACACTTTTTTTCCCTCTGTGTTATCTTCTCGTGACCCCCTCCCCCAAAGACCTTTATGATTGTGTGTGCAAGCCTGCAAGCTTGTCACCACGCTCTGTTTCTTGTTTAAATCCCCTTTTTTCCCTTCAGCAGATAGAAGAGCCTCTCCTCCCCCTCTCCACCTCCACTTCTCCCCCCACCCACCCACACACTATTGTGACGTTTGTCCCCCTCTTCCTGATGTTTCTTCAATAATGTGTTGTTTATCCTTCAGGACACAGAAGTCCGTGTGCGGTTTATTTCAGGGGAGGGAGGAAAGGGGTTCTCCACCCGCACCGTGGGGAGGCTGAGCAACTCACCACTGCCCCCTGTCCTCCTCCTCCTCCTCCTCCTCCTCCTCCTCCCCCCCAAAAAAAGACCGCCAATGCTGAATTGCCTACGGCAATGACAGAATCGAGTACGTGCGGCATAGAAAAGCCAAGCAGCCTATCGCATCTCCGTCGGTGGCCAGGGCCTGGATGATGTGGGTGTGCAGGCAACCTGTGACAGCTTGCAAAAAAATGGTACCGCCTATAGGACGAGCGCAGTGTCAGCATGACTCGGGTGCATCTCAGCCGGCTCTCATTACTCGCGAACGGGGAAGCCCGAACCACCACCACGCCTCGCAAGAGAGTCGCACCGCGTGGCTGCGTACCTCATGCCAGCAGCTGTGAGGCGGCGTGCAAAGCGCATGCCGTGCATGGCTTTGAGGCAGAGGCCATGCCCAAGCGACTGCATGGACATTGCTGTTGTGCGCGTGTAGCACTATGCGTAGCACCACGCGAGTGGTGTGGGTCATAAGTGGGGAGTGTACAGTGTTGTCACTCACACGTCATATAGTGCATCAGAGCAGAGCCGATGGTGGCGACATTTCTTTTTGGGTTTGTTGTTGTTGTTATATTGCTTTTGTGTTCTACATTATTCTTGTTTTGTTGTTGGTGGCTTCGCCACCCCCATTTCCCTCGCATCATACCCAGACACCTACGTGCAGTGTTGTGCTTGACTCGCTTCGTCTTTATCCCCTCGCCCGTTTACCTCATCCCTTTCTCTTTCTCTTTCCCCTCACCACCTCTCGTCCGCCCGCCGCACGATGCCATTTTGTCCGGTGCTAATGGAGGTCGCTGGGTGCCTGGACGATGAAATCGTGCGCGATGTAACGCAGTGACTGCGTCGCCACCGCCACCGCTGCTGCAGGCCCGCTGCTCACTGCTCCGAAGAGTGCGGTGTGTGCCAACAAGATCCGCCTTCTCGTCGGGCGCTTTTATCCGCCTCAGCAGGTGCGCGCGCAACCCCGGAATCGCGGCGACTGCACCACTGGCGTGTGGTGTCGACCGCGCTGCTTGGCTCGCCCTCGGGTGCTGCCTCCCAGCCGTGCTGGACTGATGTCCCAGCGACGACGGCACTCGGTGGAGCCACCCCTACTACCGACTGCCACGATCGAGCCGTGCGGCGTCTGGAGGACTTCATGGGGTTCCATTTCCTGCCGATCGCCATGAGGCACAACAGCCCCCCCCCCCTCCTCCAGCCCACCGGTGGCGGTGCCTGCATCGGCTAACACCTTTGTACTGCGACACTACGTGAAGGGGAGGGGGGGGGGAGAGCCGCACATGCTCGTTCCTGCTAGCGGACTCCTCCTGCACTTCTGCGAGTGTCTCCACGGTCACCGTCGCGGCAGCGGCCACCGTTGACTCGCGGGCAGCGCCGCTCAGCGCGTATGCCGCGGACGTGGGCTGTATCGGTGCGACCCTCCGGTGGATCATTTTCACTCACTGCTATGTCGACGGCGCGTCTGGGCTGACCAAACTGCTCGGGCGCTTCTCGGCTGCCCGTGTCGTCCCCGGAATTCCTCTCACGCCTGCCGGCACAGCGGAGGACGTGCAACTCAGCCCTCGCCCGCGACTCAGAACTGTGCGCGTGCCAGCCCTCTCGCCGGAGCGTCTACTCGTTGAGATTTGCCTCTCCGAGGCGCGTGCGGGCCTTTGCATGGGTGTGCTCTGGAGCACCGGTGCGACGCCCCGCTGGGACCTGCTTCAGTGGTCTCTCTGTCCCCGCGAGACAACCGGCGGACCTGTGCCGCCGTTTGCCTTTATCAACAGCAGTGGTGACGACCGCGATGCAGCCCTGGTGCACACTCACGGTGTGCTCAGGAGGTACGTGCTCGATGTTTACTTTGCGCCGCTGCGCGCTGTTGGCAGCGGGCCGAGAGGGAAAAGCGGTGGAGCGGCCAAGACGACTCGCACCGACGCGTCTACGATGAGCAAAGAGAGAGAGAGAGGCGACGGGAGTGGTGGCTGACTGCGACGCTCTGCCGCGAGTCGTGCTGCTCCCCGCACACGGCGGGTACCGCAACGTGACGAGTCTGCCGGATCTCTACTGGGTGGCGCATCTCGGCGACCTCACGCGTATGAGGCACTCCCGCACGGTTATTGACACGCTCGCCACGACGACAGAGGCGTTCGCCAAGGACAGCCGGCGTTTGCCACCGCTGCCGCACCCGCCGTCCTTCGACGCGAGTCGCGTGGTACATCTGCGCCAGCTACTTGCGCTACTGCAGCCTGAGCACCGGGCAGTGTGTACGGCAGAGTTTCCTGCTGATATGCAGCAAGCGCTGCGGTACACCTTCGACCCTGCCGTCGCACGCGGTGACTCGTGGAGTACACCTCGCCAGCAGCTCGCTTCCTTCTCGTCCTACGTAAGCCTCGTCGACGTGCGCAGTGCCACCGCTTACCACGCGCTGCACCTCTGCGGCGCCGTTAGTGTGCCGGTGAGTTTCCCGGGCGCGGCATACGGTGCGTCGAAAGCAGAGTTGCGGCTGCCATGTGCGACAGAGGAACAGCGTGCTGAGGTCTTGCAACGTCTCTCAGCGCTGTCCCCAGAGAGTCGTGTACATGTCCTGACTCTGGCCGACTTGCCATGCCCCTCGGAGTAACCGGTGGAGCACTCGGGGTAGGGCGGGTAGGCGATTGTGACGAAGCTGCCGTGGCGGGAGCTGCAATGCAACCCGCCTACCAGTGTGCCCGCTGATGTGCTCCTTCGCCACACCCTGCATTGGATACAACGCGGCGACGCACTCTCTCACTTGATGTCGTACGAGCGCCTCGCTGCAGTCGAACTGGCCGATACGCGCGTCGTGTGAGACGTGCGCACGCCGTACGAGTTGAAAAACGGCTCGCATCCGCACAGCGCTCATGTCGGGCTGGCGGCATTGTGCGCCATGGCAGTCGGAGACGCCGCTGCGGCATCGCCGTCGCTGTCGCAGTGGCGCTATAATTGGTCCCCAGGGCTGGCGACCGCGTACATGGATAGGATACACACAGCCTGGCGCTCCTCGCAGGACTCTCTGCCGTGCGGCAGGCCTTCTCTCTCCCCGATGTGACGGTCTACTGCGCTGGTGGGTACCAGTCGCTGATTGCCTTGTCGCTCTTGCAGCGTGCAATGGAGGCCTCCACGACCCCGGCGTGGCGCATGCTGCGCATGTTCAGCGTCTCGGGTGGCGCCTTGCAAATCATGATGCAGCGGCCAGACTTGTGGCAGGACAAGGACCGCTCTATTGTATTAGCCGACCCAGGTAAGAGAGAGAGATATATGTGAGAATGAGACGGACAAAGAGAAAACGACAAGAAAATACGTGCGCCGTCTTCTCCACTTCCTTCGTGTCCCGGCGAAGCAGACCTTCTCGATAGGCCGCCTCTCCGCGTCACTCCTCCCGCCTCTCTCTCCCCCCTCATGTTCTCTTTTTTCGCTCTTGACGAATGATGCGGAGTCGTGGAAGACACCGGCGCGTCTCAAACTGCAAAGGAGTGTAGGTGGGGGAAACGAGGTGGGGGGAGCGGGCGGTTGCGGGTGGCGATGGGGACGGGGGGGGGAGCACCGAAGAGGAGCGAGGCTCGTCTGTCTATCAGTGCTGACGTAAGGTGTCACCCCTTCGATTTCGGTATCTGAGTACGTGCGTGCGATTCCTGGTGTGCGCGTGTGTGCCTGATTTTATGCGCGCATGACGCCCTTTAGAGCGAGCCTGTCCACAACAGAGCAGCGCGTCGTCCTCGCGTGTTCTACGTCTCCCTTTTCTCGTCACGCAACGCGGTGAAGCGCTGCGTGATGTCTATGACCTTCCCCCCCTCACTGTCTCCCTTGAATGTCCGCGTGTCTGTGTGCGACATGGCAATCCGCTTGCACAACGGCGTTGGCGCCTCTTGTTCAAGTCGTTTATCTCCCACCCTTTTCTCTCCCTCCTTCTCGAGGAGGAGGAAGACATAGTGATGGGAAACGCAGTGCAGGTATCGCTTGTGTGTGTGTGTGCTTCTTTGTCTCGTCTCCCGCCGCTGTCGTCAATATGGATTCTCCTGTTGTTGTCTGTGGTCTGTGAGCGGTGTGCAGCCGGCATGTGGGCGATGGGATCGACGTGTTGGGGTTGCTGCTGTTGTGTGAGGTGGGCGGTATTGTCGCTCTAGGGACACCCGCGGCGGTGTCTCTCCACTGCTCCCGCCGCGCCCGCCTCAGCCCGGCCTGGCCCACCCCCCTCCATAAGGCGTCACAGAAGTGCTCCTCACGACAACGTCAATGGGAGGAAAGCGCAACGGGCAGAGCCCGCCGATACGCCCTGCACCGTTTGCCTGGTTCTCGTGCCTTGTGCTTGTCTCCTCGCTGCCGCGGCGATGTCCTTCCCCATCTCCCCTCATCCGCCGGCTTGCTCTGCTCGTTTGCCTTTCACGCGTGTGTGTCCGTCAATGCTGTGCCCCCTCTCGTTGTGCATCTCTCGCAACCACACGTGTCTCTCTCCACTTCTCTGTCCTTCCCTCTTTCTACGCCTGCTGACACCTGTGATGCCCCCCTCTCCCCCTCCCCATTCCCCATTCCCCACGCCTCAAAACATAAAACGAACACGCACACATGCACAACCACGTCAATGCGTATGCACATGGCAACAAACATATCCCCTCACCAAGCATCGACACTCTTCCGCTCTCCCGACGTCCCCTGAGTTCTCCCCTCCTCCCCATTTCTCTCCCCTCGGATCACCTCCACCTCACCCATCTCAGCTCTCTACGGTCACGTTGAGTGAAACAATGGGGTGCCGCATCAGTCCTGTCCTCTATGCCATCGTGCAGGCCATCGCATTTCTGTTTGTGCTGATTGGCACCCCAGTGAAGATGATCTCGTCCAAGCCTGACGAAGATAACACGCAGGCTTGCATCACACTTTGGGGCGAAAAAGAGGATTGCCGTGAGAGAGCTTATACCTTCAAGAATGACGACAGGTGGTTCTACTGCCCACGCCGTCGCGACCGCTTCCGTGCGGCTGAGGCATTTGCAATCATATCCATCTTCGTGTTCGGCGCGGCGGCAGCCTGTGGCGTCATCCGGGTGTTCTGCTGCTCTGGCCTGCGTTGGGCTTGCCTGGTGCTGAACATAATTGGCATTGTCACTGCGTGCATCACCTGGGCGGTCGTCGCTGAGGCCTTTCACCGGGACGAAAACGAGGATTGCCTAAACCTGGCGGAACTAGGTCGACTAAGTACCGGTTTCGCTCTCTTCGTGGTGGCCTGGTGCCTGGATATCGTCAACATTGTGGTCTTAATGCTCCCGTGCTTGGTCAAAGAGTGTGTAGTAAGGGGGGCGGGTGCAGGCCCGTAATAATAGACCCCGTTGATGGAGAGAGTGTGTGGAGGATACCACGGGAGGTCGGGGGGCGAGCCGGGTGGCGGCGCGGGTCTCATGCCAGCAGGGAGTGGAGAGGGCTGGAGAGCTGCGGATGCTGACATGCGCCTCTTTCCGGCCCCTCTCCTACCTCATCACCGCCCTCTCGTGCCAGCGTGCGCTGCGGCTCCCCTGCACATCTCGAGAGCCACCCTCGCTCTCTTGTCTCCAACCCCTCTTTTTTACCCTTGTAACGTAATTAGTGACTGTCCGTTTGTGTGTTGTTGTGTTTCTCCCTTTTCCCGTGTTGCCGTCGTTGGGCTCATGCGATGACCGCCTCTTTTTATTTCGAGGGGGTGTAAAATCGCACCTGGCAGAGAATATCGAGTATTCTGCACACCGCCCGTCTCTCTGGCTGTCCCGTCCGCTTGTCCTCGCAGTGCGTGTATGTGTGTCCCCCTTTGTGCTTTCATGTTCTCGCGTCCCCCCTTCTCCCTGCTTCCCCAATCCCCCTTCCACCCACACGCCCGGCTTGCAGACCGGCAAACCAACGGTGAATGAGATGGGGGCGGGGCAAGGGGGGAGTGTCCAGCATGGCGACGGGAAGCCAGTGACGAGTAGAAACACAGGCCACCGGGGCGCCCGGGACGAGGGCGAGAGGCGTAGGGCCCCACCCTGCATCGGTCACAGGTGTCCGCCCCCCCCCCCTCTCGCACGCCGTGTTGGCGGTGGTGCGTGTACCTCACACTTGACATGCACACACCACGCCTTCACAGGCGATGCGACGCGAAAAGGAGGACGTGCAAGAAAGCAGCCGAAGAGACAGCGGGAACGAGCCAACAAGGGGAACTGAAAAGACGAAAAGGTGACACGGCCGCTTTTGTCTGTGTGTTTCCTTTTCCGTCCTCCCTCCTTTGGGAACCGTGTGATGGTGGTGATGACTTGTGCCCGTGACAGTATCGCTGTGCGCGTGTCTGTCTGTGTGTGTGTGCCATTCTTTTTTTGTCTTCTATTTTCTCCCCGTATTTTGGAGCTCGCTGTGTTGCCCCTCTCCTCTTCCCCTCCTCTCTTCCCCTCCGAGAAAAAATGCATCAGCGACGCTCAGTGCCACTTTACTCCTCTTCAAGGACGGATAAGAGAGGGAGCGCCGATCTCTTCTGCTGCGGCTGTCGATGGTGATATGGTGTGATCTGCGCGCATGCGTACAATCTCCTCTGTTGGTGCACAGGGTACTGCGCACACATATACAGACACGTAGGTACGTACACATACCCACACACGTGTATTTTTATCTGTGTGTCTGTGTGTCTTCCACCAAGGCTGCCTTTTTTTTTTCTTTGCGGCGGAGGGGAGGAAGGAGGGAGGGCATGAGGGCTGCATGATGGCTCGTACGGTCCTGTTTGCTCGGGGGGCACTAAATGAAGAATTGTTGCAACCGACCGGCAAGTGCAGGAATACATACTTGTGTATATCCACGCGCACGCAGACAACTCATAAACCGGCATGCGCACATCACAGTGGAGAGGGACATGAGAAGGGGGGAAGTCCGTTGTTGAGTACAACAGTAACGGTGAAAAGAACGCACACACCTCCTAAAAATGCACAATGGTGTGCCTTCTAGATGTATTACAGGATAACGACGCTTTTGTTTTTCGAGTCCTTATTTTTTTGTTCGGAGTAGGGGGGGATGGTGGGAGCCTTTCAATTTTATTTACAATATTTTCTTTTTCCGTCTGTACGAGGCGATGGTGTTGTGGAGTGCGACTGGAGGGAGGAGAGAGGAGGAGGAGGAGAGGGGGCGCGCAGCCTGTTGGCCAGTTTCCCCTCGCTCCCGCTTTTCCTTTCCCCTTCCCTTCCCTCTTCCTTTTCCCTCTTCCTTTTCCCTCCCTCTTCGCACGTATCCACGTTCGTCTGTCTGTGCTGTCGGATTTGTGCGTTTTTTCGTTGCTATTATTCCCCTGGATGCCCCCCTCTTATTCCCTCTTCCCCTCCCGACTCTCCGTTTCCCACCACCTGGGTGGCTTCTCCTATGCGCTGTGTCCCTTTTCCCCCTGCCCAACTCTCCGGCTCACTCTTCGTCTTCACCGTGCCTGCCTGTCTCGTCGACGCCCCTTCTCTGCCCTTTTCCCTCCTCTCCCTCCTCCGCGTGTTTGTGTGATGGAGTGAGGTGGACTCTCGTCGTGGGTGTTTTTGTGTCCAGCCCCCCCCCCCTTTACGTGTACGTGTACGTGTGCCTGCACTCGCTAGGGAAATGGACCACAGCCTTGTCTCCGCGGATGTGCGGGGGAGCTGGCGCTGCCGCCAAGAGAGCGCTGCCACCGAAAAGGGACGGGGGAGGTGGGGGGCAGACAGAGAGAGAGCACCCGAGCACGACTTGAGGCACACGGCGGTTGGTGAATGAGTAGAGCCATCGAAGCGCACGACGACCGTGAATCGAAAAGGGGGAGCGCGAGTGGGTGTGCGTGAGGCGGTGCGCGGAATTGCCGCCTTCCGCCCAATCCTCGCCTTCGCCCCCCCATTCCTCACTCCTCTCCGCTACCCCGCCTTTCTCTCTTTTCTTCCCTTTAAAAAATACTTTAAACTCGCTTTTGTTTAACTTCATTGGTGTCATACGTGCGAAGAGGCACGAGGTGAAATTCTGTAAAAAGTCACTAGAGGGGTGGCCGCACCGAGAGAGGTGCAGATGGCGAAAAGTAACTCGCACGCGCATTGTCTGGGAGGGGGAAACAAAACGACATCTGCTGGCACTCTGCCAGGAAGCAGTGGATCACCAGCAACGGGGAGTGGGGTGAGGTGCCACACCCGCTCGAGCTCAGTCTGGTGCCAGCCAGCAACGGGGACGAGCACACCCGCAGAAACGTGCAAAGAAAAAGGTGCGTGCGCAAGAGGAAACAGTGGCCAGGCGGTGCCGCTGTACACCAGTCTCTCTCTTGCTCTCTCTACGCCCCCGCCTTCTACCCCTCCCCCTCACCACTGCTGCCTCATTCTACGTTGATCCTCTCATTTCCCAGCTCCTCCCTTCAGCCCCCCTATCCTCCCCCCTCCCCCATATCGATCCCTGGCACACACACCCACACCCCTACACCCCCACACACACCCCACACTCACGTATCCCCCCCCCTCCCGTGTGTGTGCCATCGAAAATGTGCTGCCGTCCCTGCCGCGTAGGCATTGTCTTCTACGGCATTTTGCAGGTCTTCGCCTTCCTCTGCATCCTTGTGGGCACCCCAGTCGACCAGTTCCGTGTGCAGAACACGGATCTGCTCAGTGACACGCCCTGCCTGACGTTGTGGGGCTGGAAGAGCAGATGCAACTCTGCGGAGTGGGATGTCCTGACAAAGAACTGGTGGGCGGGCTGCCCAGCGCGCCTGACACGCTTCCGCGCGGCGGAGGCGCTGGTGATTGCTGCCGTCCTCACCAGCGGCGTGGCGTGTCTTTTCGGTCTTGTGATGCTCTGCTGCTGCCGCTGCCTGCGCTGGCTGTGCCTGCTGCTGAGCATCATCGGCACCGGCTGCGCCTTTGCTGTCGCCGCGCTCATGATGGACGCTTTGTACAACAACCGTGAGGAGGGGCTCCAGATGTACAACATGTCCTGCAGCGCGCTCCGCGAGAAAGGCTCCGTCATCGTGTATCCGACCACGGCGGGTATCGCTGGGATGCTCACGAATTACAAGTTGGGTGCCGGCTTCGTCCTGTACGCTGTCGGCGGGGGCCCTTCCCTCATAAACATCGTCTTTGTGATACTGCCATGCTGAAAAAAAAGGGGGAGGCACTCCTCTGCGCTTCCGTGTGTTGTTTTTGTGTGTGTTGGCCTTTTGTTTTCATCTGTGTACTCGGTGGAAAGGCGCGTTCGCCTGATTGGCTGGGGAGCGGTGGTGTGTGGTGGGGGGTGCGGTCAGGGGGGGGGCTGCTCGCAGACCAGCCGAGAGGAAAGCTGCGGAGCGGGTGTGTGGGCGCAGCGGGGGGGATGATGGGCAAGAGGAGGAGGGCACGCCGCCGAGTGCGATCGTGGACGGCTGTATCGCAGCAGAGCAAGGAAACGAAGCGGCTGCGGCTGCGCAAATCCGCCTGGCGGGGATCCCACACGCGATATTGGAGTGGGTGAATATCTCGCCTCTCCTTTCTTGCATTCGCGTGGGATTCCGCACAGCTCAGCGCCACTCCCCTTCCCTCCCATCCCTCCCCTCCCTCCTCCCCCCCCTTCTGCTACTCTGCTCTTTGCCCGCATGCCGGTTCGCGATGCGTGCGGGCAGAGTGCCGCGCCCCTCAGTCGCCTGGTCAGTTCCACATAACACCTCTTGAGTGCGGCCTTTGTTGCTCTTTTTCTTTGATTGATTGTCCCACTGCCCTCCTTCGTGCCAGGCCCTCTGCGAGCTGCTCACGCACCCGTAGATGTCGCGCGTAGTGTACCGTAGCGCACATCAGTTGTCACATATTCCTTCCGAGGCCTCCCCCTACCCTCCCCCAGTTCCCTTGGTGCCATTCTATTGTTTTTGTTTCTTTGCTTGTTTGTTTGCCGTTGCTGGATGGCGCACCCGACCACCGCCACCCACCCACCCACCCAAGGCCGAGCCGCCGCTCTCTTCGTGTCGCGGTTCGCCCTTTACATCATCCTTTTTTTTCTTGTTGCGCCATCTGTTCTGGCCTCCTACGTTTTCTGCGGTCTCTTCTCAGCGTTGTGATCGCCGCTGTGCCATCTTCGACGTGTTCTCATCACTGCTCCAATGCCACTCTGCATGTCCGTGCAGGACAGGTGCTGTGCACCCCTCTCGTGTGGGCCCCTCTCTACGGCGCCCTCCTTCCTCCTCCCCTCCTCGCGTTCACGGCGCGGTGAACCTCCACCTCCCTTCCCCTTGCTCACCTGTCGCGTGCTGCCAGGGATTGAGACTTGATGTGTTGTGTGGACGTCGGGCGTAGGGGCTGGGGGAAGATACGGATGTGTGTGTGTGTGTCTGTGTGTGAGGAGGGGGAAGGGGGCCGGCGGGAGCGTCCCCGGCGCAGGCTGTCGATTGCCTCTCTGTCGTCCAACAGCTGTCTTGTGTGTCACTGCTGCCTCGCTCAGCATCCCCCCTCCCTCCTCAGCCGCGCGCGCCCGACCCACCGTCACCGTTTTTGTGCGTTTCTCCGCTCAGTGCTTGGCTCTGTTTTTCTTTTCTCTGTGCGCGGTGCCTACACGCCCAATCCGCTGCGGCGTTGTCGATGTCTTTCCGACTCCCTCGCTGCTCTCTCACGCGACGCTGCGAAATGGGATGCCCCACTTCCCCTGTCTCTCTCTTTTCGTCTGTTGTTGTATGGGAGTGGGGGCGGGTGGTGGTGGTGGTGGCGGCGCAGCGCTGTGCTACCGACACAACACGGGGGGGGGGGGCGGTGCGAAAGAAGGTTTTACGCCGGAAGCGGCGGTGAGAAGACACCCATTTTAGACTCTCTTGTCGTATTCGGCTTGTGCTGCGTGCGTGTGCGTGCACCTGGTCGTCGTCGTGGCCTCACCCCCCCCTCCCTGCAGCATAGTTGTAGGTCCGAGGAGGTAGTGCAGCGCTCTCTTTGTTTCTCTCTCTCACCGGCACGCCGGCCCCCCACGCTTGAGCGCCACCGTCTCCTCGTCTCTTTCCCTCCACCCTTTGTTAACTCCCAGTCTTCATCTTTTTGTATCTGGAAGGTCCGGAACTGCGTGTGTGGCGAGGGCAGGCGTTTGTGCTTCAGGCGTCAGTATTGCAGCCCGAATACCACGTAGCCATGCTGGGCCAGCCAACGCGTCGCTGGCCGTTGGCGGCGGCGGTCTCCTCCGTACGAAGCGCCGCTGCTGCCACCTCATCGGGCGGCGTGTCGCGCAAAGTGGCTTCGTCGGCCGTGAAGCGGTCCACCTTTGCTCAGCCGGGGCTGGATGGAATGCGTGTCGCTGCGTACGCGCCTGTTGAACCAGGTGCCCCGTCCTCGCAGTGCCGGCTGCCCGTGGCCCATGGCCGTGTCGTCGCGCAGCTGTCCTCTCTTGTGTTTGCAGTCGACTTCATGGACATTTCACCACCCTCTCCTGTGTCGCTAGGGTCGCGTATCTACGTTGCCTACGAGCACGATGGCGTGGCCGCGCCGTCGCAGCCTGGCGATGAGGGCGTGGATGGTGCGCGGAGAAGCGGCCTCTTGATGGGCGGCGTCGTTGTGTGGGTGAATCCGAACGGCACATTAGGCGTCCTTTTGGACATTGGCAAAGTGGACCTGGCTGTCCCACCGGAGAAGATAGCGGTGGTGGAGGGCGTGTGCAAGTTCCTGAGCCACCCTCAGTACCTGCAGGTTGTGGAGTGGCTGCGCTCCGCGGGGCTCTCGGAGGGCGACAGGGTTGAGGGCACCGCGTGCATTTTATACCACAGCGGCTGGCGCGCAGAGCGTCTCTACCTGCTGGAAGCCTCCGACATCGACCGCATGACGCACCTGTCCCAGAGCGCCCGCATGTCGCTCATGGAGAAGGCGGAGTGGCAGCGTGATCACCACCGTCAGATGCGCAGCATCTACAAAGAGCGCGTAAAGGAGCGGGATCGGCGGTACATGTCGGCCAAGTACGCTGGCATCCTCTCCGCTAGCGTCGCCTTCTGCGGTGCCTTCTCGCTGTTTGGGTGGAACTACAAGAATTACCTGACGCACCAGCGCTCCTACCAGATGCGCTTTGCTGTGAAGACGCTTTGCAAGAAGGTGCCACCAGAAACACCAGCCGCGACGGCTGTGAGAGCATCGGCGTCATCTTCTGCGGCACCGACGTCAGCCGACACGGCCACGTCATCGTCGTCGACCAGCAACTCGGCGAGCTCTGCGTCGGAGCACATTAGCCGGGTTTCTGAGAAGCGCTGGATTCGGCAGGTGTTTCACCGGCTGGACACAGCGCACCCTCGTATTGTGGTTCTCACTGGGTGCCTTGGGTGTGGCAAGAGTGCGCTGTGCCGCGCTGCGATCCGCGAGGAGGACATGCTCGGCGTTTTTGTGGATGTGGGCAACACGGAGGATCCACTGCGTAGCGTGATCAAGGCGCTTGGTGTGCCGCACGTCGAGGCCTGTGGCGATCCACTCGACTTCATCTCGGAGGCATGTTACAAGGTCAAGTCTGTGATGAACGGCAAGACGCCCGTGATTGTGCTAAAGCTGCGCGCGGGCAGCAGCCTGTCGCACGTGTACAACGAGGCGATGACGCTGGCGTGTGATCGCCGCATGTGCCACATTGTGGTGGAGCTGCCACTCGAGTCACTGACCATGACCAGTACGTCGCTGCCCCGGTTGGACTTCTACACGGTCCCCCACTTCAGCCGTTCGCAGGCGTACGAGTACGTTCGGCATCGCGTCGACGCTCTCGATATGGAGGTGTTTCTGGACATTGTGGGTACGAACAGCAACGACCTGGACGAGCTGCTTGCCGCTGCCCATCAGCGTCGCGTATCGCCGGCGGAGTACGCGAACCAGCAACTTCTCAAGGCCATGCGTCAGCTGCAGGCGGCGTGGGGCGATGACGCTCAGCTCAAGACGGCTGTAAAGCACTTGGCGCAACTGCCATACGATGAGGGTCAGCACGAGGGCCTCGACGACAGCAGTTTCAACCACCCATCCCTGCGCGATGTTATCTTGTACAACCCTGTGCAGGATGTTTGGCTCTTTAAGAGCCAAGTGCTGCACACCGCCGCCTCTTGCTTGCTATGAGGTGGGTCCATACAGCGAGGGTGGAGTGAGCACTGGGGCAGGCAACTGCGCGCGCGCGTGTGTGTGTATGTGTTGGCCTTTTCACTTCTTCTTGCCTTTTCTTCCGCCAACACCACATCTTGTGTTTTGGATTCCAGCGATGGTGCGTATTCTTCTCCCATAACACCGCTCTCGGCCTCCCCCCGCGTTTCTTTTTGCGGATCAAAAACAAACACGGACCCCCTCTCTGTGCGCCTTCCCGCTTGGCTCTCCCTCCATCCTCCCCTAGGCGTGGAGCCGGCTAACTCGGTCACTGAATTCTTCACCTGCGTGTGCGCTCGCACACAGACGGCAGGCCGGCATGGCTGGTCGCCCGCGCGTGGTTGTGTGCGTTTGGGTGTTCGATGCAGTGAGATCACTGCACTGTCGCGGCGAGGGCGCACGCGCATCGACACTGAGGCGGTGCTCCGACGATTCTCTCTTCTGTGACAGCTGAGAGGTCTGCCAACACGCGCGCATCTGACAAACGTGCGCGTTGGTGGAGAGGTACGTTGTGTCGTGTGGGGCCGGGCTGCTTCCATCTGTATCTGTATCTGCACTCTCCGCTCTCGTTCTCCAGTGCACAAGGAGCACTGCTCCGACGACACAGCGCTCCAATGCGGTACGGACCGTTTCGATTGAGCTCGAGCTTCCGCCGTGTCTGCTTAGCGGTGAGCCGCGCTGCCTCTGCGCACTGCGACGGCTCTGGATTCTCCGTTGGTATCGCTTTCCCTGGAGCACCGACGCCGACGGCACGATTGCATCCGCCTGTGTGCGCCTTGCCGGAACCGCCCTTGTCGGCACCACCGCTGCCGCCGCTGCGAGGCGCACTTGAGCGAGGCACGGTGGTAAAGGCTTTTTTCGAGAACAGCGCGAGCGCCGCTGTTGCCCCGATCGCGGGCGGCACGATAGACGCCAAAGTTGCGGGCACCGTGTACGCCGTTCACCTGCAGCACCTCTTTCTGTCACCGATCATCGAGGTCGGCTCTCGCGTCTACGTTGAGCAGGGCAGGGACGAGGAGTACGCCGGCGTCGTGGTGGGTGGCATCGTGGTCCGCGTTAACGGCAACGGGACGTGCGGAGTTCTGCTCGACAACAACAGCTTCGATATGGCTGTTCCCGCGGGGATGGTCGTCCTATGCGAAGGCCGAGCCAAGTTTGTGAATAACGCCGAGTACCGCGAGATTGTAGAGTGGCTGCGCAAGGCCGGTGTGTCACGACGGGCACACGAGGAGAGCATTGCGTGTGTCCTTTTCCAGCGCGGCTGGCGCGTCGATAGGCTTTACTTACTGAAGGCCTCCGACGTGCACTGCCTGACGCACATGCCCAAAGCTGTGCGCATGTGTGTGCTGGACCGATCTGAGTGGCAGCGAGACCACCATCGCCAGATGCGGCAGCTGTTGAAGGAGCGGGTCAAGGAGCGGGACTTGCGCTACAGGCTCACCAAGTACAGCGGCGTGGTGAGCGCGTCCATGGCGCTTCTCGGCATCGCTTTTGCATTTGGGTGGAACTTGAAGAATTACCACACGCAGCAGCGTGCGTATCAGCGGACCATCGCTGCCATGACGCTCGCGCAGACGTTGAATCGCAACCGCAGCTCCTCGCAGGAGGCCGCCTCGGTGATGCATAACTTTGTGCCGCGTGACCGAGAGGAGAATGCGGTGCGGCGGGTACTGCACCAGCTCGACACGGCGCATCCCCGGATCATTGTCTTCACCGGCTTTTACGGCTGCGGCAAGAGCACGGTCTGCCGCAACGCCGTACTGAAGGAGCGAGTTCCGGCTGTGTACGTCGACATTCGTGGCGCCGAGGACACGCTGCGCAGCGTCGTCAAGGCGCTAGGTGTGAGCAACGTGGAGGTCTGCGGTGATCTGCTTGACTTTGTGGAGGAGGCGTGTCGGATGGCCAAGGCTGCGAGCGGCAAGACGCCGCTGCTCATGCTGAAGCTGCGCGAGGGCAGTAGTCTGCAGCGCGTGTACAACGACGCGGTGGCGTTGGCGTGCGACCGTCGTCTGTGCCATCTCGTCATGGAGGTGCCGATCGAGTCGCTCAGCGTGGCGAACACGAGGCTGCCGCGTCTCGAGTTTTGCGTGATTCCTGCTTTCAACCGCCGGCAGGCATTCGACTACACCCAGCACACCATCGACCCCGTCAGTCTCAACCACTTCATTGACATCGTCGGAACGAACAGCAACGATTTGGACGAGCTGTTTGCCGCTGTCCGCCAACGCCGCGTCTCGGCAGCAAAATACACGAATCAAAAGCTGTTGAAGGCAATGCGCCAGCTTCAGGCGACGTGCGCCAACCGCCCGCAGCTTCGGGCCGCACTGCAGCAGCTCTCAGCCTCCCCCTACGACGATGGGCAGCGCACCGGCGGAGACACGACGGCGCTGTGCAGCCCTGCACTGGAGGACATTGTCTTGTACGACCCCGTACAGGATGTGTGGTTGTTCCGCAAAAAGCTTTTCCATTCCGCCTCCCGGTGCTGCTGGCTATAGGATGCGATGCGAGCTGTGAAGGGGGCGGGTGACGAGGAGAGAGGGGTGGTTGGGTCGGGTGTCCGTGCGAGGGCATGTGTACGAGAGTGGAGGGGGGAAGTTGTCCACGCATGCATAAGGCCCTCCCCCTCCGCATCCATCCACCGCCGGGGGCACTGCCACCTTCCTCGCTGCATCACATCTGCAGGGAAATCCCGCGCTTTGGGTATCCCGTGGTGCACCCCCTCTTTTTTTTGTGCGCTCGCATGTGTGTGTGCGTGTGCGTGTGTGTATGTGTATGTGTACTTCTTTGTCTCGTCTCCCGCCGCCGTCATCAATATGGATTATCTTGTTGTTGTCTGTGGTCGATGAGCGGTGTGCAGCCGGCATGTGGGCGATGGGATTGACGGGTTCAGTTTGCTGCTGCTGCTGTGTGAGGTGAGCGGTATTGTCGCTCTAGGGGCACCCGCGGCGGTGTCCCTCCACTGCTCCCGCCGCGTCCGCCTCAGCTCGGCCCGGGCCACGCCTCCCCATAAGGCGTCACAGAAGCGCTCCCCACGACAACGTCAATGGGAGGAAAGCGCAGCGGGCAGAGCCCGCCGATACGCCCTGCACCGTTTGCCTGGTTCTCGTGCCTTGTGCTTGTCTCCTCGCTGCCGCGGCGATGTCCTTCCCCATCTCCCCCCATCCGCCGGCTTGCTCTGCTCGTTTGCCTTTCACGCGTGTGTGTCCGTCAATGCTGTACCCCCTCTCGTTGTGCATCTCTCGCAACCACACGTGTCTCTCTCCACTTCTCTGTCCTTCCCTCTTTCTACGCCTGCTGACACCTGTGATGCCCCCCTCCCCACTCCCCACGCCTCAAAACATAAAACGAACACGCACACATGCACAACCACGTCAATGCGTATGCACATGGCAACAAACATATCCCCTCACCAAGCATCGACACTCTTTCGCTCTCCCGACGTCCCTTGCGTCTCTTCCTCCTCCCCATTTCTCTCCCCTCGCATCACCTCCACCTCACCCATCTCAGCTCTCTACGGTCATTTTGAGTGAAAAAATGAGGTGCCGCATCAGCCCTGTCCTCTATGCCATCGTGCAGGCCATCGCATTTCTGTTTGTGCTGATTGGCACCCCGCTGGCGATGTTCCAGTACAAACCTGACGAAGATAACACGCAGGCTTGCATCACACTTTGGGGCGAAAAAGAGGATTGCCGTACTCGCACCTACGACGTCAAGATCGCCGACCTAAAGCCGAGCTGTCCCCGCCGTTTTCACCGCTTCCGTGCGGCTGAGGCATTTGCAATCATATCCATCTTCGTGTACGGCGCGGCGGCAGCCTGTGGCGTCATCCGGGTGTTCTGCTGCTCTGGCCTGCGTCGTGCTTGCCTGGTGCTGAACATAATCGGCATTGTCACTGCGTGCATCACCTGGGCGGTCGTCGCTGAGGCCTTTCACCGGGACGACACTGAGCGTTGCAGAAAGTTCGAGGATGACTTCGATCTCGGTGCCGGTTTCGCTCTCTTCGTGGTGGCCTGGTGCCTGGATATCGTCAACATTGTGGTCTTAATGCTCCCGTGCTAGGCCAGGGAGTGGCGCAGTTAGTGGGGGGAGGGTGCAGGCCCGTAATAGTAGACCAGGTCGATGGAGAAAGAGTGTGTGGAGGATACCCCGGGAGGTCGGGTGGCGAGTCGGGTAGCGGTGCGGGTCTCATGCCAGCAGGGAGGGGAGAGGGCTGGAGAGCTGCGGATGCTCACATGCGTCTCTTTCCGGCCCCTCTCCTACCTCATCACCGCCCTCTCGTGCCAGCGTGCGCTGCGGTTCCCCTGCACATCTCGAGGGCCACCCTCGCTCTCTCTTCCTCTTTTAATAACACTCCTTTTCTCTCCCCTGCTACGTTATTAGTGACTGTCCGTTTGTGTGTTTTGTTTCTCCCTTTTCCCGTGTTGCCGTCGTTGGGCTCATGCGATGACCGCCTTTTTTCTTTTTTTCGAGGGGATGTAAAATCGCACCTGGCAGAGAATATCGAGTATTCTGCTCATCGCCCGTCTCTCTGGCTGTTCCGTCCGCTTGTCCTCGCAGTGCGTGTATGTGTGTCCCCCTTTGTGCTCTCTTCATGTTCTTGCGTCCCCCCTCCCCTCCAATAGTACAGGCACGTGCGCCTTTGAAGTGTCAGGAGCACACCGTGACGCCAGCAGCAGCTTCCCTGTTCCCCCCCGCCCCCCTTCCCCAACTCGCCTCCACCTCAAATCCTCCTTCTATCCGCACGCCCAGCTTGCAGGCCGGCAAATCACTGGTGAATGAGATGGGGCGTGGCAAGGGAGGAGAGCCCGGCACGGCGATGGGAAGCCAGTGACGAGTAGGAACGCGGGTCACCGGGGCGACCGGGACGAGGGCGAGAGGCGTAGGGCCCCACCCTGCATCGGTCACAGGTGTCCGCCCCCCTCTCGCACGCTGTGTTGGCGGTGGTGCGTTTTCCTGACACTTGGCATGCACACACCACAGCTCTCTCGACTGGTAAGAAGTGGGTGGGGGGTGGAGGTAGATTGGAGAGCAACAGGCGCAGGGGGAGGAAGTGAGCTGATCGCGCCGGGCAGTGAGTGAGCAAGCGTATAGGCAGCGGTTTCCAAGAGAGTGCGGGGGATAGGGCGGTGCCAGGGCTTGCGATGAGCGCGTACACAGACATGGGTTAGGAGAGTCGATCGATGCTTCCCCCTGTCCTCTTTTTTTTGATTTCCTTCCGTTCGCATGGCACGGGGCACGTCACCCGTACGAGGAGTGCGCATACGTCGCACACCGCAGGGTCGGACCGCTTCATTTTACGGCACGATCTTCGCATTTATTCCCCTCCTCCTCCTTCCTCCCCTCCCCTTATTTTGGTTTACTCCTCTCCGAAACGTGTTCTACGCTCCCCTATTATTATGAGGGACAACATCCTTTCGCTTCTTTCTTTCTTATTTGATCCATCGACGCCCACCTTCTGTACAAGAGAATGATGTTGTGGAGTGCGACTGAAGGGAGGAGGGAGGAGAGAGGAGGAGGAGGAGAGCGGGCACGCAGCCTGTTGGCCAGTTCCCCCTCGCTCCTCCTCTTCCCTCCTTCTGTGCACGTATCAACGTTCGTCTGTCTGTGCTGTCGGATTTGTGCCTTTCGTCGTTGCTATTATTCCCCTGGATGCCCCCTCCCCTCTTCTTCCCTCTCCCCCTCCCGATTCTCCGTCTCCCACCACCTGGGTGGCTTCTCCTGTGCGCTGTGTCCCTTTTCCCCCTGCCCAACTCTCCGGCTCCCTCTTCGTCTTCACCGTGCCTGCCTGTCTCGTCGACGCCCCTTCTCTGCCCTTTTCCCCCCTCTCCCTCCTCCGCGTGTTTGTGTGATGGAGTGAGGTGGACTCTCGTCGTGGGTGTTTTTGTGTCCAGCTCCCCCCCTTTACGTGTGCGTGCATGCGTGCATACGCTAGGGAAATGGACCACAGCCTTGTCTCCGCGGATGTGCGGGGGAGCTGGCGCTGCCGCCAAGAGAGCGCTACCACCGAAAAGGGACGGGGGGGAACAGACAGAGAGAGAGAGAGAGCACCCGAGCATGACTTGAGGCACACTGTGGTTGGTGAAGGAGTAGGGCCATCGAAGCGCACGACGACCGTGAATCGAAAAGGGGAAGCTTGAGTGGGTGTGCGCGGATTCGCCGTCTTCCGCCCAATCCTCGCCTTCGCCCCCCCCCCCCCTACCCCGCCTCTCTCTTTTCTTCCCTTTCAAAAAAACTTCAAACTCGCTTCTGTTTATCTTCATTGGTGTTACGCGTGCGAAGAGGCACGAGGTGAAATTCTGTAAAAAGTCACGAGAGTGATGGCCGCACCGAGAGAGGTGCAGATGGCGAAAAGTAACTCGCACGCGCATTGTCTGGGAGGGGAAAACAAAAC
Organism: Porcisia hertigi; assembly: GCF_017918235.1. NCBI lineage: Eukaryota > Euglenozoa > Kinetoplastea > Trypanosomatida > Trypanosomatidae > Porcisia > Porcisia hertigi. The sequence goes on from NC_090593.1 coordinate 436,097, forward strand.
GACATCTGCTGGCACTCTGTCTGGAAGCAGTAGATCACCAGCAACGGGGGTGGGGTGAGGTGCCACATCCTCTCGAGCTCAGTCTGGTGCCAGCCAGCAACGGTGACGAGCACACTCGCAGAAACGTGCAAGGAAAAAGGTGCGTGCGCAGGAGAAAGCAGTGGCGAGGCGGTGCTGCTGCACACCAGTCTTTCTCTCTTTTTCTTTCTCTACGCCCCCGCCTTCTACCCTTCCACCTCACCACCGCTGCCTCATTCTACGTTGATCCTCTCATTTCCCAGCTCCTCCCTTCAGCCCCCCCTCCCCATATCGATCCCTGGCGCACACACACACACCCCTACACCACCCACCCACCCACACACACCCCACACTCACGTATACCCTCCCCTCCCGTGTGTGTGTGCCATCGAAAATGTGCTGCCGTCCCTGCCGCGTAGGCATTGTCCTCTAGAGCACTTTGCAGGTCTTCGCCTTCCTCTGCATACTTGTGGTGGGCACCCCAGTCGACCAGTTCCGCGTGCAGAACACGGATCTGCTCAGTGACACGCCCTGCCTGACGTTGTGGGGCTGGAAGAGCAGATGCAACTCTGCGGAGTGGGATGTCCTGACAAAGAACTGGTGGGCGGGCTGCCCAGCGCGCCTGACACGCTTCCGCGCGGCGGAGGCGCTGGCGATTGCTGCCGTCCTCACCAGCGGCGTTGCGTGTCTTTTCGGTCTTGTGATGCTCTGCTGCTGCCGCTGCCTGCGCTGGCTATGCCTGCTGCTGAGCATCATGGGCACCGGCTGCGCCTTTACTGTCGCCGCGCTCATGGTGGACGCTTTCTACAACAACCATGAGGAGGGGCTCCAGATGTACAACATGTCCTGCAGCGCGCTCCGCGAGAAAGGCTCCGTCATCGTGTATCCGACCACGGCGGGTATCGCTGGGATGCTCACGAATTACAAGTTGGGTGCCGGCTTCGTCTTGTACGCTGTCGGCGGGGCCCTGTCCCTCATCAACATCGTCTTTGTGATACTGCCATGCTGAAAAAAAGGGGGGAGGAGGCACTCCCCTGCGCTTCCGTGTGTTGTTTTTGTGTGTGTTGCTCTTTTGTTTTCATCTGTGTACTCTGTGGAAAGGCGCGTTCGCCTGATTGGCTGGGGAGAGGGGGTGTGTGGTGGGGTGTGCGGGCAGGGGGGGTGGGGAGGGGGGTGCTCGCAGACCAGCCGAGAGGAAAGCTGCGGAGCGGGTGTGTGGGCGCAGCGGGGGGAATTCGGGCAGGAGGAGGAGGGCACGCCGCCGAGTGCGATCGTGGACGGCTGTATCGCAGCAGAGCAAGGAAACGAAGCTGCGGCGGCTGCGGCTGCGCAAACCCGCCTGGCGAATCCCACAAGCGATATTCGAGTGGGTGAATATCTCGCCTCTCCTTGCGTTCGCGTGGGATTCCGCACAGCTCAGCGCCACTCCCCTCCCTCCCCCTCTCCGCTACTCTGCTCTTTTCCCACACGCTGGTTCGCGATGCGTGTGGGCAGAGTGCCGCGCTCCTCAGTCGCCTGGTCAGCTCCACATAACACCTCTTGAGTACGCCCCTTGTTGCTCTTTTTCTTTGATTGATTGTCCCACTGTCCCCCCTCGTGCCAGGCCCTCTGCGAGCTGCTCACGCACCCGTAGATGTTGCGCGTGGTGCACCATAGCACACATCCGTTCTCGAATATTCCTTCCGAGGCCTCCCCCACCTACCCCTCTCTCAGTTCCCTTGGTGCCATTCTATTGTTTTTGTTTCTTTGCTCGTTTGTTTGCCGTTGCTGGATGGCGCACCCGACCACCGCCACCCACCCACCCGCCCACCCAAGGCCGAGCCGCCGCTCTCTTCGTGTCGCGGTTTGCGCTTTACATCATTCTTTTTTTTTCTTGTTGCGCCATCTGTTCTGGCCTCCTACGTTCTCTGCGGTCTCTTCTCAGCGTTGTGATCGCCGTTGTGCCATCTTCAACGTGTTCTCATTACTTCTTCCCAAAAATCCCGTATGGCTGCGTGTCGCTTTTCTTTTCCAGCGCGCCGGTATGCGTTATCTCCTTGTTCAGTTGTCGAGGCTTTTCATCTCGTCGTTGCATGTCACCACGCTGACGCACCCAAGCGAGCATGTGTGCGGGGATGACCGCACAAGAGCAGCACAACAGACGAACGGCGCGGAGAGAACCGCTGAGCTCGGGGGGGGGGAAGTGGAGAGGAGGGGGTGATGCAGCACCGCTGTGGCAATCTAAAGATGCAGCAACAGATGGTGTTAACGGTGCACGTGTGAATGGAGGCGCGTACACCCAAGCAGGCACACGCGCGCACACAAAGGCACCAAAAGGACAGGAAAGGGGGGGGGGGTAAAGGACGAGCCAATAGACGTGGTGTCTTGCTTTGCGGTCACTCGCAGTCTTTTTCCCCTCCGTCATGTGGGCTTTGTTTCTGTATGTGTGGCATCTATGTGTTCGTTGCCGCACGTCCCCCTCGCCTTCCTCCCTCCCTCTGGTCTCATCATCAATTCGCTGTTGTTCGTTTGTTTTTTTCGCGATAACTTGACTCATTCGTCCTCTTCGTCTCTTCGCACCGTCTCATCGTTTCACGTTCCTGTGGTTGTTACAGAGAGGGGGGGGCGGAGGAGGGACAGCCTCCCTCTTCTTCCCCATTCTCCCATAACGAGCCCTAAACTGCCCCGCACCCACTAATACCCGCACATATGCACCCGCTCCACCTGCATATCCCCTCCTCTGTCATTTTTCTCCCACCTCACTGCCCAACGTGACTGCATCTGCCCTCCCCCCCCCCCCTCCCCTCCCTCTTCTTCCCTGCGCAAGTGATGTGCGGGGTGCAGGAATCAGTGTGTGGACGTACATGTGTGTGTGCGCATATCTGTGTGTGGGCTGGCGTATATTTGTTCGCTTCTACCTTGTTTGATATTGTGTGATCCCGTTCCCCTCGAACCCCCCCCCTCTTCTGAAGAGCTCTGGCGCCGTCATCATCTCCGCTGATCTATCCAGCCAGAGGAAAGGGTTTCTTGACCTCAGCAGTGCTGAAAGAAAGACACACGGACGTGGAATGGCCGGCCGGCAACAACCACCGCACCGGCAAACAGTAAGAAAGCGAAGTGCTGTTTGACCTAACGTGATCGGCGGGCTCGTTGCTTCATCGGCCGCCCTACCGTTGCCTTTTCCTTTTTAGTTCGTATTTTTGTCTCTCTCTCTCCAGCAAATGGCGTCACACCGCACCGCTTAGCGTGTGTGTACGCACGTGTGCGCCCCCCCCGTGCGGGCGAGCGAGCAGGTGCTTCCCGGCATTTACGTGTCTTTGTTGCCTCCACCCCTTTTCACCCTTCGTGGTCGTCGTTTTTCTTGGCTTATACGCCATTGTTGCCCCACTGCGTGTATTGTCTTTGTTTCCCTCTCCCTTTCTTCTTCTTTTCCCCCTAAGTCTACCGATCGTGTGGGCGCTGATCCCCCCCCCCGCCGGATCTGCCAGGGCTGTGCGAAGTTACATTTATGTTTTTGTGTTTGTTGGTGGGAGTGGCTACGTTCCTATCGCGTGATTCTCTTCTGGTGTGCTCCCCCTGTTGGCGTGTACCCGCATGGGAGGGGGAGGGAGGGTAATCGGTGTAGCGGCAGCAACAATGGTGAACAGTGCGGAAAAGGATCCTTGGGGATGTGCCGGGGAGGAACAAAAAGGAGGAAATTCGTGTGTGTGTGTGTGTGTTTCAGTGGTGATGAAAGCGGTGTTTTTTTTGTTCTCATTTGTTTTGGAATGCGGCTGCCGAGCGTTCTTTTCAAAGCGAATGATTTCAATTTTACCAGTTGTTTTGTGTCCGCCGTGTGGTGGTCGTGTATGATTGTCACTTTACAGGTCGTCGTGACCCGTGTCGCGTTTTGTTTTTTCGTCCGTGTTTCCTTATTTTTCGGTTTTTGGAATAAGAGTTTTTTTAACCCTTCCATTCCTTCTCCTTCCTCATTTACTCGGTTATCATACACGTTATGAAGCGGAGGATATCTTTTACCGTGTCTTGTGGACGTCCTCCTCCTTTTCCTCCATGACATGTGTGTGTGTGTGTGTGTCTTTGTGAGCCTCTTGAGCGACGGTCAGACAAGCGCAGCTTGGGTGAGTAGGAGGCACCCTTTGTGCTAAACATTTTACAGACCCAACACACACACACACACACACACACCGTTCTCAGGAGAGCGTTACTAACCACTCTTTTGTCTCTCTGGGTATGCTCCCCGAGGTACTCCTCTCCCACCTCAGCTGAAGCAGCATCCGTTTGGCGTTTGGATAGAGGATGGGTCTCTCTCTTTTCAGAGGATCACACCTCATTATTATTATTACACTCCCCCGATTTCAACACAAAAATGTCGGTAGATCGAACTTTGTGTGTTGGGTATTTTGAAATGTGTCCCCCCCCCCTCCTCCTCACTGTCACCACCTCTCCCTCGCCACAGTCACAGAGAGAGAGAATCAAGGGCGTGCGTGATTTAAAGAAACGCGAATGTCTCACCTCCGTCCGCTAATGACAAAACGAAGGAAAACAGTCGAATACGGAAAAGGCGTTGGGGGAGTGATGGAATGACGATATGTACAGTTACAGCTGTGTAATGCTCTTCTATTCCCTCACACCCGCTTGAGTCTTTGAGCTCCTGTTCTACTCTCGTGCCTTCCCTTTTTTGTGTGTGAACTCCCTCCCCTGTGGAGCTGGCAGCCACATCCACGTGATATTTCTGACACAGCTAGTAGAAGAATGGAGTTGATGAGAACAGACGTGAGTACACATATCTGTATATGAGCCTAATAGAGACGAGAGGAGTTGCAGAGGCACGGCTCTATCACTCACATCTTTCCTTTTATCTTTTTTCTCGATTTTTTGATGTATTGTTGTGCTTACTTGTTTTCCTGAATGAGTTTCATGTCTTTCGAAGGTTGAATGGTCAACTACCAGCCCTTTTTCTCCCAAATAGGGGGAAACAACAGAATCAGGTCACGTACAGGAATGAGAAGACGGTGCGTCTCGACAGCCTTCAGCAGACGAATTGCGGTCTCGGCACATTTGTTGTGTAGGTCTGACCTCTATAATACCACGTGTAAGAAGAAGATGTTCTCCAAAATAAAGAGATCTGCTGTGCTCATCTCTCAACGTCTTCTCATACTGTGGTGTGTGTGTGTGTGTGTGTGTGTCTTTTCTCTCTTCACGCCATCTCTCACTTTTCCTCTGCGTCCTCTCCCCTCTCATTTTTTGTAACGAATACTGACAAATTTATCATGTCGATTAATTGGGCACCTCTTCTTGCTGAAATGGGGCGCTCAAACGGGGGGTGACACGCCCGCTTACATTGCCCGTCTTCACTGGCACATTTTCACTCCGAGACACTGACGTCAACTGGAAGGCTCACCAAACAAGCGGAGAGAACGCCCCCTCCTCACTGTGTTTCTTTTTTTTTTCACTTCCCCGCGTGCAAAACACAATCCTGCTCGCCAACGCTGCTTGCATTTGGCGACAACAACGTCTCACCCTTTACCCCTTCGTGTCTGTGTGTGTGTGTGGTCTGTTTGACGCCCTCTACTCATCACTTGTACTGATCGCATGTGGGGGATTCTTGCCTGTTCTTCCCCTAGTTCTCTCGTCCTTTGCTCTTGGTTGTTCGCGTTATCGCGGGCTTCTTCTGATATTAACTAGTATGTCTCCAAGCACGCCTATCTCCCTCTCTCTCTCTATATATATATATATATTGGTTTGCTCTCATTCCCCTCCTCATTATCTGCCGGGGTGTGGTGGTGGGGGCCTTTCATTGCCGCCCAACTCATTACTGTCCCGTCCCTCTCTGTGTGTGTGTGTGTGTGTGTGTGTGTGTATTGGGCTAAACACCAAGGAAAAAGAGGTGAGCACACACAACGCTGTCCATAGACAAAAAGATAGAATCACTAAACGGGGGGGCTACACCTTCTATTAGATCAGGCACGCATTTCGGTGAGCGCTCCCTATTCTCTGTGTCGCCCCTCCCCTCCCCCCCCCCCTCCCGCCCGCCCGCTCCTTTTTGGTTTCTGCTATTTGTGTTGCCTTTTGGGTACTTTTCCCTCGTGAGTGCGCTTTCCATCACTTTTGTCCGTGGCCTTTGATGGGGTCATCTTTTGGTGTCAAACGTCTCCGCCCTTTTTTGTTTTCCAGTTCAGCTCAGTTTCATCTCGGACACTTGAGCCTCCCTCATATGAACGCTTTTCTGAACAAACGGACTCCCCTGGGCCAGCGACAGAAGTAACGCAGCCATTTTTTTTTTTTGATACACGAGGAGACACTGACGAGGCGGTACTCGGTACTCCTGTCTTGTCGTGCGAAAGAGCAACGCTTTGACTTGCTAAATATATACATATATATATATATATGTTCTCCCCGTTCTCGTCGCTACTATCCTTCTCTTCTTCCATTTGGTATTTCTTGCCCAACTCTCTCGTTCCCCTCCCTTTTTGTTCTCGGACATTCGAACGCGTCCAGTGAAAGGCGCGTTGATTGCACATATTGACGAGGCACAAAATCCAAGAAAACGGACCTGAGGCTCGCCTCCCCCTCCTCCCCTCACCGTTTCCCCCTTGCCTCTAGCTTTTGAGTCCTCTCTGCTGGCGGGAGAAAGGAGCGCAAAAAAAAAAACAAAAAAAACTAAGGAAAACGTGTATACGGCTCGCTTGAGGCTTCACATTTTGCCGCTGGCTAGCCGTCTACGCCATGCCCGAGGGCCTCGAAAACGATGCGGGCGACAGGCACGTTTACACTTTTGAAACAGAGGATAGCCAAGTGGTGTCTCCTCCTCCTCAAGTCATTGAGAGAGGTCTGGTGAAGTGCATGGACTGTGGTTATCGCAACGACTGCAGCGACAGCCGGATATCCCCGCTAAGAGAGCCGATACAAGATTACAGGACATGCTCCTCGGATGCAGATAGGGGCAGACCAGCCCCCAAGAACAAAGTAGTGAATGAGAGTGATCACACGCGCGGAGGCAGCGGCGACGGAGACCGCAATCCTCTGTTTAGCGCCGAGAAGGTCAAAGGGACGGTAGCGCCCCAAATCGTGGGCCCCCTCGAGATTTTCCGCTACGCTGATGCTGCCGATCGCTTGCTGATGGTCGTGGGCATTCTTTTCGCAGTTGGCTTTGGTGCCGCTATGCCTGTGCTCGCTCTTCTATTCGGTCGCATTTCACTGGATCTCTTATCTGATCCAAGCTCTGTGGAAAAAAACGTGGCAAACACGTCGTTGATAATGATCTATGTGGGTATCGGTGTTCTCATTTGTGGTGGCGGCCACGTGCTGTGCTGGACATTGTCAGCGTCACGTCAGGTAGCGCGTATCCGTCTGCTTTTCTTTCACGCAGTGCTGCGCCAGGACATTGGGTGGCACGACCAGCACAGCCCTGGCGAGCTGACGGCTCGCATGGCGGGCGACACACGTGTGATCTACAACGGAATTAACGATAAGCTGTCGCAGGGTATCGTCAATGCATCTATGGGCATCATCGGCTACATCGTCGGCTTCGTGTCTTGTTGGGAGCTGACATTTGTCATGATCGGCATAATGCCCTTTATTATTATAATGGCTGCGATCATCGGAAACATCGTTTCCAGAATGACGGAGTCATCGCGCAAGCGATTCGCGAGTGCGGGATCTCTGGCGACGGAGGTGATAGAAAACATCCGTACAGTGCAGATATTCGGCCGAGAGAACTACGAGGTGCAGCGCTTTGCGAAGGCGGTACTGAAAGCTCAGGACCGTGGTATACGAAAAGAGTTTGCCGTTAGCCTATCTGCGGCAGTGATCATGGCCCTCATGTTTGTCAGCTACACCGTCGCTTTTTTCTTTGGTTCTTACCTGGTAGAATGGGGTCGCCGCGACGTGGAGGCAATCATTTCTGCCTTTTTCTCAGTGCTGTTGGGTAGCTTCGGCTTTGGGTTCGTGGCACCAAGCGCGACTGCATTCACTGAATCCCGTGTCGCTGCGTACGAGATCTTCAAAGCAATTGACCGGGTACCCCCGGTGGACATCGATGCTGATGGCATTCCCGTCACAGGCTTCAACCAGTGCATCGAGTTCCGAAACGTTTGTTTTGCGTATCCAACTCGCTTGGACATGGTGCTCTTCCGCGACCTGAACCTCACGATCAAGTGTGGGCAGAAGGTTGCGTTCTCTGGCGCGTCTGGGTGCGGCAAGTCGTCGATGATCGGACTGATCCAGCGCTTCTATGACCCTGTCTGTGGAGCCGTGTTGTGCGACAATGTGGACTTACGCGAGCTATGTCTGCGCGACTGGCGCGACCGAATCGGGATCGTCTCGCAGGAACCGAAACTGTTCGCGGGAACTATGATGGAAAACGTACGCGTGGGGAAGCCTGTGGCGACGGAGGAGGAGGTCATCGAGGCCTGCAAGCGGGCGAACATTCATGACACAATCATGGCGCTTCCGGATCAGTACAACACGTCGGTAGGTGCTGTGGGATCGCAGCTCTCAGGCGGGCAAAGACAGCGAATCGCTATTGCGCGTGCCCTCGTTAAACGGCCGTCGATCTTGTTACTGGACGAGGCGACAAGTGCGCTGGACCAAAAATCGGAGATGGAGGTGCAACGTGCCCTAAACGAGCTTATGCAGATGGGCGGTATGACTGTAATCGTGATTGCGCACCGCCTTGCAACGATCCGCAACGTAGACTGCATCTATTACGTGAAGTATGATGGCGCGAAGGGAAGCCGGATCACAGAAAGCGGGTCGTTCGACGAGCTGATCGCACTGGGTGGTGAGTTCGCCGCAGTAGCGAAGATGCAGGGTGTGTCTTTTAGTGGCACGAGGAGTCCCACGAAGAGGCAGGATGGCAGCAACGCAAAAGAACGCCTGGATGTGGTCCCGGACGAGGCGATGCTCGCGCAACTTGATGATGAGGCGCTGTGCGCGGCGTCTCAGAGGGTGCCAATCGAGGAACTGGCGAAGTGGGAAGTAAACCACGCGAAGGTTAGCTTCTGGCGGTTCATGGCCATGGGTCGAGACATGACGTGGGCCGTAGCGCTGGGTATACTCGGCTCTGCGGTGGGTGGTGCCACACGACCTGCAAGCACCATCTTGACGGGTTACATGATGAAGGTGCTCGGCAACTACACTTTTGATGGCAATGTCGAAGCGCTACGCAGCGGCACTAATCTGTACGCGTCTTTGTTTCTTGTCTTTGCACTCGCAAGCTTCTTGGGCTGGATTCTGCACGGTTTTTACGGCTACGCTGGTAGCCACCTCACGACGAAGATCAGCATACTGCTATTCCGTCAGATATTGCGTCAGGATATGAATTTTTTTGATATCCCCGGTCGCGATGCTGGTACTTTGTCTGGGATGCTTTCTGGCGACTGTGAGGCCGTGCGCCAGCTGTGGGGTCCCTCGATAGGCCTGAAAGTGCAGATGCTGTGCGCGGTTGCCTCTGGGATTGTGGTGGGCTTTATCTACCAATGGAAGGTTGCGCTTGTGGCATTGGCTTTCATGCCGCTGGTCATTGCCTTCAACCTTGCTGAGAACGTGATGATGGACGGGTACACACGTAGCAATGAAAGGGACACAGACGACATGATTGTGACAGAGGCGCTCTCGAACGTGCGCACGGTGACGTCGTTCAACATGAAGGAAGATCGCGTGGAGGCCTTCAAGAAAACCCTGCGTGAGGAGATGCCTCGCAACGTGAAGAAGGGCATCATTGCTGGCAGTGTATACGGCATCACGCAGTTTCTCATGTACAGCGTCTATGCGCTGTGCTTCTGGTATGGCAGCAAACTGATAAGCCGTGGCGAAGCTGATCTCAAGGATGTCATGATTGCAAGCATGTCCGTATTGTCGGGTGCGCAGAACGCTGGTGAGGCTGGTGCATTCGCGACGAAGCTTGCAGATGCAGAGCGCTCTGCGAAGCGCATCTTCAGCATAATCGACCGCGTGCCGGATGTCGACATCGAAAAGGCTGGGGACAAGGACCTCGGTGAGAGCTGCGACATCGAGTTCAAAAACGTTCGGTTTATCTACGCAGCGCGGCCGAAACAGGTTGTGCTTACATCCGCGGACATGCGGTTTGGTGCCGGGACGTCGAATGGGCTGATGGGGCAGACAGGTTGCGGCAAGTCAACGATTGTCCAGATGCTCGCACGGTTCTACGAGCGGCGCTCCGGGCTGATCAGCGTGAATGGGAAGGATCTCTCTTCGCTGGACATCTCAGAGTGGCGTCGCAATATAAGTATTGTGTTGCAGGAGCCGAACCTGTTCAGCGGTACGGTGCGGGAAAACATCCGCTACGCGCGCGCGGGCGCAACCGACGAAGAAGTGGAGGAGGCTGCACAGCTCGCGCACATCCACGCAGATATCATGACGTGGCCGGAAGGGTACGACACGGATGTGGGATACAAGGGTAGCGCGCTTTCTGGCGGGCAGAAGCAGCGTGTTGCGATAGCGCGCGGGCTGCTACGGAGGCCAAAGTTGCTGTTGCTGGACGAGGCCACGAGTGCGTTGGACAACGTAACAGAGGCGAAGGTTCAGAAAAGCATCGACGCGTACCTAAGAGACAAGAAGATCACATCGATAAGTATTGCGCACCGGTTGACGACGATCCGCCACTGCGACCAGATCGTTCTGCTAGACTCCGGGCACATCATTGAGCAAGGAACTCACGAGGAGCTGATGGCGCTTAGAGGGGAGTACAGGACGCTCCACAACCTTTACATGGGTGTGAGCTCGTGAGGAGAGCTAGTGTGTGGCCCTTGATGGCGCGCACTTTCCCTGAGCAGCGGCTGGCTCCCTCCCGCTAACTTCCTCCTTCTGTCAGTATTTCGCTGCACCACAAAGGCTTACGACTGAGTATTTTTGGCTTACGCGACGCACTTTTTATTCCCTTTTTCCCCTCACAACGCTTCCTTCGCCTCGTATCCTTATTTTTTTACTTGTGATGGAGGAGTGATGTACCCGCTATGTTTCTCATGAAGCTTCGGCCTGTGTCACAGTCATGTTCCTAAAAAAGAGAGGGTCGTCTTGTATCCTTGCCTGAGTCTGCAACCGCTCCAACGCACGAGTTTACATGATCTCTGCACTTTGTTTCTTTTTTCAGGCAGACGCGTGGGGAGGGGAGGGGGGGGGGCTATCGATTCTACATCCTCTCTTGTACTTCTGCTGTGTTTGCTTGACTGAGTTGTGTGTCTGAATGAGTGAGTGGCAGACCTCCGTGTCCTATTTGCGGATTCTTTCAGGGATTGTGGCAGATGTTGTTGAGCGATGAAAAGAGTTCGAGATGCCCCCCTCCCCCTGCCCACCCCACCCCACCTCTTCTGTGCCCTTGAGGGTTTGGCCTTGCTCGCCCTGTTATTGATTCATTGATTTCTAGTTGTTTCTCCTCTCCCCCCCTCCTCCTCCTTTTCCTGGTCTGGTCTTGTCCTCCCCCCCCCCCCCCACAGGGTATATGCCTTATGGCATTTCACCCTTTTTTTTGTTTTTGCTTCTTTGAATCTGGATTTACGTCTTTGTTTACCGAAAAGGTGCGATACATTTTTTTTGTTTGTTTGTGTAGAGCTTGGGCCTTGTGCTTTTCAAGCTATGGGGTCACGTGGTCGTGTATGTCGGTGCTGCGTAGCCCAGAAGCGAGGGGGGGGGGGGCTGACACACGCACACATCCATGCAGAAGCTCCATCCGTGACAGCGTGCTTCCTTCTTGTTGTATTGACTATCCCTCCCCTCCTTTCCCTTTTGGGTCTCTTTCCACTTCTCCGCAATGGCTACAGCGGCGCCTCTCATCACGGTACCTCACGGCGACCTTTCCCTCTCCCCTAGAGAAGAGATTTCTTTGTATGTGAAGGCTGAGTGTCTCTAGTTGAGTGCCACCCGCGTCCCCGACTTTATTTTTCGGTGACCCTCTTGCTTGTTTATCTCATGATTTATTTTACCTGGTTATTTTCATCCCTATTTCAAATTGATTTGCGTCTCTCGTTCATTCCTCCCCTCCCTCCCTCCCTCCCCTCCCCTCTCCCCCTCCCTCCCCCCCTCTTTGTTGTGTGATGGGGGGGGGGGGCTGTCTTCCTTTTATTGTCTCGTTCCTCTATTTGTTTCATTTTTTCTTCTCTGTATCGGAAGGCACACTTGTTATTGGTTTCCCCTCCCTTTTTTTTCTCCTCCCTCTTGACCCCCCTTCCTTTTCACCTCCAATTTTGTTTCGTTGCTGGTTTTCATCTTGTGCCTCTTTTCGCGCTCGTTTTTTTTGTCCGTGCACACATTTTTGTTTGTTCTTCATGTAACCTCCCACCTCCAAAAGTGTCGAGGTTTTTTTTTCTTTCTTTAGGTGGTGGTGTTTGTTGTTGTTGCAGGTGGTGTATATGTACTCACATATTTGAGTCCCCCTTTTTAATATAATATAATATATATATACATAAACAAAGGCACACATACACACAGACCCCTAAACGAGCTGAATGTGATCAAACGTGTCCAATCTGCGTCCTCACATTCAAATAAGCGGCACCTGCTAACATGGAAGCTTCCACCGGTCGACTCAGCGGAGGCCTATTGGACTTATCCATTCATGAATATATATCTGATATATATATATATATACAGAGAGAGAGGGGAAGTATATTAAAACACACACACACACACGCACTCATATATATATATACGTATAGCCACCTTTTTCCCGCTTTCCTTGCACATTTCCATCTTCTTGTTTTGAGATTTTCGCAGTAAAAAAAGGAGGGCAAATAGGCGAGGGTGACGCTTGCATCTCAACGGGCCTCTCCCTCCGTCTCTCTCTCTCTATATATATATATAGCACTCCAAGTTGGGATGTCGTCTGACTACAAACAGCGCGAGACAGTCGGCGTCGAGGATCTTGTTCTCCTCCCCCAGATAAGCGAAGCGGCAATCACTGATGACCTCTTCGTGCGCCATCGCGAGGATTTGATCTACACGAATATTGGCCCAGTGCTGCTCGCGGTGAATCCTTTCAAGGAAATCAAGGGCCTGTACAATGATGCACATATGCAGTTCTACAGACACAGCGGCCGGCTGAGTGGCTCTCGGTACGCACTGCTTGAGGGACAGGAGCCCGGCGACGCATCTCTTGGCGGTCCACACATCTTTGCGTTGGCTGAGGAGGCGTACCGCAGCATGGTATCGGAGGAGGAGAACCAGTGCATCATCATTTCTGGGGAATCGGGTGCCGGAAAAACAGAAGCATCTAAGCAGATCATGCAGTACATCTCTGCCGTTTCTGGAAATTCAGAGAACATGCAGCGTGTGAAGCGCATCATTCTCGAGTCCAACCCTCTATTGGAGGCATTCGGTAATGCCAAGACGCTCCGCAACGACAACAGCTCACGATTTGGCAAGTTCCTTGAGATTTACTTTGACACCCTCGGTGGCCCTGTTGGCGGTCACCTCTCACATTTTTTACTCGAGAAGTCACGTGTGTCAACGCAACAGGTGGGAGAGTGCAGCTTCCATATCTTCTACCAGCTTTGTGCTGGCGCGGCTTCTGAGTTTCAGAGTGGCACGCACAAGAACGCTGCTACTGCTTCGAAGGATGAGACCACCATCAATCGCAGCGGTGGTGCCACCATCGTGTGGCGGGATGTCTTCGAGGAGATGCACATGCGCGGATTAGGCGACGGCGGCGGAGTTGGCGAGTCGAGCCCCCTCGCATCCTCCTCTGCGTCCTCACCGTATTATCCATGGAAGTTTCTCTGCCCGTCCCTGGGGTCTGGAAAGCACTCAGGAGAGTTTACGAGTCGCGCCGGCATCGACGACTTGCGTGGCTGGCGTGAGACGTTGAGTGCAATGGAGGCGATGGGAATAACCGCGCAGGACCAAGTGTCCATAGTCAAGGTGCTGTGTCTGGTGCTGCATATTGGTGAGCTTAGTTTTGTGGCGCCGGAGGAGGGAGGTACGCTGGCGGCGGGGCAGCACCCGTGCACCATCGCGAATCCAGAGGAGCTGGCGTTTGTAGCGGAGCAGCTGGGCGTCGAGGCCGCGGCGCTCCTGAAGGCATTGACGTGGCGGAAGCTGCAGATGGGCGCGGCGGAGGTGGTCTTTTCCCCTCTTGATGTGCAGCAGTGCCGAAGCACTCGCGACGCTGTGGCGAAGGCGCTTTACAAGGGCGTCTTTGAGTTCGTCGTGAGCTCCGTAAACATTGCGTTTGGAAGCGCTCCGCACTCTCTCATGCTGGGCGTGCTCGATATTTACGGCTTCGAGATCTTTTCCAAGAACGGGTTTGAGCAGTTTTGCATCAATTACGTGAACGAGAAGCTGCAGCAGATCTTCATCGAGCTGACCTTGCGAGTGGAGCAGGAGGAATATGTTCGAGAGCACATACCCTGGGAGGCCATTGAGTACTTCGACAACCAAGTCGTATGCAGTCTAATCGAGAGCCACAGTCCGCCTGGTCTATTCGCAATCATGGACGACGTGTGTGTTGCCATGGCGAAAGAGGAGGAGTCTTTGGCTGACCGAAAGCTTCTGGATAAACTGGATATGCTGTACAGCAGCCACCCAAATTTCTTGCGTAGTGATAACGGCTTCATCATCAAGCACTACGCCGGCGATGTTGAGTACAGCACCGATGGCTTTGTTGGCCGGAACAAGGATCGTCTTGGCGTCGAGGTGATCGAGGTGCTGGCGAAGAGTCGGGTGGATTTCTTGCTTGAGATACTGACCGATGTGCTAGCAGACGGTTCGGCCGCGGCGGTATCATCCTCCACATCATCGCCTGCTGGGGCCAGCGGAGCGCGTCGCGTCGCTACCACCGCCGGCTTCAAGATTCGCCAGCAGGCCGCTGATCTTGTGCGCACACTGAAGCAGTGCACGCCACACTACGTGCGAACCATCAAATCAAACGATATGAAACGGTCCGGCTTCTTCGACACGGCACGAGTGCTGCACCAGGTGAAGTACCTCGGTCTCCTGGAGAACGTTCGGGTGCGCCGGGCGGGGTACAGCTACCGGCAGTACTTTGACAAGTTTCTCAAGCGCTTCAAGTACACTTGCCCGAGTACTTATCCACGGCCCTTTCAAGGCACCGACAAAGCAGCGTGCGAGGCCATTCTCGCCTATTTGCAGAACGAGCAAGGAGTGTTGCCACTCGAATCCTTCGCCATTGGCACCAGCAAAATCTTTATTCGACAGCCAGAACATGTCCTGTCCCTGGAGCAAAGCCGTGAAGCAGCCTTTCATGCTCTATCCGTGGTCATTCAACGTGCGTGGCGGCGATATTCACAGTGCAAGCAGCTCCTGCGCCTCAAGGCGAAAATGGATCGTACATACGCGCGGCGCCAGAAATTGCGCCGCGCCGACAGTGTATTTCGTCCTTACGAAGGCGTGTATGTGAAAACAGACGCCGTGCTAGCCGTGCCAAGCCCCGCCGCAGGTGGCTGCACCACCGCAGTACCACGTGCTCTCTCCAACCGACTCACCGTGGCCCTTGACAGCATCCTGCAATTCGATCCCATCGCCAGCGCTTGGCGGTCTTTCTGGACCCCGGGTGAAGTAGGACGACCCCGAAAAAAGTTCTTCTTGAATGCCCTCACAGGCGAGATGGTTTGGGAGAAGCCCCGTGAACTGGAGCCGCCACGCGTCGTCTTCTCCTGCGTTGTCGACCGCGTCGTCAACTGGTTTACCGCAAAAACAGCCAAGGAGTTCATTTTTCTGACGACACACGACGTGCTGTACATCGTGCGCGAGATATCCAGGCCTACAGAGGCGTTGCCGCCGTCCTCCCAGTCGCATGGCAGGAGCGCCAAGCGTGCAAAGACGCTAGCGGAGAAGGAAAAGCAGTCGGCTGCCATGACCCTGACGCCGTGTTTTACTTTGCAGAAACGCATTGATCTGCGTCTTCTCACACAAGTAGCGGTCACCACAATGGCCGACACCGTACTTGTAGTGCGTGTGCTGCCGGTGCAGGCGCCGTACCGCACCGTCGTTGATACAGTCAAGACCAAGGCAGGTCCGTCAAAGTGCGAGACATGCGACCGCGCTGTCACACCGGCGCTGCGTCGTGACAACTGTCCGAGCTGTGGTCGGCTGTGTTGCGTCCGGCACTGTCTAATACATGCAAGGCCACTGCCCACCATCACTGGGCAAGCGACCTCGGTGCGGGTCTGCCCTGCCTGCGTGGTAGGGGAGCCGCTGGAGCCGGTCGAGGACATGGTCCTTCTGACGAGTTACAAGACAGAACTTGCGGGCGCGTTATGCGCTCGTTACCAAGAGCGCATGGGCAACCCGCTGCCGCTATGCGTCTCCGACAGTATTCCATTTTCAAAGTGGACGCCTTCACCACCACCACCGAAGACGAAGCGCCCCCGTCGCGCTGCCACGCCCTCAGCGAGTGGAGCCATCGGCGGCGGCGGCGGCGAGGGAGTTCAACCCTTAGTGCTTGGTGGCTCGTACGAGGTAACACTGAGGTGCACGGCAGCCGACGACTCGTTGACGAGCGACACGGTGCTCATCGGGGCCGCTCCGCCATCCCTGTCCATGTCTCCTGCCGCGGCAGACGTTATTAAAGACGCGAAGAGGAAGGGAAAAAGTAAGGATGTGCGCAACGACGAAGCAGAAATCACCGCACCGCCGGACACACCGCCTGTGCTGACGGTAGTTGCGCCGCGTGGAATTACAGAAGCGCAGATCCGACGTATGGAGGCTATTCGCGAGGAGCGCCGAAGAGTTGCTGCTGTGCGCAGACGTCGGGAAGAGGAAGAGGAGCGCCAGCGTGAATCACAGCGGGAACGCGAACGTGAAGCGGAGCATCGGCGGGTCGTGGAGGAGCGGAAAAAAGCGAGAGCAGCCGAGGCGATACGCATGGAGACAGAGCGTGCCGCTCGTGAGAGGGCTGCAACAGAGCGCCGTGAAGAGGCCGCTCGTGTGGCGGTCGAACGTGCATTGCGTCGATGAAGGGACAAAAGGGGCCCTGCTGCTAGTTTGGCACGTGTTTCTGTTTTTATGCTTGAGCACGTATAGGGTGTCCGCCTGCTGTCCTTGGTGATGTGTCTCTGGCTGTTTTCTGTTCCTGCTCCCTGTTTCCAATTCGTTTACTCCTCTTTTGCTTCATTGTGAGCACTATCGCAACATGCACACATATACACATACACCGATCGGGGAACGAACACGCCTCGTTCGCAGTGACCTGACCCCCATCTCTTCGTTCTGACGTCACACACAAAGTTGCGCACGCACATACATGGCGATACAAGTCGCTACGTGCGTATGTGTGCGCCTCCCCTCGATAAGAGTCATGGGGAAGATGAAAACCGAAAGGGCCATCATGGAGTGGGGTGGAACAAAAGAGGGGGAGGAAAGGGGAGGGGGGTGTCGTCCGTGAGGTGAGACGGTGAGGGAGGGAGGCAGTCCAAAAAGGGGCCAATGCATGACGTATTTGGCTCCCTTTTTCCCCCTCTTATTCTCGCTTTTCGCTGTCTTCTTCTGTTCAGCGTATGTGTGAACCCCTCTACCCCGAAGATGCGCACTTCTACACCCCCCACCCCCACCTCCCCTCCCTCTGTAAGCCGATCTCCCTCATTCTTTCCAGCTTCTCGTCCGTTTCCCTCCGTGTGTCTTCCTGTCACCTCTTGCCCCCCCCCCCACCCCCCTTATATGGGTGCTGCCGGCGTACGCAGCGATACCACAAAGGTAAGGAAGTCTCTCCGTACCAATACACATTCGTCAAGTGGGACCCTCCCTTCCCTCCCCCCAATGACATCCTCTCTGTCGTCGTCGGTGCCGTGCTCCTCCTGTGTGCTCGGCATAATCCCTGACTTACTGAGACTTGCTATGGCCGAGGGTACGCACGGTGGTATCACAGCCTATATGACCTCTGAGCTGCCGCTGGATCCGGAGTGCTCTAAGGGTGATGACCCGGGGCGAGCCGGCACTCTCGCTGACTCTCCTGGCCTGACTGGAACGTATGCTGTTTTCGAAGACGCAAGAAATTGCTGTCGATGGACGGTAGAGCTAGTCATGGTGGAGGAGGTGGGCGACGGCGAAGCAAAGGGCACATGGTGGGCCAGCCCGGAGCAACTTGCCACCATGGGCGTGACGGCAGGCGCTGAGGTGGTTTGGAGTGCTCCTTCCCAGCTAGAAGAAAGTGCAGGAAGCAGGCGCTTGTCTCGAATCGCCGCGATGCGCTACTACATGAAGCCTGACACGTGGAGGCATACGCCCTTGTCTCGCGAGAGAGAGGCGGCAGCAGCAAATTGTGTTGCCGGAGAGGTGCCACACTGCGGCTCGGCGTCTGCTGCTGAAGCTACGAGCACAAACCCCATGGGGGGTGACAACAATGCTCAAACTCATCGACAGGCAACGCCTTCCATGTTCAGCGCTACGTCCTCCGTGGCAACTGCGGCAGCCACCAGAGAAGCATCCGCATTATCCGCAGTGTCTTCACCTTTACGTGGTCTCCCCTTACGTCATTTTGTAGAAAAGCATCTCGCGCTCGTGCGGCGCCTAGTACGTGTGCTGGCCCCGCAGCGGCAAACCATTCCCAGCATTGTACGTGAAGTGTGCACGACAAGGGTGAAGTCACCCTCGTCTGGCATTACCCGCCGTGTTTGTGAAATTCCCTCGGCTGATGCATTGGAGGCGCAGCCGGTGCAATACACCGAGCGTGACGTGGCCGCGGTGGCTGAGCAGCTCACCTCTTCCCACCCGCGCCAACCGAGGTTGCGTGAGCTCAAGAGTGAGGGCTACTTATTTATGAACTTGGATGAGTTTGCCGATGGCGAGACGCGGAACAAGGCGGTCAATCGTGCCTACCCGGCCCTGGCGTTGCACTGGCCTGCGTCCGCGCAGCAGATGGACGTCATGGAGCGCTACGTGGACCGCGATGTCGTTCTTGAAACTCGAAAGAGGCACCCTCAACTGAGTGAGGATGGTTCACATAATACACAGCAGCGAAAGCGAAACCGATCGTCGTCGAGTACTGCGTCGTGTGCGTCAGGGGAAGACGACGACGAAGAGCTCAAAGCAACAGCTCCTAGTTCAGCGAGTGCACCGCTCTCCCAAAGGTTGCCTGGTGCGACAGCAGCGGTATCTCGCTGCCTCTTCCACACTTTGCACGAGTATCCACAGTCTCTCGAACACGGAGACTTGCACACCTGGGCTCGTGGCCCAGAGGTTCAGCAGGCACGTGATTCTTTGAAGGCGTCTAGAACGTGGACCCAGGGAACAGCATCCTCGGTCAGTAAATCTGCCGATGCAGCGACGCTTACCTCGCTGCCGGTCACGAACGAAAAAGAGGTGGAGATGTTGCGCAACAATTACGACGCTGTCGCAGTGTCCGAAGGCGTTTTGGAGAAACACCTACGCGCCTACAGCGACACTGTGCAAGAGCTGCGCAACTGGTACCGCGAGGAGCTGTGCACACAGCAGTTCCGCTGCGAGCTAGAGGCGTGGCTGCGCATACAAGAGGAGAGTCGCGCCACACTGACAGATTTGTACATTCAAGTGCACTCTGTGCGCTATCGACTACAGCGCGACCTTTCCGATTACCTCCACCTGCACGCGTTGGGTGTCTTGTGACTATCCCCTGATCGAGTGACGTGACCTTTTTACTGCACATATATGTGTGTGTATTGCTGGCGGCGCACCGCTGCAACTGAGCAGCGCACCTCGAAGCGAAGATTTTATGGGCCTGTGTGTGTGTGTTTCCGAGGAGGGTGAGCGGCTCGTGCGCTACACTACTAAATACTTCACTTGTAAGAAAGGAGAAAGACCCCAATGTTTCTCTCCCCTTCCCATCTGTGGCGGTGGTGGTGGTGGTGGGGAGGGGAGGGGGGGCGGTGTGCACCTTTGCCTTTTTCTGATTCTCTCGATTTTCCATGAGACTCGTGATTTCATTGGTGTTAAGTCGCTTGAGAGAAATCCAAGAACGGCCCCCACACCACCCCTCCATTCTCTCCCGCTTGTAAATCCTCCAAACATCTTGAACGTCCATCACCTCGCCCTCCAAAGCGGCATGAGCCTTTTTGCATCGCTCTTTCACGTGACCTCCTCCCTTCCCCCCCCCCTTTAAACACGACATCTGCGTCGGCGTACGTGTGTTGAGCATTCATGAGCAAACATACTCAACTCAGCACCGGAGGCTTCGAGTGAAGGTACCAGGAGAACGAGAAAAAGGAGCCCATCTTCGAGTAATCGCCAGACCTACTTTCTTGTTGTGCGCAGAGAGACCACATCCTGCCTATAAGTGTATTCTTATCTTCTTTACTGCACACACGCGAGTGCGCTTCAAGGATGTCGATGGGTGATAAAGCAGCAGAGGCTGATGGACGCAAAGGTGTCTTGGTTGGAATAACCCCTCCCTCACCCCAAGTCGTGAGCGACAAGTCTAATGAGGCTCCGTATGATAAACATCAAGGCCTGGCGCTGCCTCCGTACTCCATGGACAGCGTGCTTGACCAACCAGCGCCTTTATACCAGCCCGACGCACCAGCGCCTGGCACGGCCATTGACCCGGATATGATCGAGGACCACATCAGCTTCCTGCGCACCGTGCGAGCGTTTCATCACTACAAGCGCCAGGCGCTGGCCGCCCGCGAGACGCGGTGCACCAACTTCCGCAAACTTCAAGCTCAACATCGTGATTTGTTGTGCATCGACCTGGACAAGATCCTTGACAGGTATTTGGAGTGCATTAACGTGAACAGCACTTTTTTCGAGGCCATCTGCGAGGCAAGTGAGGAGCTTTTCGATAGCTACTGGCCCGACGGCACGACAGTGCGCATGGAGACAGTGCCGCCGCCGACTCCGCTGGACATGAACAAGGTATTTTCGACGCTGCGCCAGTTTGTGCGCGACTGGTCTGCAGAAGGTGTGGCAGAGCGGGACTGTGTGTATAAGCCAATTCTGGACACGCTGGATCGCTGCTTTCCCAATCGCGGCGAACGCGAGAACGTGCGCGTGCTCATCCCGGGTGCTGGACTGTGTCGGCTTCCAGTAGAACTCGCTCTCCGCGGTTTTTTTGCCCAGGCAAATGAATTTAGCTATCATATGTTGATCGCGGGCCACTACATCCAGAATCACGTGTTTCAATCGTGCCAGCACAAAATCTACCCTTACAGTGACAGCACATGCAATTTGGTCAACCGCGCCGACCAGTTTGCCGAGGTTCAGATTCCCGACTTGTGTGCCTCCGAGGCAATCGATGCACTGCGCGACGAGGGCCTCTCCTTCGGCCAGCTCTCCATGGTTGCCGGAGACTTCACAGAGGTCTACGCGAAGGCACAACAGCACAAGACGTGGTCGGTGGTGGCCACATGCTTCTTCATCGACACGGCCCACAACATCATTGAGTACCTCGAGATTATCTACAACCTCCTCGTCCCTGGCGGTTACTGGGTTAATGTCGGGCCGTTGCTTTACCACTTTGCCGACAGCGCTGACGACATGTCAATCGAGCTGTCGTTGGGCGAGGTGCTGACGGTCGCGCAGCGGATCGGGTTCGTTTTAAAGGGGTCGCCGTCATTCATAGACACAACGTATACCAACAATCAGCGAAGTATGAAGCAATTGGTGTACCGCTGCGCCTTTTTTGTTCTCCAGCGTCCGTTAGCCGATGAACCACACGAATAGTGTGAAGAATAGCACTATCGACTCTAAACCAAGGTGGAGCTTTCGTGGCACAGATCTGTTGCATGGTGTCGCAGCAGTGACTGCTTTTTTTTTTTTTGAAGGGAAGGGCGGTAGGGGTGTGGGGTAGGGGTGTGAGAGAGGGAGAGCGTGGGGAGAAGAGAAAGGAAAAATGTTGCGTCGACTATGAAGATCGGATGGCTGCGCGGAAGAGAGGATCGGGCATGTGGCACTGCGGATGCGTTTCACTTTTTTTCCGCCGGAGTACACTGAGTTGGTCAGTACTCGTGGTGCCACGCCTTATCGGTACTGCATGCATTTCTCTTTCGTGTTCTTCCTCCCTCTCTTTGCCCCTCCCCCTCCCCCCCCCTTTTTTTTTCGTCAGTGTTTTATAGGGTGCTGTCTTTGAGCTGTGGACCACCGGTACCTCCATTCTTTTCTGCCCCGCTCTGTTGCACCCACCGTAGGGAGGGGGGGGGCGGGGGGAGTGGCTGGGGGTTTTGGGCTATGGGCCACATAACTACTACCATCCACTGCCTTATGCCATTGACAGTGCGCTACCGCTTAAGTCAGTTGCTGCTGCTGTTGCTGCTGCTGCTTCTGTTACTGATGCTTCTGCTTTGACCCACGGGTCCCAGATACCTTTGGTGCCTACCTTACTTCTGTGGGATGAACTCGTCTTGGCTGATTATGTGCAATGAGACTATTCGCATCTATAAAAAAAACATGAAAAGAACATTGAACCGGTGGCGTGTTGCAAGCGACGAGGATTCTGAGACTCACATCACCATGCTGCAAACATCCCCTGTGTGGATCTTATCCAGACAGCGTTGCCCGGCATCGATGTGGTTCTCGCTCCCTTTCGCTTTTCTTTACAATACTTCGCTTGCTCTCTTTCACCAGGGCGCGCCTATGGTCATTGGCATGAGAGGGTAAACTTTTTTTTGTCTCTACCACGAGGGAGACGTCAGGAGAACAGTGTGTGATATGCATCAGCAGAGGCATCAAACCTACGTCCGAGCCTAATGCACCCCACATCCAGGCTGACTGACTCACAGTGTTTGTACTACTTATTCTTCCATGCGTCTGTTCTCTCTCTGCCGGATGCGCGCCCTGTCTTTCAAAAAAAAATTTTGATGTGTGTGTATGTGTATGTGTGTGTGTTTCTTCGTTATTTTTCCTGTATGCTGCCCAATCCTTTTTATTTTTCGTCTGTTTCCTTCCCTTTTTGGCCGCTACCCTCCAACCCTCCTCCTTTTTTTCTCTTTCTTTAAGTGTTGGCAGATGTGGTCGCGGGGGGGGGGGTATGGCGAACCTTGTCGGACGGTGAGGTAGCGTGCATTATTCTCAGCAGGATGACAACTCACTCCTTTTTGTGCTTCATCTCTGAGCGTAAGCGGGATGGTGAAGAGTGGAATAGGCTGTGTTGAGGCTTCTTGCAGATGTGTTGTGTACCCCTCTGTGTCCCCTGGGTGCGTGTACTCGGTAGCACCATGAGCCTTTTCGTTTTGATTCGATATCGACAACGATAGTGTTCATTTCTAAGGTGTGTAGTGTTTTTTTTTGTGTGGATGACTGTGTGTCGGCATTTGCCAGGTTCACATCGCTCTTGGATCTCACCCTCATTTAAAAGCTGTCACGCACGCGCTCCCTGTTTTTTTTTCTCTCACCTTCCTTATCTCCCCCTCACGACTCTTGACCCTCATTTTTTTTTCTCCACACTCAGCGTCACCCTTTTTCCCCTTTTTTTATTTTTATTGGCGGGTGTTCTCTTCTTTTTTGTTCAAGGGAAAAAAACTAAAGGGATTTGGTGGTGTTTGATGTCGTGTCGGCATTTCTTGTGTTCCTGGTGTGGTGACTCTTTATGTAAGGTGAAGTGGTGGTGAACAGCATTCGTGGACGCCCAGCGGAGGGGAGGGGGGGGGGTATCCCTTCCGTGTGCGATTGCACCTATACGTGATGGGCACATGAGGAGCCGGGATAATTCAATGAACGACCTGGCACTTCCGTTCTTTTGTTTTATTTTCATAAGACATACGTGTATACGTATATATGTATGTATATATATATACATGTACATACGTATACACGTGAGGCGTTCAACACGAGCTACAATGAAAGTTCAAGTAACTCATGGTCAGAGTTCTAGGAGAGGTGGAGAAGCTTGGAGAAATAAGAGCTAATCTCGACGTGATGAGGACAGCGCCTAATACAAAGACAGGTGGGGGGAGAGGGAGGGGGGGGGGGTTATGCGGACATGAGAGAGAGAAAGACTATGTATGTGCTCCCGAAACAGGACTTGTTCTGAGTTCTTCACACCTCCTCCCAATTCCCACTGCCCAATGACTTCTTCCCTCGTAATAGGAGGAGAGGTGGGGTGGGGTGGAAGGGAGGTGCAGGGGAGGTGGGAGGAGGGGGGCATGGTGGGCATGGAGGAGCGACACAGGGGGGCAACTATATATATATATATATATCGGCAATTGATTTAGACGTAAAATGGTGTAGATATCCATAGAGATGAGAAGAGCCGAGGCGGCGTGAAATGAAGTCAAGAGAACGGATGAGGCAGTAAGACAGCGCCGGCTTTCATCTTCACCTCCCCTCGTGGCTCATATGGGGCTGCTTGTTGGCTCACCTACGCCGAAGCGGCAGGGGCCACTTTTTCTCTCCGTAGGACATATGCAGAGCACATGCATTACCCAAACGGCCTCCTCCTTCACCTCATCCTTCTGTTTGTCCGTGTATGCGTGTACGTGTGCGCACTTTTTTTTTGCATCATTGGTTTCCTACCGTCACACTGGCACACTGGAACGCCCTTGAAACTCGCTGGCACTTTTCCATGGCTTCATCTTCTTTACCCCTTCTCCGTAGACCGCCTCGGTCTAGTGCCTCGTTGCTGCGGCTCTGCTGCCCACATCCTACTCTGTATTGATGTTGCTTTCCATCACCTGTCTTTTTCCTTCTTTTTTTGGGGGGTCGATTGGATACTCCTAATACAATCTTATAGATTCATGCACGCAGCACTTGTGCATTCTTATACCCCACCGACGCACCCCTCACACTCATTCACACAGAGACAAAGGGTGGGAGGGAGATGGCAGAAGCTGTGTAGTTAACAGGGATATGCGCCACAAACAAGCGGCGTGGCCCATTTACCTCCCGCACCGAGAAGGCAATGCTTCGTATGGGTTTCTCTTGCCAGCCAACGATAGCAAGTGCGCCGATATATCATCCTCCTCTCACGCCACACACACACACACACACACACACACGTCACAACTCACAAGTCACAATTCACAATCCGACACACCGAAAAAGAGGACGTAGCGTATCAACGCAAACAAAACAAAAAGAAATGTAGAAGAGTACCACAGTGGACGCGTTTTGTGGATTTTTGAGCGACACTGGTGCCTGTGCCTACGCGTATGCGTGTGTGCGCGGCTTCTCATCATTCATTGTCACCTCCCCCACCCCTTTCCCTCCGCTTCCGCTCTCCTGTTCGTCTCTGTGAGGATTTCTGTCTGCGTTCGTTGGCGTATTGGACAGCTAAACTGTCTCGCTAGAATCTCTTTTTTTTTGGGGGGGGGAGAGGAGCGAAGAAAATCGACATCACTCTTCTCGGTTTGTGAGTCTTCTCTCCGCAGCCTCCCTCTCCCTCTTTCGTCGTCATCTTCCTTCCTCTTGTTGTCATTGCATTAACTTATCCCACCCCCAACACTTTGGTTTGCTAGCATGCAACCTAAGCGACAATGACGTGGAGGATGCCCCCACCACCACCACCACAAAAAAAAAAAAAGAAAGCAAACAAAAACAAGAATGCGCGACCTGCAAAGGAGAGCAGAACTTTCAAACCGCCACGAGCGCACCTCTGCAGCGCTGCTTTGATGGAGTTTCAGCAGGTGAGACGCCTACGCTTTCCACACTATTTTTCTCACCTGCTCCTGTTTTTTAGTCCTCTTCATTTTCTGTCCACCACAGCGGTACTGCGTTTTCTCTCTCGGGATGCGTACGCGGGGGGGGGGGAGGAGGGAGGGACCCCTGAAGGATTGGTGACACTGAACAATGTTGGGTAAGTATGCGGAGGATAAAGACCAGCGGGAAAAAAAAGGTATGGATGGTGTGCATTGGGGCTATGAAACGAAAAAGAAAAATGGGCATCTGGTTTGAGGAGCACTTACGGCCCGTATCACATGTCCGGGTATTGATGCTCGCGTGGTTTGCAGAGGAGGAGTCAATAACACCCGCCTTCACATAATCTACTGAATGTGTTGTGTGTGTGTAATGTTATATGGTGAAGTGGCCTTATCGCGACGGCAAAAAAAAAATCCCCTTTCCAAATGGTCTATTTCATCTTGTTTTTTTTTGTCTGCTGCAACGTTGTTTCCTTTTCCTCCATTGAAAAGTATTCCATCTCGAGAATTGCATACGTCTTTGGCCAACTGTGTCTGTGTGCAACGCGTCAAACCTGCCGCGAACAGTAAGGCGTGCAGACTAGGTGAAAACAAAAGCACAGATCCGTAGAATTTCGATGCGAACAGTGCATTGAAGTGTAGACATTCAGCTGCATCTGCTTGACTTTTCTGTGATCGATTGACACACTTTTGCTTTCCTTCCCTTCTTCCCCCCCCCCCCTCCCTCCACACACCCCACACCCCATCTCCCGTGACAGTGGAGAAAAAAAAGCCTTTGAAGAGAGAGAAAACACATCAGACTCTTTCCCTCTTGCTTTATCCTCAAGACGAGGATTGAAAACCACACACACACACACGTTTGCCTATCCTTTTGTGACACGTTTTTTTTTTCGGGCGCGAGCTGCACTATTTTCGCTCCCCTGTGTTCTTTCTCCTTTTGGCAGGTTTGAAATTCTCAACTAACATTCCCCCACCTCTATCACGGATGGACCCGTTGGGCTCGCCGTTGGCCCCTAGCGCCAACGTGTCGTCTCGGGCCTCGTTGCTCCTTCCCTCCAAACCGGCGTCTGCCACATCTGTTCTGCCGCGTATAAAGTCGCAGCGCTGTGTAAAATTCGATCCCATCGTGGATGACGACGCCAACGATCCCGCACACAGTGGTGGGCCAAGCCTTGAAACGTCGTTTGCCCAACACACCGGCGGCGATGCTGACTCTCGCGAGCAACATGGAAGGGGCGGCGTAAGCGATGCGTCCCTATTAGGCTCACCGCTATATTCGAATAAAAATATGCACGATCATGGGGATTCCGCACCCTTCGAACTCACGCGTGACGACGTGGTGGCGGCCTTCGAGTTTCTCGACATGAACAGAAGCGGTTTGCTTACCATGGGAAACCTGAAGCACCGCCTCTCTGCGTTTTTCCCACACATGACCAGCAAGGAGTACAAGTTTCTTGTCGAAGACCCCAACAGTACTACACACGGCAGTGGTGCTCCATCCAGCGCGGCGAAGGCCGCCCAGGGAACGCAACATGGAGGTGCGACTGAAGGTGTTGGTGGCAACACGGAGGGCCTCTCGCCCGCTTCAGTCACACTGAGCGGCTCACCTGCACGGCCCACAAACGCATCTTTTGGTGGTGGCGAGGCGATTCCTAAAAAGGGTATTTTCTCTGGAGAGGGTTGTTCCGGGGGTCCAGGAGGATTATGCTCGTCAGGCACCCGCGTGGGCCTCGACGTCGATCAGCTGTGGGACCTCATCAACTCCTTTCAGCAACTTCAGCGTAGCTTGGGCTCTGGACAAGTCAACGCGGCCGACGGGCACGACCACAACTCGCGCGCTGCGTTTAACGCCAGCATCGACACATACCTCGTGGGCCCACAGGGTGGTGATAGCAGCCCATCTGTACGCGGCTGCTTCGACGCCGTTGGTGAGGCCTTCCGGGTTTACGACCCCCGCAACTCACACTATGTGGAAGAAGACATCTTGTCCTGCATCATGGCACGTGTCGGCTTTGGTGACTTGAGCGAAGAGGAGTTGGCGGTGTTGGTGAGCACGGCGGACTTTGACGGTGACGGCCGTATCAGCCTCGAAGACTTCCGCCGCCTGGTGAACATGAAAGGCCGCTTCAAGAAATGATACTCTCACACCACGGGAGCGCGAGGGGCGGGGGGGGGGAGCAGAGCATGGTAGTAGTAGATGTATGGTGTCAATGCGAGAAAAATTGTGGTGGTGGCAGATTGGCATTAGGTGTACCTACACGTGCAAAGCGCTATCCTCCCCTGCCATAGACCCCCCCTCCAGTATTTTCTCGACCCTGTTTCCTCTCTCTGGAGATTCCGCGGCGGACATGTGTGTGCTGTGCAAAAGTATGTTCAAAGTAGAAATAGCGTTTTTTTTTTACCAAGCGTCTGTGAGGAGGATATACGTATGCACACACACACACACACACACCTCCCGCCGTCGACTTCTCCCTTCTTTTTCTTCTCTCGTACTTTTCGTTTGGCACGTCTTTTGCCGGTGCCCCAGAACGGGGGAGGCGGGGGAGGTGACATGAACTGTCTCTTCTTCGTGGCATCTCCTTGCGTTCTTTGATGTACAGGAAGCGAAGAGCTTCTTTTGACTTCTATTATCATATGTTCGTATCTCTTTGATAAGTTTTCTCCGGTGCTTGATTTGCTTTCTCCTACATCATCATCCACTCGACTTGCATCGAGATGACAACTCAAGTGAGCACTAAACGAGGTTCCCAGCGAGTATAGTCGAAGGTGCACAACCCCTGCGCGTGCATGGCAACAGCTTACCTCGAGCATTAATAATTGCCACGCTTCTTCCTTCATTTTTGGAAGGGAAATGCCTGCTGTAAGGTAATTCCTATCCCCCCCCCCCCCCCCCACACACACACACCTCTTTTCATGGTCTATGATTCTTCGCGCCTCACTCATACTCTCTCTCTCTTCATAAATGCGTTTTCCATTACACGGTTTCACAACTTTTCTCTCCCCCCCTCCTCCCCCACACATGTGCCGCCCTTTCGTGTCGTTGGCTCATAGTACCATGACGATACCGGTTTGTAATGGTACACATATACACGTGCAGGTTTGTGTTCATCGATGATCCCGTTCCTCACCTCTTTCATTGCCTTTCTCAGTTCCCCGCCCCCGTCCCGCACACTTTTAAATGAGTGTTAGGGGTGTTGTGTACGGCCACTCACGCAGATTCACACCACCTTTCGTCAAAGAAGAGGGAACGAAAGAGAGAAAAAAAAATTAAAATCCCGCTCGTTGTTGTCCTCGTGTCGTGTGCCCCCCCCCCCCCCCCCCTCCCCCCCCCCCAAAAAAAAAAAAAGTCTCTGTGCTTTCGCCGTGTCATGGTCGCGGCAATATAGTGCAAAAGGAGGGGTGAAAAAACAACCTCCCCCCCCTCTATCCCCAGGGTCAGGCTATCGAGTACTTGCCTACAAGGGGGAGGGGGGCACACGGGCGCTGACACACGAACACGCACACACACTATCAAGTGCATAGCAACGTCGATAAGCTCGCAGAGAATCGAGAAAAAGGGAAGAGTACATTGCTCAATCCCCACCCGTAAAAAAAAAAAGCTATCCACCCTCTCGTCCTTTCATCGCGCTCTCTTCTCCCTTCTTTCCCCGCCCCCCCCCCCCCACACACACACACAAACATGCGCGCATAGATTACTTCATTCTCCTTCTTTCTGACTCATTTTTTTTGTATTCTTCTTTTCTGCCTTCACTAGGCCCAACAAGAAAAAGACCAACAGCAACAGGGGCACCCGAAGATGTCATCCTACTGCGAGTCCACTTCCTCTGCCAACAGGCACTGCACCACCCAAAAAGCGCCTGAAAATACCATGCAGATTCTGAGTATGTTCCCCGGGCGCCTCCACCTGCTTCCGCAGACGCCGCAGCTTCATTTTCTCTTCACTGTCATCCGAAACGCGGAGACGCAGCGCACAGATTTTGTCTTTTACTCAGAGCGTATCATGCGCCTCGTTCTCGAGTCTGCGCTGTGCTTGATACCTGTAGAGCCGTCTGACGTCACCACCCCAACCGGCGCTGTCTACAACGGTGTGCGCCCTGACACCAACGGCATCATCGGTGTCTCAATCATGCGCGCTGGCGAGTCAATGGAGCGCGTGCTGCGTGAAATGTGCCGAGGCGTGCGTATCGGCAAAATCCTCGTCCAGCGTGACGAGTCGAGCCTCGACAAGGCTCCCGATTCTCGGTATAGCTATAGCAAGCTGCCCAAGGATGTTGCCTCGCGCCGCGTGCTGCTGCTGGACCCGATGTGCGCTACTGGCGGCAGCGTTATTAAGTCAACTGAAATCCTGATCGAAGAGTACGGTGTGAAGGAGGAGAACATCATCTTTTTGAATCTCGTCTGTGCACCGGTTGGCATCAAGAAGTACCTTCATCGGTTCCCCAAAATTCAGATTGTGACCGCCGCCATCGACGACGGCTTGGATGAGAACATGTACATTGTCCCCGGCCTCGGAGACTTTGGCGACCGCTACTTTGGCACAATCGAGAAGTAAAAGCAAACCGCTCCGTTCAATATCTTCCAAAAAAAAAAAAGCAACAAGCAAAAGAACATGAAGTGATGCTAGGGCGTGAAGGAAAAAAAAAAGCTGTAGGAGGTCGCCACAGGAGGGGAGGAGGATGGAGACTCGAAGTCCAGTTAAAGTGGTGTTTCTCGCCACACCTTTCCCACAACACATCCTTTCTTTTTGCCTCCCGGCCCTCCACCCCTCTGAGTCTTCCGATGGCCAGCATTCTCTCCTCTTCTTGTGTGCGTTGAGCATCGCTAGTAAAAGACACACAAAGGATGGTTTGTCTCAAGTGGTCTTAGAGTCGATGGGGAGACATCACGTCTGTTAGGGGAGCATAACACCCGAGGATCACGTATTCCTTCCTCTTGCATCGTTGTGTAGTAGCGTGGTGCATCACAGTGGGGGTGATCATGCATTCATGAACTCCTCATAATGGAAATCGCTCATTTTTGTTTTTTTTCGCGAATTTTCTGAATTTCCCTTTGGCCGCTGTCCGTCGCGCCGGGGACTCCTTTATACCCTCCCCCCCCCTCCTTCCTCGAAGCCCTTTGAACCTTCTGCAAGCGCAGTCGCGGCGACAAAAACAGCCAGCACCACTGCCCTCGCATCACTGTTAACAATACCGATTACGAAAGAGACAAAAGAGTGAAGTGATATTCACTACGTGCCATCACACCTGCAATCCTCCCACTCCCCCTTCTTCCTCCACACACACACACACACAAACCGAAGAATGGGCGAGAGGTTGTAGGTCATCGCTTTGTCTCCCAGTACGTTTTTACTTCTTCACCTTCGTAACATAGTGCCCCGTGTGCCTTCCTGTCATCTTTTTTTTTCTAACAATATGCCACACACATCGCGTAGCACCCCCCTCCTCACTTTATATTATGAGCGCATTTGATTCTTCAGGTGGTGGTGGTATCAGAAAAGACGGAGCGGAGCTGATGCAGTCTAAGGGTTTTTTTTTAATCAATGAGAGGTACCGTCGGCAGTGTGGGCTGTCTTCTGGACACACTTTTGGTTTTTTTACTTCTCTTTTTGCGCAGCTCTGCGTTTATGTGATACAATCCGTCGATCACACTGGCATGCTGTCCATGCCCCTTCACTTTTCCTCTGTTGACTTGTTCTAACGTTCAGAAAAAAATTTTAGAGCCGAGTTCCAAGTCCAAGTGCGTGCGACAAGACAGCATGTGCTCACGTACCTAAAACAACTGATGCCAATATCTACAGACGTATCTTATTAAATGCCTTGAAACGGCAACCCTAAACAACAAAAAAGTTGAACATTTACTCGATTTGTCATGACGCTGCCGTTCATGACGTTTTCTGTCTGGAAAGCGTGTGGCTTTTCAACGCGTATTACACCCCCTACACTTTCTTTGATGTTTTTGAGGCACTCGATAGAGGGGGGGGGGAGAGGAGAGAGCAATGGTAGATATGCGAAGGCGAAATTGGAGAAGGCAAAAGATATCACGATGACTGACTCAGAGGTACGCTTCGACATCACCAGTCGTGTGAGGTTTTGGCGACAACGCTCTGCGAAGCCGCTGCACCTATCCTGAAGCGAACTATTTCCCTAAGCGCTTTCCTCCTCCTGTAGTGCTTTTGCCCTCCTCCCTCCCTCCCTCCCCCCCCCCTCCTCCTCTCCATTGCCCCACGCCTACTATTAGCACGCGCTCTTTCCTTCGCCTCCAACTTATCTTATTCGATTTACGCTCTTGGGTGGTGGCATGCGAGAGGTTGATGAATAAGAGTGAGGGGTAGGTGCACACCAGACAAAAAAAAACACACAACATAGCGGTCCTCGTCACAGCGACCTGGTTTTCATTCTTGACCTGTCAAGAAGAAGAAAAGGGGGTCGCGTGAACGCGATACCATGCCGTCCTCGAATGCACCCACCGCTGCGCAAGCGAGTTGCGTGGACGGGGCTGAGTCAAGGATTCCCGTGACAGATCAGAACTCGGGTGACCTGCTTCCCTTTGTGAAGGCATTGCAGCAGAAATTCCCAGCGAACGGAGGCGTGGTCCCCATAGGGGACCTTCTCACGCAGCTAAAAGGGAACCAGCCCGATGTGTTCAAGCGACTGGACGGACTTTTTGATATCGCTAGGCGGGTCTCTGGTCTCGACGAAGAAATGGCCTTCAAGTGGAAGGAGAAGGGCAATGCAGAGTATAAAAAGCGACAAACTCAGCAGGCGATTCTCTCTTATACGAACGGCTTGCTGTGCGCCGAGGCACCAGAGACACTGGCGGTTCTGCTGAACAACCGTAGCGCCGTTTTCTTCGACGAGCGGCGCTACGCCGACGCCTGTGTCGACGCAGACCGCGCGGTGCAGTACAAGCCGACCTACTGGAAGGCGCTGCAGCGCCGTGGTCGCGCCCTTCTGGAGCTTGGCTTCGTAGAGCTTGGTGAAAAGGATATCCAGGCGTCGCAGCAGGAGTCGAGCGATGCCGCGAATCCGCCTGAAACCATGTCGAGGGTGTTCGGCGAGGCGGCCTGCGATATGACGGCAGCGTGTTTGCCTCCGCGCGCGCATGTGAGCAAAGAGCTAAGGGTAGAACAAACTGCGAACGGTCGCAGTCTTGTGGCGGCCAGTCGACTAACAGAAGGCACAGTCCTAAAGGAAACTCCGTACGCCATCGTGGCTCGCACTGAGGCGCTGCTGTCTGTGTGCTCGTATTGCCTGCAGCACAGCGCCTGTCTGTACCACGGTGACGAATACCGGCAGCACCACACCAAATCACGCGGCTTCTTCTGCAGCCCGCAGTGTGCAAAAACCGCTTGGCAGCACTATGGCCAGCAGGAGAGTCGGCACGCTTTCTTTCTGTGCTGTCCGAATGATGCGCTACTGGCGTACCGCATGATCCTCGGTATGCGCGCGTACCCGACCCTCGCAGAGTTTTTCGCTTCTACCAAGCTGAACCCTGTCGCGAGGAAGAACTTCGGTGCCAATCACATTAACGCTCTGGAGGGTCACTTCAGCCGGGAGTTGCAGCCGTACGCGACTGTTGGCGGCTGCGAGTCGATTGTCGCCGCGATCGCCCTCTACGTAGGAGCGTTGACAGAGCCTGAGGCGGAGCAGCTGCGTAAGGCACAACGACAGATTCTTCTCAACGCGGTCGACATCACGTGCACGATGCGGACCGCCGCGGAAGCCCCTGCAGCCAACAGCGCGATGCTTCTGGAGACACACACGACGGTGGCGCATCTTGGCAAGGCTGTGTACGCCCTCGGCGCACTCTTTAACCACTCTTGCGACCCGAACTGCTACATGTCGTTCGAGGGAAATCCACAGGGCTCGTCTGCACGGCTCGTCGCACGTGTCATTCGCCCCGTCATGGAAGGTGAGGAGGTAACGGTTTCGTACGACGGCATATCGTGCTTTTCCTTCCATAGTGTGCGTCATCGACTGCAGACTCTGCGCAACCGCTATGGCTTCTTCTGCAACTGCCAGCCATGCCGCAACCAGGTCGACCATCCTGTGCCGGCGACGGAGAAGGACAAATACATCCAGGCGTCGGACTACTATCAGAAAGGGCGCCGATTGGTGCGAGAAGGCGACTACAAGACTGCTGTCACCGTGTTATTGCAAAGCTACGAGATCGTAATGCGGTACATCTGTCCACCGCCCGAAACACCGCAGTGGATGCTTATCAAGACGCACAATGCCCTCGCCCAGGCTTACTTTCATCTGAAGCAGCGCGACAAATGCGTGGAGCATCTGCAGGAGGCCCTCCGGCTGGACATCGCCATCCACAATAATGCAAACAGAATAGCGCTGATCAACGATTACACGCGTCTGGCTTTTCTCGCTGTTGACTCTGCCGATAAAAGGACGTATGTTAACAAGGCAGTGGAACTGCTGCGCCGCTTCTACGCACCGTCTAGTGTGTTGGACCTTCAGGTAGCATACGTGAAGTCCAGCCTCAAGGAGGCATCCGACACACCCGACACTGTCGCTGTTGCGGCAGCAAAGGCAGAGATGTGAAGCACGGGGGAATTTTTTTTTTACTTGTGTGTGTGTATGGCTTTCAACCCTCCTCTTGCTGTGCTTCACTCTGCTGTCCCGTCTAGACCGCAGGCGGGTAAGGACAAAGGCGATGATGATGAGGGGAGGAGAAGGGTTACAAATGCGATGAGAGAGAGATGGTTGTTATGGGCAAGTTGGACTAAGCTCGGATGTGCTGCTGTGACGCTTCGAAGTGGTTTTTTTTTTGGGGGGGGTGGCACAGCCTGGGCAGACTTCTCTCTTCTGTTTCGCAGTCAAACCAAATGTCCACAGGCGCGTATTTTCTCCTCAAATTGAAGCAGAGGGCGACAGAGAGAGAGAGAGAGTGATCGCGCCTAGAGAAGAAGTGTGACACTTTGATGCGTTTATGTATGTGTGCATGCATAGATGCGCCATGTGACCCTCCCTCCCTCCCCCGAATCTACACTTTTTGTTCAGGAATGTTAACTTGGCCATCACACATGACTCCTACCCCTATCGGCCATCACAGCTCTATACCGAGATTTCCAGCCGGGGTGAAGCTGCTTCATAGAAATCCCTAGTCAGTCATCCGCGGCACAGTTTCTGCCTCGGACTCTGTTTACCCTCGCCTTGTAGCCGCTGTGAAAATGTTTGTTCATCCCTCTCGGGGTGGCACCGGCTCGACAATTGGCAGTGAGGGCTGTGTGAAATGCGTGCCATCATATTGACACTCTGCTCATCATGTCAATAGCCAATTCCTACTCACCGTCACGCGTATCTTCGACTCGGCGTTATGGAGAACCGGACCGCTGAAAGGCGCTCTGACCGCCTCCCGCTGTTGGAGCTTGCAGCCGTCCATACCAGAGGTAGTTGGGCATTGGCAGAGAGGATATAAGGCTCCTCGGCGTACCTACAAACTGGGTAGTAGACTCCTCTGATGCTTCAGACTGAGGTGTGTCCCTGTCATCTGGGCGGAGCTGGGCGCCGTACCTGAGGCAATGGAAACGAAGACTGTGCCTCGCTACATCGTGTTGGTGCGGGTGATCGAGCTGGCACCTCCCGATGGTCTCCCTGTTGCCAATGAAACAAGTAACGAAAGGTACTCGTAAAGGGGTCGGTTTTCACGTATCAGCCATGAAATATATTTTCAAAACAATTGAAAAAAAAGCGGTGTATTACATCGACATTGAACCAAGGAGACGGTGCACGCACCTACCAAAATGCGAACAAAACCACTGGACTCATACTCAGGCAAACGAAATACAAAAATAAAGCAGAAAACAGAGGAATAAAGAGCGACACCTCTTCTTTAGCATCCCTTTTTTTCCTCCTCCTCTGCAGCAATTTTATCCCACTTCCTCTATGATTTGTCTTTGGACTCGGGTCGCATCGCTCTTGTGCCTTTCAGTTAGCGCCTGTGCAACCGACTACTACTACTACTACTCTATAGAGAGCTGCCTGAAGAGCCGGTACGCACACCCCGTCGCACGTTTCATTCTGCACGTAATCACGAGTCATCCCACCCTTCTGATTATTTTGCTCTCTTCCCTCTTCTGTTCTTTTGCTGCTCAACATTCTATCCCTCTTTTTTTGTTGTTGTTGCTGTTGGTGAGTTGGACTTGGTGTTTCTCGTCGTTCATTCTCTAATTTCTACACAGTCACCTTTTGGTTGTGACGTTGTAGTTGAAGAGGCTTAGTGCATCGAACCGAGCAGTATAATCGCCTTTTCGCTGCTGATCGTTGGTTCTTTTTGTTTTTGTGTGACTGTTGTTGTTCTTTGGTGGTCTGCGTCGCATTCACTCGCCCCCCCCCCCCGGTGCACGTTACTTCCGTCACACACACACACACATACCTCAAACTATTCGTGTTTTTTTTTTTGCATTGGTGCCAGGGCCGAACGAAGTAGTGCTGCCACCGATACGCAGAGAACAGAAAGCATAGCAGCTTCCGTTGCTATCACACGCAGCCTGAGACTCACAGAGAGTTGTGATCAAAATGCTCTACAAACGAGCGCTCGTCGCGCTCTCGGGGCGGTCGCTGGTGTTACACGCTTTGCCTGCTCGTAGCTCCAGCGTGCGCTTCTGCGCCTCCTCTGGCACGCCGCCATCTGATGAACCCACGGCGGCCGCCAAAAAAACTGCTGAGGGAGCTCAGGCCTCGCCTGCAGCGAAGCAGGGCGAGGAAGGCACCACGTATGCGAGCACAGGGGCTGCCGCCAGCGTCCAAGGCACGCAAGACGGCGCTTTGCTCTCATCTGGTGAGAAAAGAGTCCCATTACGTGTACCGGTCTCAGCGTCGTTGTCTAGCACTGGTGTGAGTGCTACCCCAAAAGAACCCCCGCAAAAGCACCGAGGGGAAGAGACTTTGCCACCAAAGGAGTCGACGCCACCAGCACGGGGGCTAAGTGTGAATGACACTTTCTCCAAGGATCGTGTCATCCCTCGTGGGTTTGAGGCGTTTTACGCAAAGAGTATTCTGTCAAAGATGCTGCCGCCGCGCAGCCCGGCAGACTCAGTTCAGCGTGCGTACACAATGTCCCCACAAGAACGCGTTCTGATTGCGCAAATCGCAGCGCGGGCACGGCTGCAGCGTACATGGCGCCATCTTGGTATCTTCTCGGTGCTCCTTTCAGCACTTGTTGGCTACCGGTGGTACACGGCTCAGGCGCGATTCGATGCTGACGTGTCGAGCTACAAGGCGGTTCTCGTGGACGTGCCCAGTCACACCGCCGTGTACGTGGACGACAACGGCAAGTTTATTGGTGTGCGCAACTTTATCGACTTTGCTGCATTCGAAAAGACGTGCGAGCCGGAGAAGGATGTCTTGATCCAGTTCAGTACGTACTACCCATGGATACCGATGATATTGCTGTGTCTGCTACCAGTACTGGCTGTAGTGAACGCCGGCTTTAATGGATCGGCGCGCATGATCACAATGGCGGCGCAGGCGGAGAAGAGTCGATTTGCGTTCAAGCGAGAGATGTCAGTAAGCACGCGACTCAGAGACGTGGCGGGGTTGACGGAGGCAAAGCATGAAGTGGTGGAAGTGATTGACTTTCTGAAACACCCGGAGCGGTACCAGACGCTTGGTGCGAAGCTGCCGAAAGGTGTACTGCTTGACGGCCCGCCTGGTGTCGGGAAGACGCTGCTGGCCAAAGCAGTGGCTGGTGAAGCCATGGTGCCCTTTGTCAGCTGCTCGGGCAGTGAGTTTGAGGAGGTCTACGTCGGCGTCGGCGCACAGCGCGTTCGGGAGCTGTTTCGTGAAGCCCATAACTGTAAGCCATGTGTCGTGTTCATCGACGAGATCGACGCTTTTGGCCGCAAGCGCCGATCAGACGGCAACGGAAGCTCGCGGGGAACCTTGAACGCCTTCCTAGCGGCACTTGACGGGTTCAAGGACGCATCTGGCATCATGGTGTTGGCAGCGACCAACCGCGCTGACATTCTGGACAACGCGCTGACGCGCTCCGGCCGCTTCGATCGTAAGATATCGCTTGAGAAGCCGCCCTACAAGGATCGTGTGTCAATTGCATTGGTCCATCTACAGTCACTTCACCTCGACCCATCCTCCTCTAGGCAGAACTACGCCGAGACGGTGGCAGCTTTGACACCCGGTTGCAGTGGGGCGGACATCTTTAATGTATGCAACGAGGCAGCGATCCAAGCGGCGCGTGAGGACAAGGAATATGTTGGGGTTTCGCACTTTCACCTCGCTGTGGAGCGGGTGCTTGTTGGGCTTGAAAAGAGCGCTGTCAAGTACACACCGCACGAGAAAGAGCGGCTGGCATACCACGAGGCAGGGGTTGTGGTGCTGAACTGGTTCCAGAGTGACACGGATCCGGTCATTAAGTCCACCATCTTGCCGCGCGGCCGCCACCGCACGGGTGTGACACAGAAACTACCGCAGAGCATCTACATCTCCACGCAAGAGCGACTGCTGCAGCGCATTGTGGGTCAGTTGGGCGGCTACGTGTCAGAGGAGCACTTCTTCAGCGATGTGTCGACGAGCGCGGCTGAGGATTTGCAAATGGCGACCACCATGGCACGCGACATGGTGTGCGTATATGGCATGGACCCGGCACGTATTGGGCACATGGCGTTCGAACTGGACCGTGATGACACATTGCAGAAGCCATTTGGCCCTGAGAAGGAGAATGCGGTGGATATCGCCGTGGAAACCATTGTGCAGTCGTGCCTGAAGCGAGCGCGAGCGCTGATGCAAGAGCACCTGCAGCACACCCGTGTTATTGCTGGGCTGTTGCTGAAACAGGAAACGCTGAACGCGCATGAGATGTGGTTCGCGCTGGGCGACCGCCCTGTAATGACGAAGGAGTTCCAGACCTATCTGGAAAGCTAAATGGCAATGGCGCCCGCGCGCAATGGACTCCGGAGAAGGGAGGGGATCATGAAAAAAAAAAGACCCTTAAAACAGATGAAAGTCATACAGACAACCCCCGCTGTGCGCTGGGCGATTGTGTGTGTGTGTGTGTGTGTGTGTGCCTGTGACTACTCCCGTTCTCTCGGTATTTACCTAACCATCAAACAAGCAAATAATTCCAGAGGGAGAAATGTTGGCAGAAAGCACTCTCCTCTCCTCGTGCACAAACGCCGATTGGATGTGTGCAACCCCATGACTCATCCATGCAACCCAGTGTTCGCTTACGCGTAAAAAAAAACAAGGGAAAGCATGGCTTTCACTGTAAGTCTTCACATCTCCTTTTCTTCATCTTATTTTTTCTCTTCCCCGTGTCGTATTAGCACCGGCGGGTCAACCGCTTTTGCGGATACAACCATCTTTCGCCCATCCCAGTTGCACGTCGGCTGGAGGAGGAGGGGGGAGGCCTTCGTCGCCCACGAGCCGTCCTGCCGTCAGATCGGACACCGCATCCCATGGGGCTCTTTTTCTCCTTGTACGGTCCTTCTGCGGATACCCGCTGCACGCTGTGCCTCAAGCACGCCGCGCCCGCCGTCCTGGTCCAGGGGCAGTGGCGTCTGGCGTCCAGGTGAGAACAAGAGGCGGTATAGACGCAGTTCAGGGTGAGTTTAAGGAGGCAGTTGGCTGTGGGGGATCTTCCAGAGTCTCCGTTCTCATGATGCCCTGGAGTGACCGAGGACGCATGGCACACGAACGAAGTGGAGCTGTGGGAGGGGGTGTTTAACGGTGTGTAGTTTGAGGCATTCTCGTCATGTTTCCGGCACTTTCGCCTCATCACTCCGCGGGGTAGGATGTAGGAGGTGCCGCATATTTCTATTCACACGCGTACACGCTGGAGCGGATCCGTGTCGAGTTCTTGGAGTGCTGTTCATGCGTCACTCCTCCTCTCCCGATTCACGGATTCCTTGTTTGGATGCGGTCCGCACGGTGTTCGCACACTGAGTTTCTGCTTTTCTGACGTATTTTCCAGAGAAACGCTCGCTGGTGTGAAGAGAGAGGGGGGAGCTTCGCGCTGTATATATCTTCGGTTTCTGCGGGCACCCTGGGGGGGGGGGGGGGCCTTGCCCGCATGTGCCGCAACGGGCGGGGCGCTGCGATGAGTCCTGCGGCGGGAAATGATACTCCGCTCTCTTAAAAATCTGCTCCCCAACCCACCTCCCCCCACCACCGCCGGCGACGCGTTTCGGGTGAAAGGGGTCTGCGAAGCAGCACTTGCCAACAGAGGAAGGGTTCACCGCTTGTCGCTCTGGAGGGTGGGCGAAAAAAACACCGCCAGCCGAGAGAAGCCCACGCAGTTCGAGTGAAACGTGCACCGTTGGAAGTTGAAGAACCAAGAAGCTCATTAAATCCGCTGTAGAACGGACGGGTGATTTTGGCTGTCGCTACGAAGCCGCACCCGCCCCAATAACGGCAACATATGGGCCTTTCATTTCCGTTGCCCCACACCACGTGCAACAGCTGAAAGCAAGAGGGCCAGAACTTTCGGCAGACGCGAATCCAAGCATGTTCGCCAGAGAAGGGTAACCCGAACACTCTGGACATGGTCCCCGCCTGCGCCGGCCCTTGCCCCCTCCCCACCCCCGGGCGCGCACCGCTAGGGGCCGGGTGAAGGAGCGGCGGCAGAAAAAGTACGCAGTTCGGGACTCGAACCCGAGACCTTCGCCGTGTTAAAGCGACGTCATAACCACCTAGACCAACCGCGCTTGACGGGAGCAGCAGTAAAATCGAAGGACCGGGTTGTGGCGGGGTTGGCGGCGCCAGCGTGCCCGAGACCCGGCCCCCGAAAGCTCCTCCCGCCGTCCGCGGGGACGAAGCAGAAAGCCGGGGGCACCCCCCAGACGAGGCGCCGATCCCTGTCCAGGGGGCTTGAAGGAGACCGCG
The DNA here is from genome assembly GCF_017918235.1 of Porcisia hertigi. Taxonomy (NCBI): domain Eukaryota; phylum Euglenozoa; class Kinetoplastea; order Trypanosomatida; family Trypanosomatidae; genus Porcisia; species Porcisia hertigi. The sequence goes on from NC_090593.1 coordinate 476,460, forward strand.
CTTGACAAACCGGCAGGGACCCGCTTTAAAGGAAAGCGAGCCCGTCACGATAGAGGGACGCCATTGCAGGGGGGAGGCCGGACCGCCTCAGGTCGGCGCCGTTTCACCTCCTGGCCTGGAAGGCATCTTGGCAACCAAAGGAACCCCGGGGAGTAAAGAAATTCCTCGCAGCTACGCTGGCACCTGGCGACCGGAGAAACTTGGCTATCGCCACCGCCCACTTTCCTAGGAAGGATAAAATAACGGGCGTGGCCGCACAGCGACCCGACGACGCCTACTTCGACACCCCGCTGGTTAGAGGTGCGGACGTTAACCCCCACCACCCCGCATTGGATCCGCGGCGAGCGGCTGATGCATCGAGAAAAAGACCAATACAATTACGCGCGGGGTGGGGCATGGGCGCCGCAAATTCCTCGGGCCCTAAAAAGGCGCGATCCGGGATCCGACCACAGATCGACACCGCACATTTACACCGCACACGGGCTGTGGTTTAGGGGGCCCCAAGGCCCCGCTAGGCCTTGACGGCGGAGCACCACGCGACCACCCTCAGCAGGCGCAGATGGGAGCCAATATAGACGCCATTGCGCCCACCAAACCGCGCAGAAAACTCCTTTTTGAAAAAAAGCAAACTGGCCCCGGCACAGAAAGACACCGAACGGACTGATAAGCACGGCGCCCGGCAGTAAGCACAAAGGGGCGCATGCAAGGAATGACAGGATGCCAAGCCAAACCTGGATCACCACGGGGTGGGGCGCCCCAAAAGGTGACACAGAAGCCCCGCCAGCATGGCCCCGGCCTCTGAATCAAGAAACCCACGCGAGACTGAGCGGAAAAAAAGGGGGCGGGGCGGGGAACCATGCCACCAAGGACAAATTCGAACCCCCCCCCCCCGAATTCGGCCCCACCGCGGTCCCGCCGCCCCCCCACCACCCCCACCCCGGGAGGCCCAAAAGCCACAGGAGATAAGAAACCCAAAATGAAGCACACGATGGTTAGAGTAAGCGGGTTTCGGGACCATGACCCCCAGCTATAAACGGACAGCTCCGTTGAACCAAACACCTCGTCAGGACCGGCCGCCCTCCCATATGACACGGCGAGGAGGCAGAAGACTGTAGCGAAAGGGGGCCGAAAAGCTTGTCTGCAGCCAAATGTCGGGGGATGGGGGCGCCGTGGTTACCGGGCCAATGAGGCCCACACCATTTGTTTCCACTGAAAGACGGCAATGCCTCGAGACGGCCGTGTTCACTGATTCCCGTTTCACCCCTTATGGCGCTGGGAAGTGGACAGGCCAGGGCGTGGATGACGGCGCGCTAGCAAGAATACGGCCCAGCATTTTGAAACCGACGAGGTTGAAGGTCACATTCATCCTCTCAGCCGCGGCCCTAAAACCACGGTGCCCTGCAAAAAAAAGCGCCAGACACAGCAGCCAGCAAAGTTGACGCACCACCCCAAATTCACCCAGCGTGGATGACAGACATGGTTTCAGGCATAAAAGGCGAATGAAAAATGAGGTAAACGCAGCCTTTTGCAATGGCGAGGAGAATCCGTGCTGGCTCAATTTCCTGGTGGCACGGCAAAGCGGTTCGGGGGGCTAAGCGGAGCAATCGCGCATCAGGGAAACAGCGCGGAGCGAAGATGACGCCAACACCTCCACCCCGAGCCACCATCCCAGGCCAAAACCAGCGCCCCACAAGGAGCAGCAGCAGCGACACGACAGACAGACCCACTAGTATGCCCAGCGTTCCAAACGATCTTTTTTTGAAGACAGAGGGGCGGTGAACACATGATCACCGGGCCCGGGTAAGACAAGCCCCGGGCCCTGGAGACCCTGAGGGGGAAGGGGCGGGGGCAAGGGGCGGGAGCAAGGGGCGGCATAAAAAAGCGAACGGGCACCACGCATGCGCCGAGGCATTTCCCCATCAAAGAAAGAGGACCTCTGGAAACGCACGCGCCCACCAACCCACCACCAAACAGACCCCTAGATGAGGCGCACCCCCCCCCCCGGGCACACCCCGCCAGAGCCCCCTGAAATCCAGGACGCCAGCCCCCTTACAGCCACAACCGAGGGGGCGCACAGCACAACACATTAGCCCCATGGATGCCATCATCGCGGCATAAGGTGCAAACCCTGAGCCCATAGAGAGATAACCAGCCCCCAGCAACCACAAAGCCCAAACCCCCAAGGGCCCGCCGCGCACCCGGCAACCCAACGTGGCCCGCGGGACGCATGCCCCAACCAAGACCACCCAGCCCTACACCAAAAGAAAAGAACCAGCCTCCCCACACCATGCCCGACGCGCAAATAGGAAGGCCCAGCAAGAGGGATCGCGCCCCCCCCCCCACGACCAGGACGCAAACGGGACACGACCCCCAAACAACGCCCGGCCCCCCCCCCAGAGAGAACGATTGGACCAGGAAAAAAAACAACCCCCCCAAAAAACAATTACACATCCGCGATATTATCAGGTATGACAGTTGAAGGCAGCCCTGTGGCCCCACAAAACAAGTAGCCCATTAGCCCGGAACGGCGAACCCCCCCCCCCACGGCCGCACGAAACGGGAGGCCATTCCAGCGCGCCAGACGCGACAGCCAATATAGACAGTGGGCCGCCATACCCTGGCAAACCCGAAAGCATCACGGCGGGGCCGTGGCTCCCCGAAAAAATGCGCGAACAATGCGAGCACATGAGAATTTTCTCTGCGATCTCAGTGCTCCGCAGCGACCCGTGAGACACATTGCTTTGGACAAGCAGTATCCCACGCGGTGCCCCACCGCGTTTCTCGATCATATCGCGCCCACCGCCCCGCCTAAACCTGTTGAGGCACCTTCGGTTGGAACAGCTAGCTGCCGATAGCTGCGCCGAAATAAAAGGTGCCACCCCCGATATCAAGGCAAAACGCACACATACTCAACACAGGCGCGTTTCGTTCCAAGCACTGTTTGCCCCAGCGGGACCCCTTATCTATCCGGCGGCCCCTGAACACTTATGCCCGAACCCGGCGGGAGAGTCGAAGCAGCAGTCAACGAAAAAGGCCAGCTAAAAATGGATGTGCCTGGACTTGTTCCTGGCACGCGTGTCGGAGGAGACCAGGCACACCTTCTGTAGCTCAATTGGTAGAGCATGTGACTGTAGAGTAAGCAGAAATCACAGGGTCGCTGGTTCGATTCCGGCCGGAAGGAAGATTTTCGTCAAAAAGCTTCCGATTGTTTGTGCGAACCCAGTTGCACATTTGAGCACCAGCCGTAGCTCTCATAGCTCAGTCGGTTAGAGCGTGGGTCTAATAAGCCCAAGGTCACAGGTTCGACCCCTGTTGGGAGCACTTTTCCCCTTGCCAGTGTCTTTGATTTGATGTATCGATGACGATAGAGTCTGTTCGCAGCGAGCGTAGCGCAGTCGGCAGCGCGTGGGTCTCATAATCCCAAGGTCGTGAGTTCGATCCTCACCGGTCGCATTCTTTTTTGTTCCAAGCATGTCAGTCCGATTGTTGTGAAAAAGGTTTGACGGAGGTGGGGTTCGAACCCACGCCTCGAAAGACCAGAGCCTAAATCTGGCGCCTTAGACCACTCGGCCACTCCGCCCATGAGTTGTTCATTCCTTTTTGCTCCGACGACCATCGGCGTAACGCTATGACAGCGCTCATTTACTGTTGTGTCAGCATACCCAAGTGGTTACGGGGTTTGACTTGAAATCAAATGCGATCTCGCGCGCAGGTTCGAACCCTGCTGCTGACGATTTTCTGATTTTCAGGAAACAGCGCGTGGGGTCACTTCCAAAACCGTTGTACCCTTTTTTTGCACTGCAAGTCGTTTGGAGGTGGCTGCGGTGGGCTGTGCGGAATCCCACGCGAACGCAAGGAAGGAGAGGCGAGATATTCACCCACTCGAATATCGCGTGTGGGATCCGCCAGGCGGGTTTGCGCAGCCGCAGCCGCTTCGTCTCCTTGCTCTGCTGCGATACAGCCGTCCACGATCGCACTCAGCGGCGTGCCCTCCTCCTCCTGCCCGTCATCCCCCTCGCTGCGCCCACACACCCGCTCCGCAGCTTTCCTCTCGCCTGGTCTGCGAGCACCCCCTCCCCCATGCCCGCACCCCCACACCACACACCACCGCTCCTCAGCCAATCAGGCGAACGCGCCCTTCCACAGAGTACACAGATGAAAACAAAAGAGCAAACACACACAAAAACAACACACGGAAGCGCAGAGGAGTGCCTCCCCCCCTTTTTTTTTTCAGCATGGCAGTATCACAAAGACGATGTTTATGAGGGAAAGGCCCCCGCCGACAGCGTACAAGACGAAGCCGGCACCCAACTTGTAATTCGTGAGCATCCCAGCGATACCCGCCGTGGTCGGATACACGATGATGGGGCCTTTCTCGCGGAGCGCGCTGCAGGGCATGTTGTACATCTGGAGCCCCTCCTCACGGTTGTTGTACAAAGCGTCCATCATGAGCGCGGCGACAGCAAAGCCGCAGCCACTGCCGATGATGCTCAGCAGCAGGCACAGCCAGCGCCGGCACAGCCAGTGGCAGAGCATCACAAGACCGAAAAGGCACGCAACGCCGCTGGTGAGGACGACAGCAATCGCCAGCGCCTCCGCCGCGCGGAAGCGTGTCAGGCGCGCTGGGCAGCCCGCCCACCAGCTCCTTGTCAAGACATCCCACTCGGCAGAGTTGCACCTGCTCTTCCAGTCCAAGACAGCGTCAGGCAGGGCGGGTCACTGAGCAGATCCGTGTTCTGCACGCGGAACTGGTCGACTGCGGTGCCCACCACAAGGATGCAGAGGAAGGCGAAGACCTGCAAAGTGCTCTAGAGGACAATGCCTACGCGGCAGGGACGGCAGCACATTTTCGATGGCACACACACACGGGGGTGAGGAGGTTATATGTGAGTGTAAGTGTGTGTGTGTGCCAGGGATCGATATGGGGAGGGGGGAAGGGGGGGGGGGGGGCTGAAGGGAGGAGCCGGGAAATGAGAGGATCAACGTAGAGTGAGACAGCGGGAGCGAGGGGGAGGGCAGGGGGAGCTGGCCAACAGGCTGCGTGTCCCCTCTCCTTCCTCTCCTCCTCCTTCCTCCTCCCTTCAGCCACACTCCACAACACCATCCTCTTCTACAGAAGGTGGGCGTCGATGGATCCAATAAGAAAGCAAGGGAAGGGATGTCGTCCCTCATAATAATAGTGAAGCGGAAATCACGTTTTGGAGAGGAGTAAACGAAATTAGGAGGAGGGGGAGGGGAATAAATGCGAAGATCGTGCCGTGAAATGAAGCGGTCCGACCCTGCGATGTGCGACGTATGCGCACTCCTCGCACGGGTGACGTCCCCCGTGCCATGCGAACGGAAGAAAATAAAAAAAGGGGGAAGAGAGGGAGCATCGATCGACTCTCCTCATGCATGTCCGTGTGCGCGCTCATCGCGAAGCCCTGGCACCGCCCTATCCCCCGCACCCTCTTGGAAACCGCTGCTTATACGCTTGCTCACTCACTGCCCAGCGCGACCAGCTCACCTACTCCCCCGTTCTCCTCTCGCTCCCTACCCCCTTGTAGGCAGTCGAGAGAGCTGTGGTGTGTGCATGCCAAGTGTCGGGAGCACGCACCACCGCCAACACGGCGTGCGAGAGGGGGGCGGACACCTGTGACCGATGCAGGGTGGGGCCCTACTCCTCTCGTCTTCGTCCCGGGCGCCCCGGTGGCCTGCGTTCCTACTCGTCACTGGCTTCCCATCGCCGTGCCGGGCTCTCCTCCCTTGCCACGCCCCCATCTCATTCACCGTTGATTTGCCGGCCTGCCACCCTGGAGTGCGGATGGAAGGGGGATTTGAGGTGGAGGGGAGTTGGGGAAGGGGGGGGGGGACAGGGAAGCCGCTGCTGGCGTCACGGTGTGCTCCTGACACTTCAAAGGCGCACGTGCCTGTACTATTGGAGGGGGGGACGCGAGAACATGAAGAGAGAACAAAGGGGGACACACACACACGCACTGCGAGGGAAAGCGGACGGAACAGCCAGAGAGACGGGCGATGAGCAGAATACTCGACATTCTCTGCCAGGTGCGATTTTACATCCCCTCGAAAAAAAAAGAGGCGGTCATCGCATGAGCCCAACAACAGCAACACGGGAAAAGGGAGAAACAAAACAAAACACACAAACGGACAGTCACTAATAACGTAGCAGGGGAGAGAAAAGGAGTGTTATTAAAAGAGGAAGAGAGAGCGAGGGTGGCCCTCGAGATGTGCAGGAGATCCGCAGCGCACGCTGGCACGAGAGGGCAGTGATGGGGTAGGAGAGGGGCCGGAAAGAGGCGCATGACAGCATCCGCAGCTCTCCAGCCCTCTCCACTCCCTGCTGGCATGAGACCCGCGCCGCCACCCGGCTCGCCCCCCCGACTTCCCGTGGTATTCTTCACACACTCTCTCTACCTCGACCTGGTCTATTATTACGGGCCTGCACCCTCTCCCCCCTCACCTAACTACGCCACTCCCTGGCCTAGCACGGGAGCATCAAGACCACAATGTTGATGATATCCAGGCACCAGGCCACCACGAAGAGAGCGAAACCGGCACCGAGATCGAAGGCTCCAATTAACCTCGGGCATTGATCCGTGTTCCGGTGAAAGGCCTCAGCGACGACCGCCCAGGTGATGCACGCAGTGACAATGCCAATTATGTTGAGCACCAGGCAGGCCCAACGCAGGCCAGAGCAGCAGAACACCCGGATGACGCCACAGACTGCCGCCGCGCCGTACACGAAGATGGATATGATTGCAAATGCCTCAGCCGCACGGAAGCGGTCACGACGGCGTGGGCAGGCCTTCCACAGTTCATCACTCTTTTTGGTGTACACACGAGAACGGCAATCATTCTTGAGACCCCATAGTGTAAAGCAAATATCGATCTTAACTCGGTTCGTTCTTAGCTGGAACATCGCCAGTGGTGTGCCAATCAGCACAAACATAAATGCGATGGCCTGCAGGATGGCATAGAGGACAGGGCTGATTCCCCACTTCATTGTTTCACTCAACGTGACCGTAGAGAGCCTGAGATGGGTGAGGTGGAGGTGATCCGAGGGGAGAGAGAAATGGGGAGGAGGGGGAGACGCAGGGGACGTCGGGAGAGCGGAAGAGTGTCGATGCTTGGTGAGGGGATATGTTTCTTGCCATGTGCATACGCATTGACGTGGTTGTGCATGTGTGCGTGTTCGTTTTATGTTTTGAGGCGTGGGGAATGGGGAATGGGGGGGGGGGGGGGGGGGCATCACAGGTGTCAGCAGGCGTAGAGAGAGGGAATGGACAGAGAGGTGGAGAGAGAGACGTGTGGTTGCGAGAGGTGCACAACAAGAGGGGGTACAGCATTGACGGACACACACGCGTGAGAGGCAAACGAGCAGAGCAAGCCGGCGGATGAGGGGAAATGGGGAAGGGCATCGCCGCGGCAGCGAGGAGACAAGCACAAGGCACGGGAACCAGGCAAACGGTGCAGGGCGTATCGGCGGGCCCTGTCCGTTGCTCTTTCCCCCCATTGACGTTGTCGTGGGGAGCACTTCTGTGACGCCTTATGGAGAGGCGTGGCCCGGGCCGAGCTGAGGCGGGCGCGGCGGGAGCAGTGGAGGGACACCGCCGCGGGTGCCCCTAGAGCGACAATACCGCCCACCTCACACAACAGCACCAGCAACCTTAACCCGTCCATCCCATCGCCCACATGCCGGCTGCACACCGCTCATCGACCACAGACAAGAACAGGATAATCCATATTGACGACAGCGGCGGGAGATGAGACAAAGAAGTACACACACATAAACACACCTGCAGTTGCCTGCCCCAGTGCTCACTCCACCCTCGCTGTGTGGACCCGCCTCATAGAAAGCAAGAGGCGGCGGTGTGCAGCACTTGGCTCTTGAAGAGCCAAACATCCTGCACAGGGTGGTACAAGATAACATCGCGCAGGGATGGGTGGTTGAGACTGCTGTCGTCGAGGCCCCCGTGCTGGCCCTTATCGTATGGCAGTTGCGCCAAGCGCTTTACAGCCGTCTTGAGCCGAGCGTCATCGCCCCACGCCGCCTGCAGCTGACGCATGGCCTTGAGAAGTTGCTGGGTCGCGTACTCCGCCGGCGATACGCGACGCTGATGGGCAGCGGCAAGCAGTTCGTCCAGGTCGTTGCTGTTCGTACCCACAATGTCCAGAAACACCTCCATATCGAGAGCGTCGACGCGATGCCGAACGTACTCGTACGCCTGCGAACGGCTGAAGTGGGGGACCGTGTTGAAGTCCAACCGGGGCAGAGACGTACTGGTCATGGTCAGTGACTCGAGTGGCAGCTCCACCACAATTTGGCACATGCGGCGATCACACGCCAGCGTCATCGCCTCGTTGTACACGTGCGACAGGCTGCTGCCCGCGCGGGAAGCTTTAGCACAACCACGGGCGCATTGCCGTTCATCCCAGGCTTGACCTTGTAACATGCCTCCGAGATGAAGTCGAGTGGATCGCCACAGGCCTCGACGTGCGGCACACCAAGCGCCTTGATCACGCTACGCGGTGGATCCTCCGTGTTGCACACATCCACAAAAACGCCGAGCATGTCCTCCTCGCGGATCGCAGCGCGGCACAGCGCGCTCTTGCCACACCCAAGGCACCCAGTGAGGACCACAATACGAGGGTGCGCTGTGTCCAGTCGGCGAATCGCCTGCCGAATCCAACGCTCCCCAGAAACCCGGCTAATGTGCTCCGAGACGGAGAACTCGCCGAGGCGCTCTCACACCCGTCGCGGCTGGCGTTCCCGGTGGCACCTTCTTGCAAAGCGTCTTCACAGCAAAGCGCATCTGGTAGGAGCGCTGGTGCGTCACGTAATTCTTGTAGTTCCACACCCAAACAGCGAGACGGCAGCGCAAAAGGCGACGCTAGCGGAGAGGATGCCAGCGTACTTGAAGGACATGTACCGCCGATCCCGCTCCTTCACGCGCTCTGGGACAGGTGCGTCATGCGGTCGATGTCAGCGGCTTCCAGCAGGTAGAGACGCTCTGCGCGCCCAGCCGCTGTGGTACAAAATGTACGCGGTGCCCTCAACCATGTCGCCCTCCGAGAGCCCCGCGGTGCACAGCCACTCCACAACCCGCACGTACTGAGGGTGGCTCAGGAACTTGCACACGCCCCCCGCCACCGCCATCTTCTCCGGCCGGACAGCCAGGTCCACGTTGCCGGTGACCAGAAGGACGCCCAATGTGCCGTCCGGATTCACCCACACAACGACGCCGCCCATCAAGAGGCCGCTGCTCCGCGCACCACCCACGCCCTCATCGCCCGGCTGCGACGGCGCGGCCACGCCATCGCGCTCGTAGGCCGCGTAGATACGTGGCCTTAGCGACACAGCAGAGGGTGGTGGGCTGTCCTTGAAGTCGACTGCAAACACAAGAGAGCCAAGCTGCGCGGCCGACACGGCCATGGGCCACGGGCAGCCGGCACTGCGAGGGCGGGACGCCTCGCTCAGCAGGCGCGTACGCAGCGACACGTAGTCCCTCCAGCCCCGGCTGAGCAAGGGTAGACCGCTTCACGACCAACGAAGCCACCTTGCGCGACACACCGTCCGATGAGGTGGCAGCAGCGGCGCTTCGTACGGAGGAGGCCGCCGCCGCCAATGACCACCGACGCGCTGGCTGGCCCAGCATGGCGACGTGGCATTCGGGCTGCAATACTGACGCCTGAAGCACAAACGCCTGCCCTCGCCACACACGCAGTTCCGGACCTTCCAGGTACAGAAAGACGAGGAGACGGTGGCGCTCAAGCGTGGGGGGCCGGCGTGACGGTGAGAGGGAGAAACAAAGAGAGCGCTGCACTACCTCCTCGGACCTACAACTCTGCTGCAGGGAGGGGGGGGGTGAGGCCACGACGACGGCCAGGTGCACGCACACGCACGCAGCACAAGCCGAGAGCGACAAGAGAGTCTAAAATGGGTGTCTTCTCACCGCCGCTTCCGGCGTAAAACCTTCTTTCGCACCGCCCCCACCCCCACCCCGTGTTGTGTCGGTAGCACAGCGCTGCGCCGCCACCACCACCACCACCCGCCCTCACTCCCATACAACAACAGACGAAAAGAGAAAGACAGGGGAAGTGGGGCACCCCATTTCGCAGCGTCGCGTGAGAGAGCAGCGAGAGAGTCGGAAAGACATCGACAACGCCGCAGCGGATTGGGTGTGGAGGCACCGCGCACAGAGAAAAACAGAGCCAAGCACTGAGCGGGGAAACGCACAAAAACGGCGACGGTGGGTCGGGCGCGCGCGGCTGAGGAGGGAGGGGGAGATGCTGAGCGAGGCAGCAGTGACACACAGGACAGCTCTTGGACGACAGAGAGGCCATCGACAGCCTGCGCCGGGGACGCTCCCGCCGGCCCCCCTCCCCCTCTTCAAACACACACACACACAACCGTATCTTCCCCCAGCCCCTACGCCCGACGTCCATGCAACACATCAAGTCTCACTCCCTGGCAGAACGCGACAGGTGTGCAAGGGGAAGGGGGGTGGAGGGTCACCGCGCCGTCAACGCGAGGAGGGGAGGAGGAGGGAGGGCGCCGTAGAGAGGGGCCCACACGAGAGGGGTGCACAGCAGCTGTCCTGCGCGGACATGCAGAGTGGCGTTGGAGCAGTGATGAGAACACGTCGAAGATGGCACAGCGGCGATCACAACGCTGAGAAGAGACTGCAGAAAACGTAGAAGGCCAGAACAGATGGCGCAACAAAAAAAAAGCATGATGTAAAGGGCGACCCGCGACAGAAAGAGAGCGGCGGCTCGGCCTTGGGTGGGTGGGTGGCGGTGAACGGGTGCGCCATCCAGCAACGGCAAACAAACAAGCAAAGAAACAAAAACAATACAATGGCACCAAGGGAACTGGGGGAGGGGGGAGGGCTCGGAAGGAATATGTGACAACTGATGTGCGCTACGGTGCACTACGCGCGACATCTACGAGTGCGTGAGCAGCTCGCAGAGGGCCCGGCACGAGGGAGGCAAGTGGGACAATCAATCAAAGAAAAAAGCAACAAAGGCGCACTCACGAGGTGTAATGTGGTGCTGACCAGGCGACTGAGGGGCGCGGCACTCTGGCCACACGCATCGCGAACCGGCATGCGGGCATAGAGCAGAGTAGCGGAGGGGGGGAGGAGGGAGGGGAGGGGAGGGGCGGGGAGCTGTGCGGAATCCCACGCGAACGCAAGAAAGGAGAGGCGAGATATTCACCCACTCGAATATCGCGTGTGGGATCCGCCAGGCGGGTTTGCGCAGCCGCAGCCGCTTCATTTCCTTGCTCTGCTGCGATACAGCCGTCCACGATCGCACTCAGCGGCGTGCCCTCCTCCTCCTGCCCGTCATCCCCCTCGCTGCGCCCACACACCCGCTCCGCAGCTTTCCTCTCGCCTGGTCTGCGAGCACCCCCTCCCCCATGCCCGCACCCCCACACCACACACCACCGCTCCTCAGCCAATCAGGCGAACGCGCCCTTCCACAGAGTACACAGATGAAAACAAAAGAGCAACACACACAAAAACAACACACGGAAGCGCAGGGGAGTGCCTCCCCCCTTTTTTTTTCAGCATGGCAGTATCACAAAGACGATGTTTATGAGGGAAAGGCTCTCGCCGACAGCGTACAAGACGAAGCCGGCACCCAACTTGTAATTCGTGAGCATCCCAGCGATACCCGCCGTGGTCGGATACACGATGACGGGGCCTTTCTCGCGGGGCGCGCTGCAGGGCATGTTGTACATCTGGAGCCCCTCCTCATGGTTGTTGTAGAAAGCGTCCACCATGAGCGCGGCGACAGCAAAGCCGCAGCCACTGCCGATGATGCTCAGCAGCAGGCACAGCCAGCGCCGGCAGTGGCAGCAGCAGAGCATCACAAGACCAAAAAAACACACAACGCCGCTGGTGAGGACGGCAGCAATCGCCAGCGCCTCCGCCGCGCGGAAGCGTGTCAGGCGCGCTGGGCAGCCCGCCCACCAGTTCGTTGTCAAGACATCCCACTCGGCAGAGTTGCACCTGCTCCTCCAGCCCCCCACAGCGTCAGGCAGGGCGGGTCACTGAGCTCATCCGTGTTCTGCACGCGGAACTGGTCGACTGCGGTGCCCACCACAAGGATGCAGAGGAAGGCGAAGACCTGCAAAGTGCTCTAGAGGACAATGCCTACGCGGCAGGGACGGCAGCACATTTTCGATGGCACACACACGGGGGTGAGGAGGTTATATGTGAGTGTAGGTGTGTGTGTGTGCCAGGGATCGATATGGGGAGGGGGGAAGGGGGGGGGGGGCTGAAGGGAGGAGCCGGGAAATGAGAGGATCAACGTAGAGTGAGGCAGCGGTGGTGAGGGGGAAGGGGGGGTAGAAGGCGGGGGCGTAGAGAAAGAAAAAGAGAGAAAGACTGGTGTGCAGCGGCGACGCCATGTGACACACAGGCACCAGGGGTGAGAGAAATATCCAGAGATGTGCGAGCATGCGCACCACCTCGCAAAAGGAAAACGGCCACAGCGCGTAGGGGGGTGACGAGAGAAACACGCCTGGAAGCGGGGGGACACCGGGGGAGGAGAGGGTTGGAGACAAGGGGAGATGGCAAATGCCACACCACCGCGGGTGCAAAGGCGCGGCCGACTCTCTTTTCTTCCTCTCCGCCTCGCCACCGCCCCCTCTCCTGCGCACGCGCCTTTTTCCTTGCACGCTTCTGCGGATGTGCTCGTCCCCGTTGCTGGTGATCCACTGCTTCCAGACAAAGTGCCAGCAGATGTCGTTTTGTTTTCCCCCTCCCAGACAATGCGCGTGCGAGTTACTTTTCGCCATCTGCACCTCTCTCGGTGCGGCCATCACTCTCGTGACTTTTTACAGAATTTCACCTCGTGCCTCTTCGCACGCGTGTGTGGTCACACGCATGACATCAATGAAGATAAACAAAAGCGAGTAAATTAAAGCATCTTTGCAAGGGAAGGAGAGATGGGAGAGGAAGGGGTGGGGGGTAGTGGGCGGAAGAGGCGGGGAATGGGCGGAAGGCGGCGAATCCGCGCACAACCACTCACGCTCCCCCTTCTCGATTCACAGTCGTCGTGCGCTTCGATGGCCCTACTCCCTCGTCAACCACCGTGTGCCTCAAGTCATGCTCGGGTGCTCTCTCTCTGACTGCCCCCCTCCCCCGTCCCTTTTCGGTGGTAGCGCTCTCTTGGCGGCAGCGCCAGCTCCCCCGCACATCCGCGGAGACAAGGCTGTGGTCCATTTCCCTAGCGAGTGCACGCACGCACACGTAAGGGGGGGGAGCTGGACACAAAAACACCCACGACGAGAGTCCACCTCACTCCATCAGACAAACACGCGGAGGAGGGAAAGGGGGGAAAAGGGCAGAGAAGGGGCGTCGACGAGACAGGCGGGCACGGTGAAGACGAAGAGGGAGCCAGAGAGTTGGGCAGGGGGGAAAGAGACACAGCGCACAGGAGAAGCCACCCAGGTGGTGGGAGACGGAGAATCGGGAGGGGGAGAGGGAATAAGAGGGGGGCATACAGGAGAATAATAGCAACGAAAAAACGCACAAAGCAGACAGAGCAGACAGACCAACGTTGACACGTGCAAAGAAGGAGGGAAGGGAAGGGAAGGGAAGAGAAGGGAAGGGAAGGGAGGAAAAGAGGAGGAGGTAAAGGGAAGGGAAGGGGAAAAGCGGGAGCGAGGGGGAGCTAGCCAGCAGGCTGCGTGCCCCCTCTCCTTCCCCTCTTCCTCCTTCTTCCTCCCTTCAGCCACACTCCACAACACCATCCTCTTCTACAGAAGGTGGGCGTCGATGGATCCAATAAGAAAGCAAGGGAAGGGATGTCGTCCCTCATAATAATAGTGAAGCGGAAATCACGTTTTGGAGAGGAGTAAACGAAATTAGGAGGAGGGGGAGGGGAATAAATGCGAAGATCGTGCCGTGAAATGAAGCGGTCCGACCCTGCGATGTGCGACGTATGCGCACTCCTCGCACGGGTGACGTCCCCCGTGCCATGCGAACGGAAGAAAATCAAAAAAGGGGGAAGAGAGGGAGCATCGATCGACTCTCCTCATCCATGTCCGTGTGTGCGCTCATCGCAAGCCCTGGCACCGCCCTATCCCCCGCACCCTCTTGGAAACCGCTGCTTATACGCTTGCTCACTCACTGCCCAGCGCGACCAGCTCACTTCCTCCCCCGTTCTCCTCTCGCTCCCTACCCCCTTGTAGGCAGTCGAGAGAGCTGTGGTGTGTGCATGCCAAGTGTCGGGAACACGCACCACCGCCAACACGGCGTGCGAGAGAGGGGGGCGGACACCTGTGACCGATGCAGGGTGGGGCCCTACGCCTCTCGCCCTCGTCCCGGGCGCACCAGTGCCCTGCGTTCCTACTCGTCACTGGCTTCCCGTCGCCATGCCGGACACTCCTCTCCCTTGCCCGCCCCCATCTCATTCACCGTTGATTTGCCGGCCTGCCACCCTGGCGTGCGGATGGAAGGAGGGTTTGAGGTGGAGGGGAGCTGGGGAAGGGGGGGGGGGGGGACAGGGAAGCCGCTGCTGGCGTCACGGTGTGCTCCTGACACTTCAAGGGCGCACGTGCCTGTACTATTAGAGGGGGGGACGCGAGAACATGAAGAGAGCACAAAGGGGGACACACATACACGCACTGCGAGGACAAGCGGACGGGACAGCCAGAGAGACGGGCGATGAGCAGAATACTCGATATTCTCTGCCAGGTGCGATTTTACACCCCCTCAAAATAAAAAAGAGGCGGTCATCGCATGAGCCCAACGACGGCAACACGGGAAAAGGGAGAAACAAAACAACACACAAACGGACAGCCACTCATAACGTAGCAGGGGAGAGAGAAGGAGTTTTATTAAAAGAGGAAGAGAGAGCGAGGGTGGCCCTCGAGATGTGCAGGAGAACCGCAGCGCACGCTGGCACGAGAGGGCAGTGATGGGGTAGGAGAGGGGCCGGAAAGAGGCGCATGTGAGCATCCGCAGCTCTCCAGCCCTCTCCACCCCCTGCTGGCATGAGACCCGCGCCACCACCCGGCTCGCCTCCTGACTTCCCGTGGTATCCTCCACACTCTCTCCCCCTCGACATGGTCTATTATTACGGGCCTGCACCCTCCCCCCTCACCTAACTACCTCACTCCCTGGCCTAGCACGGGAGCATCAAGACCACAATGTTGATGATATCCAGGCACCAGGCCACCACGAAGAGAGCGAAACCGGCACCAAAATTGAACGCTGGGTGCAGCTTTGAGCAACTCTCGTTGTCGTCCCGGTGGAAGGCCTCAGCGACGACCGCCCAGGTGATGCACGCAGTGACAATGCCAATTATGTTGAGCACCAGGCAGGCCCAACGCAGGCCAGAGCAGCAGAACACCCGGATGACGCCACAGACTGCCGCCGCGCCGTACACGAAGATGGATATGATTGCAAATGCCTCAGCCGCACGGAAGCGGTCACGACGGCGTGGGCAGTCCTTCCACGTTTCGTCGTTCGAGTCGTGGACTTTTATACCACGAGTAATGAGTGTTAAACCCCAAAGTGTGATGCGAACGGAGGTCTTTGTTTTAGCATTTGTGGAATTAAGCATCGCCAGTGGGGTGCCAATCAGCACAAACAGAAATGCGATGGCCTGCAGGATGGCATAGAGGACAGGGCTGATTCCCCACTTCATTGTTTCCCTCAACGTGACCGTAGAGAGCCTGAGATGGGTGAGGTGGAGGTGATCCGAGGGGAGAGAGAAATGGGGAGGAGGGGGAGACGCAGGGGACGTCGGGAGAGCGGAAGAGTGTCGATGCTTGGTGAGGGGATATGTTTCTTGCCATGTGCATACGCATTGACGTGGTTGTGCATGTGTGCGTGTTCGTTTTATGTTTTGAGGCGTGGGGAATGGGGAATGGGGGGGGGGGGGGAGAGGGGGGCATCACAGGTGTCAGCAGGCGTAGAGAGAGGGAATGGACAGAGAGGTGGAGAGAGACATGTGTGGTTGCGAGAGATGCACAACGAGAGGGAGTAACCGCATTGACGGACACACACGCGTGAGAGGCAAACGAGCAGAGCAAGCCGGCGGATGAGGGGAGATGGGGAAGGGCATCGCCGCGGCAGCGAGGAGACAAGCACAAGGCACGAGAACCAGGCAAACGGTGCAGGGCGTATCGGCGGGCCCTGCCCGTTGCGCTTTGCTCCCATTGACGTTGTCGTGGGGAGCACTTCTGTGACGCCTCATGGAGAGGCGTGGCCCGGGTCGGGCTGAGGCGGGCGCGGCGGGAGCAGTGGAGGGACACCGCCGCGTGTGCCCGAATGGCGACAATACCGCCCACCTCACACAACAGCACCAGCAACCCCAACACGTCCATCCTATCGCCCACATGCCGGCTGCACACCGCTCATCGACCACAGACAAGAACAGGAGAATCCATATTGACGACAGCGGCGAGAGACGAGACAAAGAAGCACACACACACACAAGCGATACCTGCACTGCGTATCCCATTCATTATGTCCTCCTCCTCTCCGAGAAGGAGGGAGAGAAAGGTGGGAGATAAACGACTTGAACAAGAGGCGCCAACGCCGTTGTGCAAGCGGATTGCCATACCGCGCACACGCACAGAGAGCCCAGCAGCCAGGTGGCCAAACATCACCCGAGAACTGAGCGAGGACATAACAGACCAGAAAACAATAGAGGGGGGACGCAGGGCACGCACGTCGTTGTTGTTGTTGTTGCGCGTGCGGTCTCCCTTTTCTCTCCACACGCAGACCCGACGCCTGCGCGCCTGTCAGGTTCATAAGTGCATGTCCAGCGTCCCTTGCATGCGAATGCAGTACACAGTATCAGCCCCTGGAAACCGCGGAGCGTGTTACACACAGGTGCGCGCACACACGCACGTACGTTTCGCATGCGCCTCCACTCTCCCCCTTCCCCCTTCTGCTACCCTCTCAATCCCCCTCTCTTCCCCGGAACGATGAGACCTGGCGGCCGCTCAGGGACGCGCACAGACACGCGGACATTCAAGGGGGACAGTGAGGGGGGGGGGGAGGTCATAGACATCACGCAGCGTTTCACCGCTTTGCGTGACGAGGAAAGGGAGAAGTAGAACACGCGAGGACGACGCGCTGCTCCGTTGTAGACAGGCTCGCTCCAAAGGGCGTCATGCGCGCATAACATCAGGCACACACGCACACACCAGGAATCGCACGCACGTACTCAGATACCGAAATCGAGGGGGTGACACCTTACGTCAGCCCTGATAGACAGACGAGCGTCGCTCCTCTCCGGTGCCCCCCCCCCCCCACCTACACTCCTTTGCAGTTTGAGACGCGCCGGTGTCTTCCACAACTTCGCATCACTCGTCAAGAGCGAAAAGAGAGAACATGAGGGGAGAGAGAGGAGGGAGGAGTGACGCGGAGAGGCGGCCTATCGAGAAGGTCTGCTTCGCCGGGACACGAAGGAAGTGAAGAAGACGGCGCACGTATTTTCTTGTCGTTTTCTCTTTGTCCGTCTCGTTCTCACATCTCTCTCTCTCTCTCTTACCTGGGTCGGCTAATACAATAGAGCGGTCCTTGACCTGCCACAGGTCTGGTCGCTGCTTCATGATTTGCAAGGCGCCACCCGAGACGCTGAACATGCGCAGCATGCGCCACGCCGGGGTCGTGGAGGCCTCCATTGCACACTGCAAGTGCGACAAGGCGATCAGCGATCAGTACGCACCAGCGCAGTAGACCGTCACATCGGGGAGAGAGAAGGCCTGCCGCACGGCAGAGAGTCCTGCGAGGAGCGCCAGGCTGTGTGTATCCTATCCATGTACGCGGCCGCCAGCCCTGGGGACCAATTACAGCGCCACTGCGACAGCGACGGCAATGCCGCAGCGGTGTCTCCGACTGCCATGGCGCACAATGCTGCCAGCCCGACATGAGCGCTGTGCGGATGCGAGTCGTTTTTCCACTCGTACGGCGTGCGCACGTCTAACACGACGTGCGTATCGGCCAGTTCGACTGCAGCGAGGCGCTCGTACGACATCAAGTGAGAGAGTGCGTCGCCGCGTTGTATCCAATGCAGGGTGTGGCGAAGGAGTACATCAGCGGGCACGCTGGTAGGCGGGTTGCATTGCAGCTCTCGCCACGGCAGCTTCGTCGCAATCGCCGACCCGCCCTCCCCCGAGTGCTCCACCGGTTATTCCGAGGGGCATGGCAAGTCGGCCAGAGTCAGGATATGTACACGACTCTCTGGGGACAGCGCTGAGAGACGTTGCAAGACCTCGGCGTGCTGTTCCTCTGTCGCACATGGCAGCCACAACTCTGCTTTCGACGCACCGTATGCCGCGCCCGGGAAACTCACCGGCACACTAACGGCGCCGCAGAGGTGCAGCGCGTGGTAAGCGGTGGCACTGCGCACGTCGACGAGGCTTACGTAGGACGAGAAGGAAGCGAGCTGCTGGCGAGGTGTACTCCACGAGTCACCGCGTGCGACGGCAGGGTCGAAGGTGTACCGCAGCGCTTGCTGCATATCAGCAGGAAACTCTGCCGCGCACGCTGCCCGGTGCTCAGGCTGCAGTAGCGCAAGTAGCTGGCGCAGATGTACCACGCGACTCGCGTCGAAGGACGGCGGGTGCGGCAGCGGTGGCAAACGCCTGCTGTCCTTGGCGAACGCCTCTGTCGTCGTGGCGAGCGTGTCAATAACCGTGCGGGAGTGCCTCATACGCGTGAGGTCGCCGAGATGCGCCGCCCAGTAGAGATCCGGCTGACTCGTCACGTTGCAGTACCCGCCGTGTGCGGGGAGCAGCACGACTCGCTGGAGAGCGTCGCAGTCAGCCACCACTCCCGTCGCCTCTCTCTCTTTGCTCATCGTAGCCGCGTCGGTGCGAGTCGTCTTGGCCGCTTCACCGCTTTTCCCTCTCGGCCCGCTGCCAACAGCGCGCAGCGGCGCAAAGTAAACATCGAGCACGTACCTCCTGAGCACACCGTGAGTGTGCACCAGGGCTGCATCGCGGTCGCCACCACTGCTGCTGATAAAGGCAAACGGCGGCACAGGTCCGCCTGTTGTCTCGCGGGGACAGAAAGACCACTGAAGCAGGTCCCAGCGGGGCGCCGCACCGGTGCTCCAGAGCACACCCATGCAAAGGCCCGTACGCACCTCGGAGAGGCAAATCTCAACGAGTAGACGCTCCGGCGAGAAGGCTGGCACGCGCACAGTTCTGAGTCGCAGGCGAGGGCTGAGTTGCACGTCCTCCGCTGTGCCGACAGGCGTGAGAGGAATTCCGGGGACGACACGGGCAGCCGGGAAGCGCCCGAGCAGTTTGGTCAGCCCAGACGCGCCGTCGACATAGCAGTGAGTGAAAATGATCCACCGGAGGGTCGCACCGATACAGCCCAAGTCCGCGGCATACGCGGTGAGCGGTGCTGCCCGCAAGTCAACGATGGCCGCTGCCGCGACGGTGACCGTGGAGACACTCGCAGAAGTGCAGGAGGAGTCCGCTAGCAGGAACGAGTATGTGCGGCTCTCCCCCCCCTCCCCTTCACGTAGTGTCGCAGTACAAAGGTGTTAGCCGATGCCGGCACCGCCACCGGTGGGCTGGAGGAGGGGAGGGGAGGGGGGGCAGTTGTGCCTCATGGCGATCGGCAGGAAATGGAACCCCATGAAGTCCTCCAGACGCCGCACGGCTCGATCGTGGCAGTCGGTAGTGGTGGTGGCTCCACCGAGTGCCGTCGTCGCTGGGAAATCAGTCCAGCACGACTGGGAGCCGGCACCCGAGGGCGAGCCAAGCAGCGCGGTCGACACCACACGCCAGTGGTGCAGTCGCCGCGATTCCGGGGTTGCGCGCGCACCTGCTGAGGCGGATAAAAGCGCCCGACGAGAAGGTGGATCTTGTTGGCACACACCGCACTCTTCGGAGCAGTGAGCAGCGGGCCTGCAGCAGCGGTGGCGAGCTAACGTGAGCATGCACCGCAGAAGCGGCTGGTATCGGTTGCGGTAGCGACGCAGTCACTGCGTTACATCGCGCACGATTTCATCGTCCAGGCACCCGGCGACCTTCATTAACACCGGACAAAATGGCATCGTGCGGCGGGCGGACAAAGAGAGATGGTGAGGGAGAAGAGAGAGAGGGATGAGGGAAACGGGCGAGGGGATGAAGACGAAGCGGGGCAAGCACAACACTGCACGTAGGAGTCTGGGTATGATGCGAGGGAAAAGGGGGTGGCGAAGCCACCAACAACAAAACAAGAATAATGTAGAACACAAAAGCAATATAACAACAACAACCCCAGAAAATGTCGCCACCATCGGCTCTGCTCTGATGCACTATATGATGTGTGAGTGACAACACTGTACACTCCCCACTTATCACCCACACCACTCGCGTGGTGCTACGCATAGTGCTACACGGCCACTACAGTAATGTCCATGCAGTCGCTTGGGCATGGCCTCTGCCTCAAAGCCATGCACGGCATGCGCTTTGCACACCCCCTCACAGCTGCTGGCATGAAGTACGCAGCCACGCGGTTCGACTCTCTTGCGAGGCGTGGTGGTGGTTCGGGCTTCCCCGTTTGCGAGTAATGAGAGTCGGCTGAGATGCACCAGAGTCATGCTGACACTGCGCTCGTCCTATAAGCGGTACCATTTTTTTGCAAGCTGTCACAGGTTGCTTGCACGCCCACATCATCCAGGCCCTGGCCACCGGAGATGCGATAGGCTGCTTGGCTTTTCTATGCCACACGTACTCGATTCTGTCATTACCGGAGGCAATTCAGCATTGGCGGTCTTTTTTTTGGGGGGGGGGGGAGGGGAGGGGATGAGGAGGAGGACAGGGGGCAGTGGTGAGTTGCTCAGCCTCCCCACGGTGCGGGAGGGGAACCCCTTTCCTCCCTCCCCTGAAATAAACCGCACACGGACTTCTGTGTCCTGAAGAATAAACAACACATTATTGAAGAAACATCAGGAAGAGGGGGACAAACGTCACAATAGTGTCCGTGTGTGTGTATGTGGGGGGGGGGGGTAGAGGAGAGGGTGGGGAGGCTCTTCTATCTGCTGAAGGAAAAAAGGATTTAAACAAGAAACAGAGCGTGGTGGCAAACTTGCAGGCTCGCACACACACAATCATAAAGGTCTTTGGGGGAGGGGGTCACGAGAAGATAACACAGAGGGAAAAAAGTGTGCGTTGTCGGAGGTTTACCTCTCCCTCTTCGTTTCCTGACAACACGCGCCGATACCTACACGCGCGACGCAAAGGACGGCAAACGGCTGCTTCCAGCAAAGAGTAGAGAGGGGCGAAAGAGAAGAGCCGCTCGAGGCGTGCCACGCCGCCTCTGCGCACTCCCCTGGTGTGTGGATAGGAAAGAAGCATCCGTTACGACACGAAGCAAACACAACACAAAGCATGCCAAAGAAGAAGAAGCATCACTGGCACAACCGGGCGGTAGAGGAGGAGGGGGCAGAGACAGAGCAGTGACTCGGGAATTGAGAAGAAGCATATACACACGTGCACGCCTGGAGCGCATAAAGGAAGTCCCAAGATGGGCGAGGGGTAGCGGGGGTGGGGAAGACGAAGATGGGGCGGTTTCGGTCGCTGCGTCATTCCTCGCACCGCCCCCCCCCCCCGCTTCTGCCTCCACCCTTGCCCTTGTCGGTCTTCCTTGCCCGCCAAGTCGTTTCACTGTGGTGGGTTCATCGTACCCGTACAGTTGCTGGGGGCAGCACGCAGTCGTCACAGTCTTGCCACGCACACCCACAGAAATACGGTGGCGTATTCGCCTTCGCGGACGGCCGGAGAGAAAAAACATCCGGCGCGAAGCGTATTTCGTTCAAAGGCGAAGAGGAGCACAGCGAAGAGCCCCGCCTCCCGTTTGGGATACGCATGACAAGAGAGCGCAGGCAATCCGCGTCTCCTCCATCGATGTGCAGCCGTGTCACGTGCGTCCCAGGTCGCCCGGTGTGTGTAAGTGTGCGTGTACGTGGATATCATCTCTGCGCGTCGCGTGCAAAACGCCCAGACGTACCGCGTCCATGCGTTCCCATGTTCCATTTCTGTGTTCACGTCTCTCCACCCCCTCCCTTCCCCTCCCTCCCTCTCCTCCGTCGCACGGCTAAGCGTCGTGCTCGTCGTGCCCCAGCCGACTCACATTGCAATTCGCTTAGTTAGACCTCTGGCAATGTCCAGACACACGCACAGTCGTGTGGGTGCACATGTGCAGAGACGGGGCGGGAGCCTTCGATTTCGACCTCAACACGGAATAAGGATGCTGAACGCGTTCACCACGCTGATGGCCATGGCGCACACAAGCAAAATGAAACCAGCTCCCAGCCGCATACCCTGAGGAAAACTGCCGTCAACACCGGGGAAGTCGCGCAGTCTCTGGCACACGTCCACCTGCTTAACAGTATGGCTACCCTGATTGTGCTGATAGGAGTCAAGCATTAAGCCCCAGACCAGTCCAAGCAGACACGCAGCCGCCAAGTTGAGCACAATGCATACGATCTTGGCGCAGTAGCAGCAGCACGAATCGAGGGAGCTTGCCAGCATCGACACAAGGAGTAATATGATAGCTGCAATGGAGAACACCTGTGCTACTTTGAAGTATTGCGCACGGTTGCCGCACGCCATCCAGATATCATGAGGCCTCGCTGAGTACCTGGGAATAAAGCACTGCTCTCGAATACCCCACATGGTGATGCAGTAACCGTTGCGGGCTATGTCATCGCCCCGCGGCTGGAACATCGCCAACGGGGTGCCGACAGCGACAAAGACCACCGCGGCGAACTGTAAAATGCCGAAGATGATCGCCGAAAGGCAGCCCATTTTTGTTAATATTATTTTTTCCGGGGTGAGGGATTGATATACTTTGTGTGTGTGTGTGTGTGTGTGTGAGGGGGGGGTGAGAGATACGCGCGATTAATAAGCAAGGAGGAAAGGCAACGAAAAGACGGGCTGACAAACGAATCAATAGGGGAACGGCACTACCGCATGCGGCGGGTTTGACGGGGGTATTCAACGCCGTGGAAGCCAAGTCGCGCACCGAGAAAACCGCTCAGAGGTGCGTTGATGTGCGTGTAGGCGTTCATGTTTCCGTGTCGTCGACAGGCGCTCGGAGAAGTGAGAGGAACAGAGGAGAACACGCCAAGAACACCACGAGCATCACATTTCATTGTCGAGTTGTTTCGACAGTCAGGGTGACGCGGGTTACCGGGGAAGGAGGCACGGGAGGGGGCGTAGAAGGAATGCAGAAAGAGGAGGGAACAGTGAATGGGTGTGTGCAAACCGAATCAGTGAACAGGGCGTATCAGCCCATGCGGTCGCGAACAAAGGGGCGGGGAGGCGAAGGGCACACGCCACCACGTGCGCTGCCTATCGGTACGAGCAGCTCCCTCCCTCCCTCGTATTCACCATTGCGTCGGTTAGTAGGGGAGGCGGTGTTAATGTGCTTCCATCGAGCGCTTCGACAGGGAAGTGCCGGAGGGGGGAGGAGAGGGGGATAGGGGGGGGGGGGTAGAAATGTGTCGGTTCCTCTATTTTCATTTTCATTTCCATTTCCAAGCCGCTCCGCTGAAAAATACGAATAAAAACGGGGGCACAAATAAAACACACATCAAAGACAAGAACAAATAAAACATTGGGCAGTTGCCGACTGCTGCACCCACGCGGTATTCGTCCTGCTTTGGCCCTAGACGCTCCCGGATGCTTCGCCGTTCCTTCGCAGCGCTTCCACCGATGCATCACTCGTCGGTGCTGCTTCCTGGCGCGCAGCAAGTATTTTTGATCGCTTTGAGTCCGCATAAGAAGGGGGAAGAGTGGGCGCAGAGGCGCATGAGCTTATACGCAAGAACGCAGGGTCGCATTCACCAGCTCCACATTTGTTTGCTTGTCTCGGTAAAGAGCCCCGCAAAAACACCTTTCGTTGTTCTTTTTTTCGCGTCTCCACCCTTCCATGTGAGGCGCGCCTCTTTGATGTCCTGTTCGGGATGCGGGTACACGCCAACAGGGGGAGCACACCAGAAGAGAATCACGCGATAGGAACGTAGCCACTCCCACCAACAAACACAAAAACATAAATGTAACTTCGCACAGCCCTGGCAGATCCGGCGGGGAGGGAGGGGGGACAGCGCCCACGAGATCGGTGGACTCAGGGGGAAAAGAAGAAGAAAGGGAGAGGGAAACAAAGACAATACACGCAGTGGGGCAACAATGGCGTATAAGCCAAGAAAAACGACGACCGCGAAGGGTGAAAAGGGGTGGAGGCAACAAAGACACGTAAATGACGGGAAGCACCTGCTCGCTCGCCCGCACGGGGGGGCACACGTGCGTACACACACGCTAAGCGGTGCGGTGTGACGCCATTTGCTGGAGAGAGAGAGAAACAAAAATACGAACTAAAAAGGAAAAGGAAACGGTAGGGCGGCCGATGAAGCAACGAGCCCGCCGATCACGTTAGGTCAAACAGCGCTTCGCTTTCTTACTGTTTGCCGGTGCGGTGGTTGTTGCCGGCCGGCCATTCCACGTCCGTGTGTCTTTCTTTCATCACTGCTGAGGTCAAGAAACCCTTTCCTCTGGCTGGATAGATCAGCAGAGATGATGACGGCGCCAGAGTTCTTCAGAAGAGGGGGGGGGTTCGAGGGGACGGGATCACACAATATCAAACAAGGTAGAAGCGAACAAATATACGCCAGCCCACACACAGATATGCGCACACACACACACACACATGTACGTCCACACACTGATTCCTGCACCCCGCACATCACTTGCGCAGGGAAGAAGCGGGAGGGGAGGGGAGGGGGGGCAGATGCAGTCACGTTGGGCAGTGAGGTGGGGAAAAATAACAGAGGAGGGGATATGCAGGTGGAGCGGGTGCATATGTGCGGGTATTAGTGGGTGCGGGGCAGTTTAGGGCTCGTTATGGGAGAATGGGGAAGAAGAGGGAGGCTGTCCCTCCTCCCCACCCCCCCTCTGTAACAACCACAGGAACGTGAAACGATGAGACGGTGCGAAGAGACGAAGAGGACGAATGAGTCAAGTTACCGCGAAAAACACAAACGAACAACAGCGAAGTGATGATGAGACAAGAGGGAGGGAGGAAGGCGAGGGGGGCGTGCGGCAACGAACACATAGATGCCACACATACAGGAACAAAGCCCATATGACGGAGGGGAAAAAGACTGCGAGTGACCGCAAAGCAAGACACCATGTCTATTGATTCGTCCTTTACCCCCCCCGCTTCCTATCTTTTTGGTGCCTTTGTGTGCGCGCGTGTGCCTGCTTGGGGGTACGCGCCTCCATTCATGCGTGCACCGCTAACACCATCTGTTGCTGCATCTTTAGATTGCCACAGCGGTGCTGCATCACCCCCTCCTCTCCACCCCCCCCCCCAGGCTCAGCGGTTCTCTCCGCGCCGTTCGTCTGTTGTGCTGCTCTTGTGCGGTCATCCCCGCACACATGCTCGCTTGGGTGCGTCAGCGTGGTGACGTGCAACGACGAGATGAAAAGCCTCGACAACTGAACAAGGAGATAACGCATACCGGCGCGCTGGAAAAAAACAGCGACACGCAGCCATACGGGATCTTAGGGGAGGAGTGATGAGAACACGTCGAAGATGGCACAGCGGCGATCACAGCGCTGAGAAGAGACCGCAGAAAACGTAGAAGGCCAGAACAGATGGCACAATAGAAAAAAAAAGAATGATGTGAAGGGCGACCCGCGACAGAAAGAGAGCGGCGGCTCGGCCTTGGGTGGGTGGGTGGCGGTGGACGGGTGCGCCATCCAGCAACGGCAAACAAACAAGCAAAGAAACAAAAACAATACAATGGCACCAAGGGAACTGGGGGAGGGGGGAGGGGAAGGCTCGGAAGGAATATGTGAGAACTGATGTGCGCTACGGTGCACTACGCGCGGCATCTACGGGTGCGTGAGCAGCTCGCAGAGGGCCTGGCACGAGGGGGGCAAGTGGGACAATCAATCAAAGAAAAAAGCAACAAAGGCGCACTCACGAGGTGTAATGTGGTGCTGACCAGGCGACTGAGGGGCGCGGCACTCTGCCCACACGCATCGCGAACCGACGTGTGGGGAAAGAGCAGAGTAGCGGAGGGGGGGGGAGGGAGGGGAGATGTGCGGAATCCCACGCGAACGCAAGGAAGGAGAGGCGAGATATTCACCCACTCGAATATCGCGTGTGGGATCCGCCAGGCGGGTTTGCGCAGCCGCGGCCGCTTCGTTTCCTTGCTCTGCTGCGATACAGCCGTCCACGATCGCACTCAGCGGCGTGCCCTCCTCCTCCTGCCCATCATCCCCCTCGCTGCGCCCACACACCCGCTCCGCAGCTTTCCTCTCGGCTGGTCTGCGAGCACCCCCCTTCCTGCCCGCACCCCCCACCACACACCACCTCTCCCCAGCCAATCAGGCGAACGCGCCTTTCCACCGAGTACACAGATGAAAACAAAAGAGCAAACACACACAAAAACAACACACGGAAGCGCAGGGGAGTGCCTCCCCCCCTTTTTTTCCAGCATGGCAGTATCACAAAGACGATGTTGATGAGGGAAAGGCCCCCGCCGACAGCGTACAAGACGAAGTCGGCACCCAACTTGTAATTCGTGGGCATCCCAGCGATACCCGCCGTGGTCGGATACACGATGACGGGGCCTTTCTCGCGGAGCGCGCTGCAGGGCATGTTGAGCACCTGAGGGCCTTCCTCATGGTTGTTGTACAAAGCGTCCACCATGAGCGCGGCGACAGCAAAGGCGCAGCCACTGCCGATGATGCTCAGCAGCAGGCACAGCCAGCGCCGGCAGCGGCAGCAGCGGAGTATCACAAGACCGAAAAGGCACACAACGCCGCTGGTGAGGACGGCAGCAATCGCCAGCGCCTCCGCCGCGCGGAAGCGTGTCAGGCGCGCTGGGCAGCCCGCCCACCAGTTCGTTGTCAAGACATCCCACTCGGCAGAGTTGCACTTGCTCTTCCAGCCCCCCACAGCGTCAGGCAGGGCGTGTCACTGAGCAGATCCGTGTTCTGCACACGGAACTGGTCGGCTACGGTGCCCACCACAACAATGCAGAGGAAGTCGAAGACCTGCAAAGTGCTCTAGAGGACAATGCCTACGCGGCAGGGACGGCAGCACATTTTCGATGGCACACACACACGGGGGGGGGGGGGCTGAAGGGAGGAGCCGGGAAATGAGAGGATCAACGTAGAGTGAGGCAGCGGTGGTGAGGGGGAGGAGGGGGGTAGAAGGCGGGGGCGTAGAGAAAGCAAGAGAGAGACTGGTGTGCAGCAGCGACGCCATGTGACACACAGGCACCAGGGGAGTGAGGAATATCCAGAGATGTGCGAGCAGGCGCACCACCTCGCAAAAGGAAAACGGACACAGCGCGTAGGGGGGTGACGAGAGAGACACGCCTGAAAGCGGGGGGACACCGGGGCAGGAGAGGGTTGGAGACAAGGGGAGATGGCAAATGCCACACCACCGCGGGTGCAGAGGCGCGGCCGACTCTCTTTTCCTGCACCCCGCCTCACCACCGCCCCCTCTCTTGCGCACGCGCCACTTTCCTTGTGTGTGTGTGTGTGCTCGTCCCCGCGCTGGTGATCCACTGCTTCCAGACAGAGTGCCAGCAGATGTCGTTTTGTTTCCCCCTCCCAGACAATGCACGCGCGAGTTACTTTTCGCCATCTGCACCTCTCTTGGTGCGGCCATCACTCTCGTGACTTTTTACAGAATTTCATCTCGTGCCTCTTCGCACGCGTGTGGTCGCACGCATGACAGTAATGGAAATAAACAAAAACGAGTAAAGCATCTTTGAAAGGGAAGGGGAGACGTGAGAGGCAAGGGGGGAGAGGGGAGGGGAGGGGGGTAGTGGGCGGAAGAGGCGAGGATTGGGCGGAAGGCGGCAAATCCGCGCACACCCACTCAAGCTCCCCCTTTTCGATTCACGGTCGTCGTGCGCTTCGATGGCCCTACTCCCTCGTCAACCACGGTTTGACTCAAGTCATGCTCGGGTGCTCCCTCTCTCTGACAGCCCCCCCTCCCCCGTCCCTTTTCGGTGGCAGCGCTCTCTTGGCGGCAGCGCCAGCCCCCCCGCACATCCGCGGAGACAAGGCTGCGGTCCATTTCCCTAGCGAATGCACACACGCACGCACACACGTACAGGGGGAGGGAGCCGGACACAAAAACACCCACGACGAGAGTCCACCTCACTCCATCACACAAACACGCGGAGGAGGGAGAGGGGGGAAAAAGGGCAGAGAAGGGGCGTTGACGAGACAGGCAGGCACGGTGAAGACGAAGAGGGAGCCGGAGAGTTGGGCAGAGGGAAAAGGGACACAGCGCACAGGAGAAGCCACCCAGGTGGTGGGAGACGGAGAATCGGGAGGGGGAGAGGGAATAAAAGGGGGGCATCCGGGGAAATAATAGCAACGGAAAAACGCACAAAGCAGACAGAGCAGACGGACCAACGTTGACACGTGCACAGAAGGAGGGAAGAGGAGTGGGGGAAGCGGGAGCGAGGAGGAGGGGGAGCGAGGGGAATCTGGCCAACAGGCTGCGTGCCCGCTCTCCTCCTCCTTCCTCCTCCCTCCAGCCACACTCCACAACACCATCCTCTTGTACAGAAGGTGGGCATCGATGGATCAAATACGAAAGCGAGAAGGGAAGGGATGTTGTCCCTCATAATAATAGTGGAGTGGAAAACACGTTTTGGAGAGGAGTAAACGAAATTAGGTGGGGGGGAAGGAAGGAGGGGGAGGGGAATAAATGCGAAGATCGTGCCGTAAAATGAAGCGGGCCGACCCTGCGGTGTGCGACGTATGCGCACTCCTCGCACGGGTGACGTCCCCCGTGCCATGCGAACGGAAGAAAATCAAAAATGGGGAAGGGGGGAGCATCGATCGACTCTCCTCATCCATGTCCGTGTGTGCGCTCATCGCAAGCCCTGGCACCGCCCTATCCTCCGCACCCTCTTGGAAACCGCTGCTTATACGCTTGCTCACTCACTGCCCAGCGCGATCAGCTCACCTACTCCCCCGTTCTCCTCTCGCTCCCTACCCCCTTGTAGGCAGTCGAGAGAGCTGTGGTGTGTGCATGCCAAGTGTCAGGAACACGCACCACCGCCAACACGGCGTGCGAGAGGGGGGCGGACACCTGTGGCCGATGCAGGGTGGGGCCCTACGCCTCTCGCCCTCGTCCCGGTCGCCCCGGTGACCCGCGTTCCTACTCGGCACCGGCTTCCCATCGCCGTGCCGGGCTCTCCTCCCTTTCCACGCCCCCATCCCATTCACCAGTGATTTGCCGGCCTGCCACCCTGGCGTGCGGATGGAAGGGGGATTTGAGGTGGAGGGGAGTTGGGAAAGGGGGGGAGGAACAGGGAAGCTGCTGCTGGCGTCACGGTGTGCTCCTGACACTTCAAAGGCGCACGTGCCTGTACTATTGGAGGGGAGGGGGGACGCGAGAACATGAAGAGAGCACAAAGGGGGACACACATACACGCACTGCGAGGACAAGCAGACGGAACAGCCAGAGAGACGGGCGATGTGCAGAGTACTCGATATTCTCTGCCAGGTACGATTTTACACCCCCTCGAAATAAAAAAGAGGCGGTCATCGCATGAGCCCAACGACAGCAACACGGGAAAAGGGAGAAACAAAACAAAACACACAAACGGACAGTCACTCATAACGTAGCAGGGGAGAGAAAAGGAGTGTTATTAAAAGAGGAAGAGAGAGCGAGGGTGGCCCTCAAGATGTGCAGGAGAACCGCAGCGCACGCTGGCACGAGAGGGCAGTGATGGGGTAGGAGAGGAGCCGTAAAGAGGCGCATGTCAGCATCCGCAGCTCTCCAGCCCTCTCCCACTCCCTGCTGGCATGAGACCCGCGCCGCCACCCGGCTCGCCCCCCGACTTCCCGTGGTATCCTTCACACACTCTCTCCCTCGACCTGGTCCATTATTACGGGCCTGCACCCTCGCCGCCCCCCTTACTACCCCACTCCCTGGCCTAGCACGGGAGCATTAAGACCACAATGTTGACGATATCCAGGCACCAGGCCACCACGAAGAGAGCGAAACCGGCACCAAAATTGAACGCTGGGTGCATCTTTGGACAACTTTGGTTGTCCCGGTGGAAGGCCTCAGCGACGACCGCCCAGGTGATGCACGCAGTGACAATGCCAATTATGTTGAGCACCAGGCAAGCCCAACGCAGGCCAGAGCAGCAGAACACCCGGATGACGCCACAGACTGCCGCCGCGCCATACACGAAGATGGATATGATTGCAAATGCCTCAGCCGCACGGAAGCGGTCACGACGGCGTGGGCAGTCCTTCCACGTTTCGTCGTTCGAGTCGTGGACTTTTACACCACCGGTAATGAGCGTTAAACCCCAAAGTGTGATGCGAACGGAGGTCTTTGTTTTAGCATTTGTGGAATTAAGCATCGCCAGTGGGGTGCCAATCAGCACAAACAGAAATGCGATGGCCTGCAGGATGGCATAGAGGACAGGGCTGATTCCCCACTTCATTGTTTCACTCAACGTGACCGTAGAGAGCCTGAGATGGATGAGGTGGAGGTGATCCGAGGGGGGAGAGAAATGGGGAGGAGGGGGAGACGCAGGGGACGTCAGGAAAGCGAAAGAGTGTCGATGCTTGGTGAGGGGATATGTTTGTTGCCATGTGCATACGCATTGACGTGGTTGTGCATGTGTGCGTGTTCGTTTTATGTTTTGAGGGGTGAGGAAATGGGGAATGGGGAGGGGGGAGAGGGGGGCATCACAGGGGTCAGCAGGCGTAGAAAGAGGGAAGGACAGAGAGGTGGAGAGAGACATGTGTGGTTGCGAGAGGTGCACAACGAGAGGGGGTACAGCATTGACGGACACACACGCGTGAAAGGCAAACGAGCAGAGCGAGCCGTCGGATGAGGGGGAATGGGGAAGGACATCGCCGCGGCAGCGAGGAGACAAGCACAAGGCACGGGAACCAGGCAAACGGTGCAGGGCGTATCGGCGGGCCCTGCCCGTTGCGCTTTCCTCCCATTGACGTTGTCGTGGGGAGCACTTCTGTGACGCCTCATGGAGAGGCGTGGCCCGGGCCGGGCTGAGGCGGGCGCGGCGGGAGCAGTGGAGGGACGCCGCCGCGGGTGTCCGTAGAGCGACAATACCGCCCATCTCACACAACAACAACCGCAACCCCAACACGTCAATCCCATCGCCCACATGCCGGCTGCACACCGCTCATCGACCACAGACAACAACAGGATAATCCATATTGACGACAGCGGCGGGAGACGAGACAAAGAAGCACACACACACACACACGCGATACCTGCACTGCGTATCCCATTCATTATGTCTTCCTCCTCCTCGAGAAGGAGAAAGAGAAAGGTGGGAGATAAACGACTTGAACAAGAGGTGCCCACGCCGTTGTGCAAGCGGATTGCCATACCGCACACAGACACGGGGACATTCAAGGGAGACAGTGAGGGGGGGGAAGGTCATAGACATCCCGCAGCGTTTCACCGCTTTGCGTGACGAGAAAAGGGAGACGTAGAACACGCGAGGACGACGCGCTGCTCCGTTGTAGACAGGCTCGCTCCAAAGGGCGTCATGCGCGCATAAAATCAGGCACACACGCGCACACCAGGAATCGCACGCACGTACTCAGATACCGAAATCGAGGGGGTGACACGTTACGTCAGCCCTGATAGATAGACGAGCCTCGCTCCTCTTCGGTGCTCTCCCCTCTCGTATCTCCCACCTACACTCCTTTGCAGTTTGAGACGCGCCGGTGTCTCTCACAACTTCGCATCATTCGTCAAGAGCGAAAAGAGAGAACATGAGGGGAGAGAGAGGCGGGAGGAGTGACGCGGAGAGGCGGGAGGAGTGACGCGGAGAGGCGGCCTATCGAGAAGGTCTGCTTCGCCGGGACACGAAGGAAGTGGAGAAGACGGCGCACGTATTTTCTTGTCGTTTTCTCTTTGTCCGTCTCGTTCTCACATATATCTCTCTCTGTCTTACCTGGGTCGGCTAATACAATAGAGCGGTCCTTGTCCCGCCACAGGTCTGGCCGCTGCATCATGATTTGCAAGGCGCCGCCCGAGACGCTGAACATGCGCAGCATGCGCCACGCCGGGGTCGTGGAGGCCTCCATTGCACGCTGCAAGAGCGACAAGGCAATCAGCGATCGGTACCCACCAGCGCAGTAGACCGTCACATCGGGGAGAGAGAAGGCCTGCCGCACGGCAGAGAGTCCTGCGAGGAGCGCCAGGCTGTGTGTATCCTATCCATGTACGCGGCCGCCAGCCCTGGGGACCAATTACAGCGCCACTGCGACAGCGACGGCGATGCCGCAGCGGCGTCTCCGACTGCCATGGCGCACAATGCCGCCAGCCCGACATGAGCGCTGTGCGGATGCGAGTCGTTTTTCAACTCGTACGGCGTGCGCACGTCTAACACGACGCGCGTATCGGCCAGTTCGACTGCAGCGAGGCGCTCGTACGACATCAAGTGAGAGAGTGCGTCGCCGCGTGGTATCCAATGCAGGGTGTGGCGAAGGAGCACATCAGCGGGCACACTGGTAGGCGGGTTGCATTGCAGCTCTCGCCACAGCAGCTTCGTCACAATCGCCGACCCGCCCTCCCCCGAGTGCTCCACCGGTTATTCCGAGGGGCATGGCAAGTCGGCCAGAGTCAGGACATGTACACGACTCTCTGGGGACAGCGCTGAGAGACGTTGCAAGACCTCAGCACGCTGTTCCTCTGTCGCACATGGCAGCCACAACTCTGCTTTCGACGCACCGTATGCCGCACCCGGGAAACTCACCGGCACACTAACGGCGCCGCAGAGGTGCAGCGCGTGGTAAGCGGTGGCACTGCGCACGTCGACGAGGCTTACGTAGGACGAGAAGGAAGCGAGCTGCTGGCGAGGTGTACTCCACGAGTCACCGCGTGCGACGGCAGGGTCGAAGGTGTACCGCAGCGCTTGCTGCATATCAGCAGGAAACTCTGCCGCGCACGCTGCCCGGTGCTCAGGCTGCAGTAGCGCAAGTAGCTGGCGCAGATGTACCACGCGACTCGCGTCGAAGGACGGCGGGTGCGGCAGCGGTGGCAAACGCCGGCTGTCCTTGGCGAACGCCTCTGTCGTCGTGGCGAGTGTGCCAATAACCGTGCGGGAGTGCCTCATACGCGTGAGGTCGCCGAGATGCGCCGCCCAGAAGAGATCCGGCTGACTCGTCACGTTGCGGTACCCGCCGTGTGCGGGGAGCAGCACGACTCGTTGCAGAGCGTCGCAGCCAGCCACCACTCCCGTCGCCTCTCTCTCTCTTTTTGCTCATCGTAGCCGCGTCGGTGCGAGTCGTCTTGGCCGCTTCACCGCCTTTCCCTCTCGGCTCGCGGCCAACAGCGCGCAGCGGCGCAAAGTAAACATCGAGCACGTACCTCTTGAGCACACTGTGAGTGTGCACCAGGGCTGCGTCGCGGTCGCCACCACTGCTGCTGATAAAGGAAAACGGCGGCACAGGTCCGCCTGTTGTCTCGCGGGGACAGAGAGACCACTGAAGCAGGTCCCAGCGGGGCGCCGCTCCGGTGCTCCAGAGCACACCCATGCAAAGGCCCGCACGCACCTCGGAGAGGCACATCTCAACGAGTAGACGCTCCGGCGAGAGGGCTGGCGCGCGCACAGTTCTGAGTCGCAGGCGAGGGCTGAGTTGCACGTCCTCCGCTGTGCCGGCAGGCGTGAGAGGAATTCCGGGGACGACACGGGCAGCCGAGAAGCGCCCGAGCAATTTGGTCAGCCCAGACGCGCCGTCGACATAGCAGTGAGTGGAAATGATCCACCGCAGGGTCGCACCGATACAGCCCACGTCCGCGGCATACGCGCTGAGCGGTGCTGCCCGCGAGTCAACGATGGCCGCTGCCGCGACGGTGACCGTGGAGACACTCGCAGAAGTGCAGGAGGAGTCCGCTAGCAGGAACGAGCATGTGCGGCTCTCCCCCCACCTCCCCTTCACGTAGTGTCGCAGTACAAAGGTGTTAGCCGATGCCGGCACCGCCACCGGTGGGCTGGAGGAGGGGAGGGGGGGGGGCAGTTGTGCCTCATAGCGATCGGCAGGAAATGGAACGCCATGAAGTCCTCCAGACGCCGCACGGCTCGATCGTGGCAGTCGGTAGTAGTGGTGGCTCCACCGAGTGCCGTCGTCGCTGGGACATCAGTCCAGCACGGCTGGGAGGCGGCACCCGAGGGCGAGCCAAGCAGCGCGGTCGACACCACACGCCAGTGGTGCAGTCGCCGCGATTCCGGGGTTGCGCGCGCACCCGCTGAGGCGGATAAAAGCGCCCGACGAGAAGGCGGATCTTGTTGGCACACACCGCACTTTTCGGAGCAGTGAGCAGCGGGCCTGCAGCAGCGGTGGCGAGCAAACGTGAGCATGCACCGCAGAAGCGGCTGGTATCGGTGGCGGTAGCGACGCAGTCACTGCGTTACATCGCGCACGATTTCATCGTCCAGGCACCCAGCGACCTCCATTAGCACCGGACAAAATGGCATCGTGCGGCGGGCGGACAAAGAGAGATGGTGAGGGGGAAGAGAGAGAGAGAGGGATGAGGTAAACGGGCGAGGGGATAAAGACGAAGCGAGGCAAGCACAACACTGCACGTAGGTGTCTGGGTATGATGCGAGGGAAAAGGGGGTGGCGAAGCCACCAACAACAAAACAAGAATAATGTAGAACACAAAAGCAATACAACAACAACCCCCCCCCAAGAAAAAAATGTCGCCACCATCGGCTCTGCTCTGATGCACTATATGACGTGTGAGTGACAACACTGTACACTCCCCACTTATGACCCACACCACTCGCGTGGTGCTACGCATAGTGCTACACGCGCACTACAGCAATGTCCATGCAGTCGCTTGGGCATGGCCTCTGCCTCAAAGCCATGCACGGCATGCGCTTTGCACACCGCCTCACAGCTGCTGGCATGAGGTACGCAGCCACGCGGTGCGACTCTCTTGCGAGGCGTGGTGGTGGTTCGGGCTTCCCCGTTCGCGAGTAATGAGAGCCGGCTGAGATGCACCCGAGTCATGCTGACACTGCGCTCGTCCTATAGGCGGTACCATTTTTTTGCAAGCTGTCACAGGTTGCTTGCACGCCCACATCATCCAGGCCCTGGCCACCGACGGAGATGCGATAGGCTGCTTGGCTTTTCTATGCCGCACGTACTCGATTCTGTCATTGCCGTAGGCAATTCAGCATTGGCGGTCTTTTTTTTTTGGGGGGGGGGAGGGGAGGAGGATAGGGGGCAGTGGTGAGCTGCTCAGCCTCCCCACGGTGTGGGTGGGGAACCCCTTTCCTCCCTCCCCTGAAATAAACCGCACACGTGCTTCTGTGTCCTGAAGGATAAACAACACATTATTGAAGAAACATCAGGAAGAGGGGGGGGGACAAACGTCACAGTAGTGTGTGGGTGGGTGGGGGGAGAAGTGGAGGTGGAGAGGGGAGAGGAGAGGCTCTTCTATCTGCTGAAGGAAAAAAGGGATTTAAACAAGAAACAGAGCGTGGTGGCAAGCTTGCAGGCTCGCACACACAATCATAAAGGTCTTTGGGGGAGGGGGTCACGAGAAGATAACACAGAGGGAAAAAAAGTGTGCGTAGTCAGGGGTTTACCTCTCCCTCTTCGTTTCCTGACAACACGCGCCGATACCTACACGCGCGACGCAAAGGACGGCAAACGGTTGCTTCCAGCAAAGAGTAGAGAGGGACGAAAGAGAAGAGCCGCTCGAGGCGTGCCACGCCGCCTCTGCGCACTCCCCTGGTGTGTGGATAGGAAAGAAGCATCCGTTACGACACGAAGCAAACACAACACAAAGCATGCCAAAGAGGAAGAAGCATCACTGGCACAACCGGGCGGTAGAGGAGGGGGGGGGGCCAGAGACAGAGCAGTGACTCGGGAATTGAGAAGAAGCATATACACACGTGCACGCCTGGAGCGCATAAAGGGGGTCCCAAGACGGGCGCGGGGTGGCGGGGGTGGGGAAGACGAAGATGGGGCGGTTTCGGTCGCTGCGTCATTCCTCGCACCGCCCCCTCCCCCGCTTCTGCCTCCACCCTTGCCCTTGTCGGTCTTTCTTGCCCGCCAAGTCGTTTCACTGTGGTGGGTTCATCGTACACGTACAGTTGCTGGGGGCAGCGCGCAGTCGTCACAGTCTTGCCAGGCGCACCCACAGAAATACGGTGGCGCATTCGCCTTCGCGGACGGCCGGAGAGAAAAAACATCCGGCGCGAAGCGTATTTCGTTCAAAGGAGAAGAGGAGCACAGCGAAGAGCCCCGCCTCCCGTTTGAGATACGCATGACAAGAGAGCGCAGGCAATCCGCGTCTCCTCCATCGATGTGCAGCCGTGTCACGTGCGTCCCAGGTCGCCCGGTGTGTGTAAGTGTGCGTGTGCGTGGATATCATCTCTGCGCGTCGCGTGCAAAACGCCCAGACGTACCGCGTCCATGCGTTCCCATGTTCCATTTCTGTGTTCACGTCTCTCCACCCCCTCCCTTCCCCCCCCTCCCTCCCTCTCCTCCGTCGCACGGCTAAGCGTCGTGCTCGTCGTGCCCCAGCCGTCTCACATTGCAATTCGCTTAGTTAGACCTCTGGCAATGTCCAGACACACGCACAGTCGTGTGGGTGCACATGTGCAGAGACGGGGCGGGAGCCTTCGATTTCGACCTCAGCACGGAATAAGGATGCTGAACGCGCTCACCACGCTGATGGCCATGGCGCACACAAGCAGAATGAAACCAGCTCCCAGCTGCATACCCTGAGGAAAGCTGCCGTCGACACCGGGGAAGTCGCGCAGTCTCTGGCACACGGCCACCTGCTCAACAGTATCGCTATCCTGATTGTGCTGATAGGAGTCAAGCATTAAGCCCCAGACCAGTCCAAGCAGACACGCAGCCGCCAAGTTGAGCACAATGCATACGATCTTGGCGCAGTAGCAGCAGCACGAATCGAGGGAGCTTGCCAGCATCGACACAAGGAGTAATATGATAGCTGCAATGGAGAACACCTGTGCTACTTTGAAGTATTGCGCACGGTTGCCGCACGCCATCCAGATATCATGAGGCCTCGCTGAGTACCTGGGAATAAAGCACCGCTCTCGAATACCCCACATGGTGATGCAGTAACCGTTGCGGGTTATGTCATCGCCCCGCGGCTGGAACATCGCCAACGGGGTGCCGACAGCGACAAAGACCACCGCGGCGAGCTGTAAAATGCCGAAGATGATCGCCGAAAGGCAGCCCATTTTTGTTAATAATATTTTTTTTCCGGGGTGAGGGATTGATATACTTTGTGTGTTTGTGTGTGAGTGGGGGGGGGGTGAGAGATACGCGCGATTAATAAGCGAGGAGGAAGGGCAACAAAGAAAAAAGACGGGCTGACAAACGAATCAATAGGGGAACGGCACTACCGCATGCGGCGGGTTTGACGGGGGTATTCAACGCCGTGGGAGCCAAGTCGCGCACCGAGAAAACCGCTCAGAGGTGCGTTGATGTGCGTGTAGGCATTCATGTTTCCGTGTCGTCGACAGGCGCCCGGAGAAGTGAGAGGAACAGAGGAGAACACGCCAAGAACACCACGAGCATCACATTTCATTGTCGGGTTGTTTCGACAGTCAGGGTGACGCGGGTTACCGGGGAAGGAGGCAGGGGAGGGGGCGCGTGGGGCGTAGAGGGAACGCAGAAAGAGGAGGGAACAGTGAATGGGTGTGTGCAAACCGAAGCAGTGAACAGGGCGTATCAGCCCATGCGGACGCGAACAAAGGGGCGGGGAGGCGAAGGGCACACGCCACCACGTGCGCTGCCTATCGGTACGAGCAGCTCCCTCCCTCCCTCGTATTCACCGTTGCGTCGGTTAGTAGGGGAAGCGGTGTTAATGTGCTTCCATCGAGCGCTTCGACAGGGAAGTGCCGGAGGGGGGAGGAGAGGGGGAGAGGGGGGGGGGGGTAGAAATGTATCGGTTCCTCTATTTTCATTTTCATTTCCATTTCCAAGCCGCCCCGCTGAAAAATACGAACAAAAACGGGGGCACACATAAAACACACATCAAAGACAAGAAAAAATAAAACATTGGGCAGTTGCCGACTGCTGCACCCACGCGGTATTCGTCCTGCTTTGGCCCTAGACGCTCCCGGATGCTTCGCCGTTCCTTCGCAGCGCTTCCACAGCATACACAGATGAAAACAAAAGAGCAACACACACAAAAACAACACACGGAAGCGCAGGGGAGTACCTCCCCCCTTTTTTCCAGCATGGCAGTATCACAAAGACGATGTTTATGAGAGAGAGGCTCCCGCCGACAGCGTACAAGACGAAGTCGGCACCCAACTTGTAATTCGTGGGCATCCCAGCGATACCCGCCGTGGTCGGATACACGATGACGGGGCCTTTCTCGCGGAGCGCGCGGCAGGGCATGTTGTACATCTGGAGCCCCTCCTCACGGTTGCTGTAGAAAGCGTCCACCATGAGCGCGGCGACAGCAAAGGCGCAGCCACTGCCGATGATGCTCAGCAGCAGGCACAGCGAGCGCCGGCAGCGGCAGCAGCAGAGCATCGCAAGACCGAAAAGACACGCAACGCCGCTGGTGAGGACGGCAGCAATCACCAGCGCCTCCGCCGCGCGGAAGCGTGTCAGGCGCGCTGGGCAGCCCCCCCACCAGTTCGTTGTCAAGACATCCCACTCGGCAGAGTTGCACCTGCTCTTCCAGTCCCCCACAGCGTCAGGCAGGGCGTGCCACTGAGCAGATCCGTGCTCTGCACGCGGAACTGGTCGACTACGGTGCCCACCACAAGGATGCAGAGGAAGGCGAAGACCTGCAAAGTGCTCTAGAGGACAATGCCTACGCGGCAGGGACGGCAGCACATTTTCGATGGCACACACACACGGGGGGGCTGAAGGGAGGAGCCGGGAAATGAGAGGATCAACGTAGAGTGAGGCAGCGGTGGTGAGGAGGAGGAGGGGGAGGGGTAGAAGGCGGGGGCGTAGAGAAAGCAAGAGAGAGACTGGTGTGCAGCAGCGACGCCATGTGACACACAGGCACCAGGGGAGTGAGGAATATCCAGAGATGTGCGAGCAGGCGCACCACCTCGCAAAAGGAGAACGGACACAGCGCGTAGGGAGGTGACGAGAGAAACACGCCTGAAAGCGGGGGAACACCGGGGCAGGAGAGGGTTGGAGACAAGGGGAGATGGCAAATGCCACACCAGCGCGGGTGCAAAGGCGCGGCCGACTCTCTCTTTTCCTCCTCTCCGCCTCGTCACCGCCCCCGGCAGCCGCCCTCACGCGCCACTTTCCTTGTGTGTGTGTGTGTGCTCGTCCCCGCGCTGGTGATCCACTGCTTCCAGACAGAGTGCCAGCAGATGTCGTTTTGTTTTCCCCTCCCAGACAATGCGCGTGCGAGTTACTTCTCGCCATCTGCACCTCTCTCGGTGCGGCCATCACTCTCGTGACTTTTTACAGAATTTCATCTCGTGCCTATTCGCTCGTGTGTAATCGCACGCATGACACCGAAGAAGATAAACAAAAGCGAGTAAATTAAAGCATCTTTGCAAGGGAAGGAGAGATGGGTGAGGGGGAAGGAGGGAGGGAGGGGGGTGGCGGAAGAGGCGGGGATTGGGCGGAAGACGGCGAATCCGCGCACACCCACTCGCGCTCCCCCTTTTCGATTCACGGTCGTCGTGCGCTTCGATGGCCCTACTCCCTCGTCAACCACGGTTTGACTCAAGTCATGCTCGGGTGCTCTCTCTCTCTGTCTGTCTCACCCCCCCCGTCCCTTTTCGGTGGTAGCGCTCTCTTGGCGGCAGCGCCAGCCCCCCCCCCGCACATCCGCGGAGACAAGGCTGCGGTCCATTTCCCTAGCGAATGCACGCATGCACACGTACACGTAAAGGGGGGGGGGCTGGACACAAAAACACCCACGACGAGAGTCCACCTCACTCCATCACACAAACACGCGGAGGAGGGAGAGGAGGGACAAGGCCAGAGAAGGGGCGTTGACGAGACAGGCAGGCACGGTGAAGACGAAGAGGGAGCCGGAGAGTTGGGCAGAGAGAAAAGGGGCACATCGCACAGGAGAAGCCGCCCAGGTGGTGGGAGACGGAGAATCGGGAGGGGGAGAGGGAAGAAGAGGGGGGCATCCAGGAGAATAAAAGCAACGAAACAACGCACAAAGCCGACAGAGCAGACAGACCAACGTTGACACGTGCACAGAAGGAGGGAAGAGGAGGAGGGAAGGGAAGGGAGGGGAAGGGGAGAAGCGCGAGCGAGGGGGAGCTGGCCAACAGGCTGCGTGTCCCCTCTCCCCGTCCCCCTCCTTCCCCCTCCCTTCAGCCACACTCCACAACACCATCCTCTTGTACAGAAGGTGGGCGTCGATGGATCCAATAAGAAAGCAAGAAGGGAAGGGATGTTGTCCCTCATAATAATAGTGAAGCGGAGAACACGTTTCGGAGAAGAATTAACCAAAATAAGGGGGGGAGAATAAATGCGAAGATCGTGCCGTAAAATGAAGCGGTCCGACCCTGCGGTGTGCGACGTATGCGCACTCCTCGCACGGGTGACGTCCCCCGTGCCATGCGAACGGAAGAAAATCAAAAATGGGGAAGGGGGGAGCATCGATCGACTCTCCTCATCCATGTCCGTGTGCGCGCTCATCGCAAGCCCTGGCACCGCCCTATCCCCCGCACCCTCTTGGAAACCGCTGCTTATACGCTTGCTCACTCACTGCCCAGCGCGATCAGCTCACCTACTCCCCCGTTCTCCTCTCGCTCCCTACCCCCTTGTAGGCAGTCGAGAGAGCTGTGGTGTGTGCATGCCAAGTGTCAGGAACACGCACCACCGCCAACACGGCGTGCGAGAGGGGGGCGGACACCTGTGGCCGATGCAGGGTGGGGCCCTACGCCTCTCGCCCTCGTCCCGGTCGCCCCGGTGACCCGCGTTCCTACTCGGCACCGGCTTCCCATCGCCGTGCCGGGCTCTCCTCCCTTGCCACGCCCCATCTCATTCACCGTTGATTTGCCGGCCTGCCACCCTGGCGTGCGGATGGAAGGGGATTTGAGGTGGAGGGGAGTTGGGAAAGGGGGGAGGAACAGGGAAGCTGCTGCTGGCGTCACGGTGTGCTCCTGACACTTCAAAGGCGCACGTGCCTGTACTATTGGAGGGGGGGGGGACGCGAGAACATGAAGAGAGCACAAAGGGGGACACACATACA
Organism: Porcisia hertigi; assembly: GCF_017918235.1. Classification (NCBI taxonomy): domain Eukaryota; phylum Euglenozoa; class Kinetoplastea; order Trypanosomatida; family Trypanosomatidae; genus Porcisia; species Porcisia hertigi. The sequence goes on from NC_090593.1 coordinate 517,664, forward strand.
CGCACTGCGAGGACAAGCAGACGGGACAGCCAGAGAGACGGGCGATGAGCAGAGTACTCGATATTCTCTGCCAGGTGCGATTTTACACCCCCTCGAAATAAAAAAGAGGCGGTCATCGCATGAGCCCAACGACGGCAACACGGGAAAAGGGAGAAACAAAACACACAAACGGACAGTCACTAATAACGTAGCAGGGGAGAGAAAAGGAGTGTTATTAAAAGAGGAAGAGAGAGCGAGGGTGGCCCTCGAGATGTGCAGGAGATCCGCAGCGCACGCTGGCACGAGAGGGCAGTGATGGGGTAGGAGAGGGGCCGGTAAGAGGCGCATGTGAGCATCCGCAGCTCTCCAGCCCTCTTCCACCCCCTGCTGACATGAGACCCGCGCCGCCACCCGGCTCGCCTCCCGACCTCCCGTGGTATCCTTCACACACTCTCTCCCTCGACCTGGTCTACTATTACGGGCCTGCACCCTCCCCGCCCCCCTTACTACCCCACTCCCTGACTTAGCACGGGAGCATTAAGACCACAATGTTGACGATATCCAGGCACCAGGCCACCACGAAGAGAGCGAAACCGGCACCGAGATTAGTGAGTACCTTTAGCTTTGCGCAACCCTCGTTGTCGTCCCGGTGAAAGGCCTCAGCGACGACCGCCCAGGTGATGCACGCAGTGACAATGCCGATTATGTTCAGCACCAGGCAAGCACGACGCAGGCCAGAGCAGCAGAACACCCGGATGACGCCACAGGCTGCCGCCGCGCCGTACACGAAGATGGATATGATTGCAAATGCCTCAGCCGCACGGAAGCGGTCACGACGGCGTGGGCAGCGAATCCACAGTTCGTCATTCTTTTTAGTGTAAACGCGAGCACGGCAATCATTTTTGAGACCCCATAGTGTAAAGCAAATATCGAGTTTAACTCGGTCCGTTCTGAACTGAAACATCGCCAGTGGGGTGCCAATCAGCACAAACAGAAATGCGATGGCCTGCAGGATGGCATAGAGGACAGGGCTGATTCCCCACTTCATTGTTTCACTCAACGTGACCGTAGAGAGCCTGAGATGGGTGAGGTGGAGGTGATCCGAGGGGGGAGAGAAATGGGGAGGAGGGGGAGACGCAGGGGACGGCGAGAAAGCAAGAGAGTGTCGATGCTTGGTGAGGGGATATGTTTGTTGCCATGTGCATACGCATTGACGTGGTTGTGCATGTGTGCGTGTTCGTTTTATGTTTTGAGGCGTGAGGAATGGGGAGTGGGGAGGGGGGAGAGGGGGGCATCACAGGGGTCAGCAGGCGTAGAAAGAGGGAAGGACAGAGAGGTGGAGAGAAACACGTGTGGTTGCGAGAGGTGCACAACGAGAGGGGGTACAGCATTGACGGACACACACGCGTGAGAGGCAAACGAGCAGAGCAAGCCGGCGGATGGGGGGAGATGGGGAAGGACATCGCCGCGGCAGCGAGGAGACAAGCACAAGGCACGAGAACCAGGCAAACGGTGCAGGGCGTATCGGCGGGCCCTGCCCGTTGCGCTTTCCTCCCATTGACGTTGTCGTGGGGAGCACTTCTGTGACGCCTTATGGAGAGGCGTGGCCCGGGTCGGGCTGAGGCGGGCGCGGCGGGAGCAGTGGAGGGACACCGCCGCGGGTGTCCGTAGAGCGACAATACCGCCCACCTCACACAACAGCAACCGCAACCCCAACACGTCAATCTCATCGCCCACATGCCGGCTGCACACCGCTCATCGACCACAGACAACAACAGGATAATCTATATTGACGACAGCGGCGGGAGACGAGACAAAGAAGCACACACACATACACACACACGCGCGCGCGCAGTTGCCTGCCCCCGTGCTCACTCCACCCTCGCTGTGTGGACCCGCCTCATAGCAAGCAAGAGGCGGCGGTGTGCAGCACTTGGCTCTTGAAGAGCCAAACATCCTGCACAGGGTGTTACAAGATAACATCGCGCAGGGATGGGTGGTTGGAACTGCTGTCGTCAAGGCCCCCCGTGCTGGCCCTCATCGTATGGCAGTTGCGCCAAGTGCTTTACAGCCGTCTTGAGCTGAGCGTCATCGCCCCACGCCGCCTGCAGCTGACGCATGGCCTTGAGAAGTTGCTGGTTCGCGTACTCCGCCGGCGATACGTGATGCTGATGGGCAGCGGCAAGCAACTCGTCCAGGTCGTTGCTGTTCGTACCCGCAATGTCCAGAAACACCTCCATATCGAGAGCGTCGACGCGATGCCGAACGTACTCGTACGCCTGCGAACGGCTGAAGTGCGGGACCGTGTAGAAGTCCAACCGGGGCAGCGACGTACTGGTCATGGTCAGTGACTCGAGTGGCAGCTCCACCACAATGTGGCACATGCGGAGATCACACGCCAGCGTCATCGCCTCGTTGTACACGTGCGACAGGCTGCTGAGCGAGGCAGCAGTGACACACAGGACAGCTGTTGGACGACAGAGAGGCCATCGACAGCCTGCGCCGGGGACGCTCCCGCCGGCCCCCTTCCCCCTCCTCACACACACACACATCCGTCTCTTCCCCCAGCCCCTACGCCCGACGTCCATGCAACACATCAAGTCTCAATCCCTGGCAGCACGCGACAGGTGAGCAAGGGGAAGGGGGGTGAAGGGTCACCGCGCCGTCAACGCGAGGAGGGGAGGAAGAGGGAGGGCGCCGTAGAGAGGGGCCCACACGAGAGGGGAGTGCAGCACCTGTCCTGCGCGGACATGCAGAGTGGCATTGGAGCAGTGATGAGAACACGTTGAAGATGGCACAGCGGCGATCACAACGCTGAGAAGAGACCGCGGAAAACGTAGGAGGCCAGAACAGATGGCACCACGGAAAAAAAGAATGATGTAAAGGGCAAACCGCGACACGAAGAGAGCGGCGGCTCGGCCTTGGGTGGGTGGGTGGGTGGTGGTGGACGGGTGCGCCATCCAGCAACGGCAAACAAACAAGCAAAGAAACAAAAACAATAGAATGGCACCAAGGGAACTGGGGGAGGGGTAGGTGGGGGGGAGGGTCGGAAGGAATATGTGACAACTGATGTGCGCTACGGTGCACTACGCGCGACATCTACGGGTGCGTGAGCAGTTCGCAGAGGGCCTGGCACGAGGGAGGACAGTGGGACAATCAATCAAAGAAAAAGAGCAACAAAGGCCGCACTCAAGAGGTGTTATGTGGAGCTGACCAGGCGACTGAGGGCGCGGCACTCTGCCCACACGCATCGCGAACCGGCGTGTGGGCAGAGTGCAGAGTAGCGGAGGGGGAGGGAGGGGAGGGGAGGGGCGGGGAGATGTGCGGAATCCCACGCGAACGCAAGAAAGGAGAGGCGAGATATTCACCCACTCGAATATCGCGTGTGGGATCCGCCAGGCGGGTTTGCGCAGCCGCGGCCGCTTCGTTTCCTTGCTCTGCTGCGATACAGCCGTCCACGATCGCATTCAGCGGCGTGCCCTCCTCCTCCTGCCCATCATCCCCCTCGCTGCGCCCACACACCCGCTCCGCAGCTTTCCTCTCGGCTGGTCTGCGAGCACCCCCCCCCCTGACCGCACCCCCCACCACACACCACCTCTCCCCAGCCAATCAGGCGAACGCGCCTTTCCACAGAGTACACAGATGAAAACAAAAGAGCAAACACACACAAAAACAACACACGGAAGCGCAGGGGAGTGCCTCCCCCCCTTTTTTTCCAGCATGGCAGTATCACAAAGACGATGTTGATGAGGGAAAGGCCCCCGCCGACAGCGTACAAGACGAAGTCGGCACCCAACTTGTAATTCGTGAGCATCCCAGCGATACCCGCCGTGGTCGGATACACGATGACGGGGCCTTTCTCGCGGAGCGCGCTGCAGGGCATGTTGTACATCTGGAGCCCCTCCTCACGGTTGTTGTACAAAGCGTCCATCATGAGCGCGGCGACAGCAAAGCCGCAGCCACTGCCGATGATGCTCAGCAGCAGGCACAGCCAGCGCCGGCAGCGGCAGCAGCAGAGCATCACAAGACCGAAAAGACACGCCACGCCGCTGGTGAGGACGGCAGCAATCACCAGCGCCTCCGCCGCGCGGAAGCGTGTCAGGCGCGCTGGGCAGCCCGCCCACCAGTTCCTTGTCAAGACATCCCACTCTGCAGAGTTGCACCTGCTCCTCCAGCCCCCCACAGCGTCAGGCAGGGCGTGTCACTGAGCTCATCCGTGTTCTGCACGCGGAACTGGTCGACTGCGGTGCCCACCACAAGGATGCAGAGGAAGGCGAAGACCTGCAAAGTGCTCTAGAGGACAATGCCTACGCGGCAGGGACGGCAGCACATTTTCGATGGCACACACACACGGGGGTGAGGAGGTTATATGTGAGTGTAGGTGTGTGTGTGTGCCAGGGATCGATATGGGGAGGGGGAGAGGGGGCTGAAGGGAGGAGCCGGGAAATGAGAGGATCAACGTAGAGTGAGGCAGCGGTGGTGAGGAGGAGGAGGGGGAGGGGTAGAAGGCGGGGGCGTAGAGAAAGCAAGAGAGAGACTGGTGTGCAGCAGCGACGCCATGTGACACACAGGCACCAGGGGAGTGAGGAATATCCAGAGATGTGCGAGCAGGCGCACCACCTCGCAAAAGGAGAACGGACACAGCGCGTAGGGAGGTGACGAGAGAAACACGCCTGAAAGCGGGGGGACACCGGGGCAGGAGAGGGTTGGAGACAAGGGGAGATGGCAAATGCCACACCAGCGCGGGTGCAAAGGCGCGGCCGACTCTCTCTTTTCCTCCTCTCCGCCTCGTCACCGCCCCCGGCAGCCGCCCTCACGCGCCACTTTCCTTGTGTGTGTGTGTGTGTGTGTGTGTGCTCGTCCCCGCGCTGGTGATCCACTGCTTCCAGACAGAGTGCCAGCAGATGTCGTTTTGTTTTCCCCTCCCAGACAATGCGCGTGCGAGTTACTTCTCGCCATCTGCACCTCTCTCGGTGCGGCCATCACTCTCGTGACTTTTTACAGAATTTCATCTCGTGCCTATTCGCTCGTGTGTAATCGCACGCATGACACCGAAGAAGATAAACAAAAGCGAGTAAATTAAAGCATCTTTGCAAGGGAAGGAGAGATGTGAGGGGGAAGGAGGGAGGGAGGGGGGTGGCGGAAGAGGCGGGGATTGGGCGGAAGACGGCGAATCCGCGCACACCCACTCGCGCTCCCCCTTTTCGATTCACGGTCGTCGTGCGCTTCGATGGCCCTACTCTCTCACCAGCCGCAGTGTGCTTCAAGTCATGCTCGGGTGCTCTCTCTCTCTGTCTGTCTCACCCCCCCCGTCCCTTTTCGGTGGTAGCGCTCTCTTGGCGGCAGCGCCAGCCCCCCCGCACATCCGCGGAGACAAGGCTGTGGTCCATTTCCCTAGCGAATGCACGCACGCACGTACACGTAAAGGGGGGAGGTGGACACAAAAACACCCACGACGAGAGTCCACCTCACTCCATCACACAAACACGCGGAGGAGGGAGAGGGGGGAAAAAAGGCAGAGAAGGGGCGTCGACGAGACAGGCAGGCACGGTGAAGACGAAGAGGGAGCCGGAGAGTTGGGCAGAGAGAAAAGGGGCACATCGCACAGGAGAAGCCACCCAGGTGGTGGGAGACGGAGAATCGGGAGGGGGAGAGGGAAGAAGAGGGGGGCATCCAGGAGAATAAAAGCAACGAAACAACGCACAAAGCCGACAGAGCAGACAGACCAACGTTGACACGTGCACAGAAGGAGGGAAGAGGAGGAGGGAAGGGAAGGGAGGGGAAGGGGAGAAGCGCGAGCGAGGGGGAGCTGGCCAACAGGCTGCGTGTCCCCTCTCCTCCCCCTCCTCCCTTCAGCCACACTCCACAACACCATCCTCTTGTACAGAAGGTGGGCGTCGATGGATCCAATAAGAAAGCAAGAAGGGAAGGGATGTTGTCCCTCATAATAATAGTGAAGCGGAGAACACGTTTCGGAGAAGAATTAACCAAAATAAGGGGGGGAGAATAAATGCGAAGATCGTGCCGTAAAATGAAGCGGTCCGACCCTGCGGTGTGCGACGTATGCGCACTCCTCGCACGGGTGACGTCCCCCGTGCCATGCGAACGGAAGAAAATCAAAAATGGGGAAGGGGGGAGCATCGATCGACTCTCCTCATCCATGTCCGTGTGCGCGCTCATCGCAAGCCCTGGCACCGCCCTATCCCCCGCACCCTCTTCGAAACCGCTGCTTATACGCTTGCTCACTCACTGCCCAGCGCGATCAGCTCACCTACTCCCCCGTTCTCCTCTCGCTCCCTACCCCCTTGTAGGCAGTCGAGAGAGCTGTGGTGTGTGCATGCCAAGTGTCGGGAGCACGCACCACCGCCAACACGGCGTGCGAGAGGGGGGCGGACACCTGTGGCCGATGCAGGGTGGGGCCCTACGCCTCTCGCCCTCGTCCCGGTCGCCCCGGTGACCCGCGTTCCTACTCGGCACCGGCTTCCCATCGCCGTGCCGGGCTCTCCTCCCTTGCCACGCCCCATCTCATTCACCCTTGGTTTGCCGGCCTGCCACCCTGGCGTGCGGATGGAAGGGGGATTTGAGGTGGAGGGGAGATGGGGGAAGGGGGGAGGAACAGGGAAGCTGCTGCTGGCGTCACGGTGTGCTCCTGACACTTCAAAGGCGCACGTGCCTGTACTATTGGAGGGGGGGGGGACGCGAGAACATGAAGAGAGCACAAAGGGGGACACACATACACGCACTGCGAGGACAAGCAGACGGGACAGCCAGAGAGACGGGCGATGAGCAGAGTACTCGATATTCTCTGCCAGGTGCGATTTTACATCCCCTCGAAATAAAAAAGAGGCGGTCATCGCATGAGCCCAACGACAGCAACACGGGAAAAGGGGGAAACAAAACAAAACACACAAACGGACAGTCACTCATAACGTAGCAGGGGAGAGAAAAGGAGTGTTATTAAAAGAGGAAGAGAGAGCGAGGGTGGCCCTCAAGATGTGCAGGAGAACCGCAGCGCACGCTGGCACGAGAGGGCAGTGATGGGGTAGGAGAGGGGCCGGAAAGAGGCGCATGTGAGCATCCGCAGCTCTCCAGCCCTCTCCACTCCCTGCTGGCATGAGACCCGCGCCGCCACCCGGCTCGCCCCCCGACGTCCCGTGGTATCCTCCACACTCTTTCTCCATCAACGGGGTCCTATTATTACGGGCCTGCACCCGCCCCCCTCACCTAACTACCCCACTCCCTGGCCTAGCACGGGAGCATTAAGACCACAATGTTGACGATATCCAGGCACCAGGCCACCACGAAGAGAGCGAAACCGGCACCGAGATTGAAGTCTTCAATGAACCTCAGGCATTGATCCGTGTTCCGGTGAAAGGCCTCAGCGACCACCGCCCAGGTGATGCACGCAGTGACAATGCCAATTATGTTCAGCACCAGGCAAGCCCAACGCAGGCCAGAGCAGCAGAACACCCGGATGAAGCCACAGACTGCCGCCGCGCCGTACACGAAGATGGATATGATTGCAAATGCCTCAGCCGCACGGAAGCGGTCAAGACGGCGTGGGCACAACGAAAACAGATCTTTGGACCTGATGATATAAACACGAGTACGGCAATCATTTTTTCCGCCCCAAAGTGTGATGCAGGTGTTCGAGTCGCCTGTCTCGATCTTGAACTGGAACATCGCCAGTGGGGTGCCAATCAGCACAAACATAAATGCGATGGCCTGCACGATGGCATAGAGGACAGGGCTGATTCCCCACTTCATTGTTTCACTCAACGTGACCGTAGAGAGCCTGAGATGGGTGAGGTGGAGGTGATCCGAGGGGAGAGAGAAATGGGGAGGAGGGGGAGACGCAGGGGACGGCGAGAAAGCGAGAGAGTGTCGATGCTTGGTGAGGGGATATGTTTGTTGCCATGTGCATACGCATTGACGTGGTTGTGCATGTGTGCGTGTTCGTTTTATGTTTTGAGGCGTGGGGAATGGGGAGTGGGGAGGGGGGAGAGGGGGGCATCACAGGGGTCAGCAGGCGTAGAAAGAGGGAAGGACAGAGAGGTGGAGAGAGACACGTGTGGTTGCGAGAGGTGCACAACAAGAGGGGGTACAGCATTGACGGACACATACGCGTGAGAGGCAAACGAGCAGAGCAAGCCGGCGGATGAGGGGAGATGGGGAAGGACATCGCCGCGGCAGCGAGGAGACAAGCACAAGGCACGAGAACCAGGCAAACGGTGCAGGGCGTATCGGCGGGCTCTGCCCGTTGCTCTTTCCTCCCATTGACGTTGTCGTGGGGAGCACTTCTGTGACGCCTTATGGAGAGGCGTGGGCCGGGCCGGGCTGAGGCGGGCGCGGCGGGAGCAGTGGAGGGACACCGCCGCGGGTGTCCGTAGAGCGACAATACCGCCCACCTCACACAACAGCAACCGCAACCCCAACACGTCAATCTCATCGCCCACATGCCGGCTGCACACCGCTCATCGACCACAGACAACAACAGGATAATCCATATTGACGACAGCGGCGGGAGACGAGACAAAGAAGCACACACACATACACACACGTGCAGTTGCCTGCCCCCGTGCTCACACTACCCTCGCTGTGTGGACCCGCCTCATAGCAAGCAAGAGGCGGCGGTGTGCAGCACTTGGCTCTTGAAGAGCCAAACATCCTGCACAGGGTGTTACAAGATAACATCGCGCAGGGATGGGTGGTTGGAACTGCTGTCGTCAAGGCCCCCCGTGCTGGCCCTCATCGTATGGCAGTTGCGCCAAGTGCTTTACAGCCGTCTTGAGCTGAGCGTCATCGCCCCACGCCGCCTGCAGCTGACGCATGGCCTTGAGAAGTTGCTGGTTCGCGTACTCCGCCGGCGATACGCGACGCTGATGGGCAGCGGCAAGCAGCTCGTCCAGGCCGTTGCTGTTCGTACCCGCAATGTCCAGAAACACCTCCATATCGAGAGCGTCGACGCGATGCCGAACGTACTCGTACGCCTGCGAACGGCTGAAGTGCGGGACCGTGTAGAAGTCCAACCGGGGCAGCGACGTACTGGTCATGGTCAGTGACTCGAGTGGCAGCTCCACCACAATGTGGCACATGCGGAGATCACACGCCAGTGTCATCGCCTCGTTGTACACGTGCGACAGGCTGCTGAGCGAGGCAGCAGTGACACACAGGACAGCTGTTGGACGACAGAGAGGCCATCGACAGCCTGCGCCGGGGACGCTCCCGCCGGCCCCCTTCCCCCTCCTCACACACACACACACACACACATCCGTCTCTTCCCCCAGCCCCTACGCCCGACGTCCATGCAACACATCAAGTCTCAATCCCTGGCAGCACGCGACAGGTGAGCAAGGGGAAGGGGGGTGAAGGGTCACCGCGCCGTCAACGCGAGGAGGGGAGGAAGAGGGAGGGCGCCGTAGAGAGGGGCCCACACGAGAGGGGAGTGCAGCAGCTGTCCTGCACGGACATGCAGAGTGGCATTGGAGCAGTGATGAGAACACGTCGAAGATGGCACAGCGGCGATCACAACGCTGAGAAGAGACCGCGGAAAACGTAGGAGGCCAGAACAGATGGCACCACAGAAAAAAAAGGATGATGTAAAGGGCAAACCGCGACACGAAGAGAGCGGCGGCTCGGCCTTGGGTGGGTGGGTGGGTGGTGGTGGACGGGTGCGCCATCCAGCAACGGCAAACAAACAAGCAAAGAAACAAAAACAATAGAATGGCACCAAGGGAACTGGGGGAGGGGTAGGTGGGGGGAGGGTCGGAAGGAATATGTGACAACTGATGTGCGCTACGGTGCACTACGCGCGACATCTACGGGTGCGTGAGCAGTTCGCAGAGGGCCTGGCACGAGGGAGGACAGTGGGACAATCAATCAAAGAAAAAGAGCAACAAAGGGCGCACTCAAGAGGTGTTATGTGGAGCTGACCAGGCGACTGAGGAGCGCGGCACTCTGCCCACACGCGTCGCGAACCCACGTCTGGGAAAAGAGCAGAGTAGCGGAGGGGGGAGGGAGGGGAGGGGAGGGCGCTGAGATGTGCGGAATCCCACGCGAACGCAAGAATGGAGAGGCGAGATATTCACCCACTCGAATATCGCGTGTGGGATCCGCCAGGCGGGTTTGCGCAGCCGCGGCCGCTTCGTTTCCTTGCTCTGCTGCGATACAGCCGTCCACGATCGCACTCAGCGGCGTGCCCTCCTCCTCCTGCCCGTCATCCCCCTCGCTGTGCCCACACACCCGCTCCGCAGCTTGCCTTCTCGGCTGGTCTGCGAGCAGCACCCCCCTCCTGCCCGCACCCCCCACCACACACCACCTCTCCCCAGCCAATCAGGCGAACGCACTCTTCCACCGAGTACACAGATGAAAACAAAAGAGCAAACACACACAAAAACAACACACGGAAGCGCAGGGGAGTGCCTCCCCCCCTTTTTTTCCAGCATGGCAGTATCACAAAGACGATGTTGATGAGAGAGAGGCCCCCGCCGACAGCGTACAGGACGAAGTCGGCACCCAACTTGTAATTCGTGAGCATCCCAGCGATACCCGCCGTGGTCGGATACACGATGACGGGGCCTTTCTTGCGGAGCGCGCTGCAGGACATGTTGTACATCTGGAGCCCCTCCTCACGGTTGCTGTACAAAGCGTCCACCATGAGCGCGGCGACAGCAAAGGCGCAGCCACTGCCGATGATGCTCAGCAGCAGGCACAGCGAGCGCCGGCAGCGGCAGCAGCAGAGCATCGCAAGACCGAAAAGACACGCAACGCCGCTGGTGAGGACGGCAGCAATCACCAGCGCCTCCGCCGCGCGGAAGCGTGTCAGGCGCGCTGGGCAGCCCCCCCACCAGTTCGTTGTCAAGACATCCCACTCGGCAGAGTTGCACCTGCTCTTCCAGTCCCCCACAGCGTCAGGCAGGGCGTGCCACTGAGCAGATCCGTGCTCTGCACGCGGAACTGACCGACTGCAGTGCCCACCACAAGGATGCAGAGGAAGGCGAAGACCTGCAAAGTGCTCTAGAGGACAATGCCTACGCGGCAGGGACGGCAGCACATTTTCGATGGCACACAGAGACGGGGGGTGGGGGTGGGGAAGGGTATACGTGAATGTGGGTGGGGGGGTGTAGGTGTGTGTGTGTGCCAGGGATGGATATGGGGAGGGGGAAGGAGAGGGGGCTGAAGGGAGGAGCCGGGAAATGAGAGGAACAACGTAGAGTGAGGCAGCAGTGGTGAGGGGGAGGGGGGGGTAGAAGGCGGGGGCGTAGAAAAAGAAAGAGAGAGAGACTGTTGTGCAGCGTCGACGCCATGTGACACACAGGCACCAGGGGAGTGAGAAATATCCAGAGATGTGCGAGCAGGCGCACCACCTCGCAAAAGGAGAACGGCCACAGCGCGTAGGGAGGTGACGAGAGAAACACGCCTGAAAGCGGGGGGACACCGGGGCAGGAGAGGGTTGGAGACAAGGGGAGATGGCAAATGCCACACCACCGCGGGTGCAAAGGCGCGGCCGACTCTCTCTTTTCCTCCTCTCCGCCTCGTCACCGCCCCCGGCAGCCGCCCTCACGCGCCACTTTCCTTGTGTGTGTGTGTGTGCTCGTCCCCGCGCTGGTGATCCACTGCTTCCAGACAGAGTGCCAGCAGATGTCGTTTTGTTTTCCCCTCCCAGACAATGCGCGTGCGAGTTACTTTTCGCCATCTGCACCTCTCTCGGTGCGGCCATCACTCTCGTGACTTTTTACAGAATTTCACCTCGTGCCTCTTCGCTCGCGTGTGTGGTCGCACGCATGACACCAATGAAAATAAACAAAAGCGAGTAAATTAAAGCATCTTTGCAAGGGAAGGAGAGATGTGAGGGGGAAGGAGGGAGGGAGGGGGGTGGCGGAAGAGGCGGGGATTGGGCGGAAGACGGCGAATCCGCGCACACCCACTCGCGCTCCCCCTTTTCGATTCACGGTCGTCGTGCGCTTCGATGGCCCTACTCTCTCACCAGCCGCAGTGTGCTTCAAGTCATGCTCGGGTGCTCTCTCTCTCTGTCTGTCTCACCCCCCCCGTCCCTTTTCGGTGGTAGCGCTCTCTTGGCGGCAGCGCCAGCCCCCCCGCACATCCGCGGAGACAAGGCTGTGGTCCATTTCCCTAGCGAATGCACGCACGCACGTACACGTAAAGGGGGGAGGTGGACACAAAAACACCCACGACGAGAGTCCACCTCACTCCATCACACAAACACGCGGAGGAGGGAGAGGGGGGAAAAAGGGCAGAGAAGGGGCGTCGACGAGACAGGCAGGCACGGTGAAGACGAAGAGGGAGCCGGAGAGTTGGGCAGAGAGAAAAGGGGCACATCGCACAGGAGAAGCCACCCAGGTGGTGGGAGACGGAGAATCGGGAGGGGAGAGGGAAGAAGAGGGGGCATCCAGGAGAATAAAAGCAACGAAACAACGCACAAAGCCGACAGAGCAGACAGACCAACGTTGACACGTGCACAGAAGGAGGGAAGAGGAGGAGGGAAGGGAAGGGAGGGGAAGGGGAGAAGCGCGAGCGAGGGGAGCTGGCCAACAGGCTGCGTGTCCCCTCTCCTCCCCCTCCTCCCTTCAGCCACACTCCACAACACCATCCTCTTGTACAGAAGGTGGGCGTCGATGGATCCAATAAGAAAGCAAGAAGGGAAGGGATGTTGTCCCTCATAATAATAGTGAAGCGGAGAACACGTTTTGGAGAAGAATTAACCAAAATAAGGGGGGAGAATAAATGCGAAGATCGTGCCGTAAAATGAAGCGGTCCGACCCTGCGGTGTGCGACGTATGCGCACTCCTCGCACGGGTGACGTCCCCGTGCCATGCGAACGGAAGAAAATCAAAAATGGGGAAGGGGGAGCATCGATCGACTCTCCTCATCCATGTCCGTGTGCGCGCTCATCGCAAGCCCTGGCACCGCCCTATCCCCCGCACTCTCTTCGAAACCGCTGCTTATACGCTTGCTCACTCACTGCCCAGCGCGATCAGCTCACCTACTCCCCGTTCTCCTCTCGCTCCCTACCCCCTTGTAGGCAGTCGAGAGAGCTGTGGTGTGTGCATGCCAAGTGTCAGGAACACGCACCACCGCCAACACGGCGTGCGAGAGGGGGGCGGACACCTGTGGCCGATGCAGGGTGGGGCCCTACGCCTCTCGCCCTCGTCCCGGTCGCCCCGGTGACCCGCGTTCCCACTCGTCACTGGCTTCCCATCGCCGTGCCGGGCTCTCCTCCCTTGCCACGCCCCATCTCATTCACCCTTGGTTTGCCGGCCTGCCACCCTGGCGTGTGGATGGAAGGGGGATTTGAGGTGGAGGGGAGTTGGGAAAGGGGGGAGGAACAGGGAAGCTGCTGCTGGCGTCACGGTGTGCTCCTGACACTTCAAAGGCGCACGTGCCTGTACTATTGGAGGGGGGGGGGACGCGAGAACATGAAGAGAGCACAAAGGGGGACACACATACACGCACTGCGAGGACAAGCAGACGGGACAGCCAGAGAGACGGGCGATGAGCAGAGTACTCGATATTCTCTGCCAGGTGCGATTTTACACCCCCTCGAAATAAAAAAGAGGCGGTCATCGCATGAGCCCAACGACGGCAACACGGGAAAAGGGAGAAACAAAACAAAACACACAAACGGACAGTCACTCATAACGTAGCAGGGGAGAGAAAAGGAGTGTTATTAAAAGAGGAAGAGAGAGCGAGGGTGGCCCTCGAGATGTGCAGGAGAACTGCAGCGCACGCTGGCACGAGAGGGCAGTGATGGGGTAGGAGAGGAGCCGTAAAGAGGCGCATGTCAGCATCCGCAGCTCTCCAGCCCTCTCCACCCCCTGCTGGCATGAGACCCGCGCCGCCACCCGGCTCGCCCCCTGACTTCCCGTGGTATCCTCCACACTCTCTCCCTCGACCTGGTCCATTATTACGGGCCTGCACCCGCCCCCCTCACCTAACTACCCCACTCCCTGGCCTAGCACGGGAGCATTAAGACCACAATGTTGACGATATCCAGGCACCAGGCCACCACGAAGAGAGCGAAACCGGTACTTAGTCGACCTAGTTTCCCCAGTTTTGGGCAAGACGCGTTGTCGTCCCGGTGAAAGGCCTCAGCGACGATCGCCCAGGTGATGCACGCAGTGACAATGCCAATTATGTTGAGCACCAGGCAAGCCCAACGCAGGCCAGAGCAGCAGAACACCCGGATGAAGCCACAGACTGCCGCCGCGCCGTACACGAAGATGGATATGATTGCAAATGCCTCAGCCGCACGGAAGCGGTCACGACGGCGTGGGCACTCCCTCCACAATCTGTCGTTAAGGGTGTCGTGAGTGCGAGTACGGCAATCATTTTTAAAGCCCCACAGTGTGATGCAAAAATGGGGTAAACGTAACTCAGGTTTGAACTGGAACATCGCCAGCGGGGTGCCAATCAGCACAAACATAAATGCGATGGCCTGCAGGATGGCATAGAGGACAGGGCTGATTCCCCACTTCATTGTTTCACTCAACGTGACCGTAGAGAGCCTGAGATGGGTGAGGTGGAGGTGATCCGAGGGGAGAGAGAAATGGGGAGGAGGGGGAGACGCAGGGGACGTCGGGAAAGCGAGAGAGTGTCGATGCTTGGTGAGGGGATATGTTTGTTGCCATGTGCATACGCATTGACGTGGGTGTGCATGTGTGCGTGTTCGTTTTATGTTTTGAGGCGTGAGGAATGGGGAATGCGGAGGGGGGGGCATCACAGGGGTCAGCAGGCGTAGAAAGAGGGAAGGACAGAGAGGTGGAGAGAGACATGTGTGGTTGCGAGAGATGCGCAACGAGAGGGGGCACAGCATTGACGGACACACACGCGTGAGAGGCAAACGAGCAGAGCAAGCCGGCGGATGGGGGGAGATGGGGAAGGACATCGCCGCGGCAGCGAGGAGACAAGCACAAGGCACGAGAACCAGGCAAACGGTGCAGGGCGTATCGGCGGGCCCTGCCCGTTGCGCTTTCCTCCCATTGACGTTGTCGTGGGGAGCGCTTCTGTGATGCCTTATGGAGAGGCGTGGGCCGGGCCGGGCTGAGGCGGGTGCGGCGGGAGCAGTGGAGGGACACCGCCGCGGGTGTCCGTAGAGCGACAATACCGCCCACCTCACACAACAGCACCAGCAACCCCATCACGTCAATCTCATCGCCCACATGCCGGCTGCACACCGCTCATCGACCACAGACAACAACAGGATAATCCATATTGACGACAGCGGCGGGAGACGAGACAAAGAAGCACACACACATACACACACACGTGCAGTTGCCTGCCCCCGTGCTCACTCCACCCTCGCTGTGTGGACCCGCCTCATAGCAAGCAAGAGGCGGCGGTGTGCAGCACTTGGCTCTTGAAGAGCCAAACATCCCGCACAGGGTGTTACAAGATAACATCGCGCAGGGATGGGTGATTGAGACTGCTGTCGTCAAGGCCCCCCGTGCTGGCCCTCATCGTATGGCAGTTGCGCCAAGTGCTTTACAGCCGTCTTGAGCTGAGCGTCATCGCCCCACGCCGCCTGCAGCTGACGCATGGCCTTGAGAAGTTGCTGGTTCGCGTACTCCGCCGGCGATACGCGACGCTGATGGGCAGCGGCAAGCAGCTCGTCCAGGCCGTTGCTGTTCGTACCCGCAATGTCCAGAAACACCTCCATATCGAGAGCGTCGACGCGATGCCGAACGTACTCGTACGCCTGCGAACGGCTGAAGTGCGGGACCGTGTAGAAGTCCAACCGGGGCAGCGACGTACTGGTCATGGTCAGTGACTCGAGTGGCAGCTCCACCACAATGTGGCACATGCGGAGATCACACGCCAGCGTCATCGCCTCGTTGTACACGTGCGACAGGCTGCTGAGCGAGGCAGCAGTGACACACAGGACAGCTGTTGGACGACAGAGAGGCCATCGACAGCCTGCGCCGGGGACGCTCCCGCCGGCCCCCTTCCCCTCCTCACACACACACACACACACACATCCGTCTCTTCCCCCAGCCCCTACGCCCGACGTCCATGCAACACATCAAGTCTCAATCCCTGGCAGCACGCGACAGGTGAGCAAGGGGAAGGGGGGTGAAGGGTCACCGCGCCGTCAACGCGAGGAGGGGAGGAAGAGGGAGGGCGCCGTAGAGAGGGGCCCACACGAGAGGGGAGTGCAGCAGCTGTCCTGCACGGACATGCAGAGTGGCATTGGAGCAGTGATGAGAACACGTCGAAGATGGCACAGCGGCGATCACAACGCTGAGAAGAGACCGCGGAAAACGTAGGAGGCCAGAACAGATGGCACCACAGAAAAAAAAGAATGATGTAAAGGGCAAACCGCGACACGAAGAGAGCGGCGGCTCGGCCTTGGGTGGGTGGGTGGGTGGTGGTGGACGGGTGCGCCATCCAGCAACGGCAAACAAACAAGCAAAGAAACAAAAACAATAGAATGGCACCAAGGGAACTGGGGGAGGGGTAGGTGGGGGGGGGGTCGGAAGGAATATGTGACAACTGATGTGCGCTACGGTGCACTACGCGCGACATCTACGGGTGCGTGAGCAGTTCGCAGAGGGCCTGGCACGAGGGAGGACAGTGGGACAATCAATCAAAGAAAAAGAGCAACAAAAGCCGCACTCAAGAGGTGTTATGTGGAGCTGACCAGGCGACTGAGGGGCGCGGCACTCTGCCCACACGCATCGCGAACCGGCGTGTGGGCAGAGTGCAGAGTAGCGGAGGGGGGAGGGAGGGGAGGGGAGGGGCGGGGAGATGTGCGGAATCCCACGCGAACGCAAGAAAGGAGAGGCGAGATATTCACCCACTCGAATATCGCGTGTGGGATCCGCCAGGCGGGTTTGCGCAGCCGCGGCCGCTTCGTTTCCTTGCTCTGCTGCGATACAGCCGTCCACGATCGCATTCAGCGGCGTGCCCTCCTCCTCCTGCCCATCATCCCCCTCGCTGTGCCCACACACCCGCTCCGCAGCTTTCCTCTCGGCTGGTCTGCGAGCACCCCCCTGACCGCACCCCCACCACACACCACCTCTCCCCAGCCAATCAGGCGAACGCGCCTTTCCACCGAGTACACAGATGAAAACAAAAGAGCAACACACACAAAAACAACACACGGAAGCGCAGGGGAGTGCCTCCTCCCCCCTTTTTCCCAGCATGGCAGTATCACAAAGACGATGGTTATGAGAGAGAGGCCCCCGCCGACAGCGTACAAGACGAAGTCGGCACCCAACTTGTAATTCGTGGGCATCCCAGCGATACCCGCCGTGGTCGGATACACGATGACGGGGCCTTTCTCGCGGAGCGCGCTGCAGGACATGTTGTACATCTGGAGCCCCTCCTCACGGTTGCTGTACAAAGCGTCCATCATGAGCGCGGCGACAGCAAAGGCGCAGCCACTGCCGATGATGCTCAGCAGCAGGCACAGCGAGCGCCGGCAGCGGCAGCAGCAGAGCATCGCAAGACCGAAAAGACACGCAACGCCGCTGGTGAGGACGGCAGCAATCACCAGCGCCTCCGCCGCGCGGAAGCGTGTCAGGCGCGCTGGGCAGCCCCCCCACCAGTTCGTTGTCAAGACATCCCACTCGGCAGAGTTGCACCTGCTCTTCCAGTCCCCCACGGCGTCAGGCAGGGCGTGCCACTGAGCAGATCCGTGCTCTGCACGCGGAACTGGTCGACTACGGTGCCCACCACAAGGATGCAGAGGAAGGCGAAGACCTGCAAAGTGCTCTAGAGGACAATGCCTACGCGGCAGGGACGGCAGCACATTTTCGATGGCACACACAGACGGGGGGTGGGGGGTGGGGAAGGGTATACGTGAATGTGGGTGGGGGGGTGTAGGTGTGTGTGTGTGCCAGGGATGGATATGGGGAGGGGGAAGGAGAGGGGGGCTGAAGGGAGGAGCCGGGAAATGAGAGGAACAACGTAGAGTGAGGCAGCAGTGGTGAGGGGGAGGGGGGGGTAGAAGGCGGGGGCGTAGAAAAAGAAAGAGAGAGAGACTGTTGTGCAGCGTCGACGCCATGTGACACACAGGCACCAGGGGAGTGAGAAATATCCAGAGATGTGCGAGCAGGCGCACCACCTCGCAAAAGGAGAACGGCCACAGCGCGTAGGGAGGTGACGAGAGAAACACGCCTGAAAGCGGGGGGACACCGGGGCAGGAGAGGGTTGGAGACAAGGGGAGATGGCAAATGCCACACCACCGCGGGTGCAAAGGCGCGGCCGACTCTCTCTTTTCCTCCTCTCCGCCTCGTCACCGCCCCCGGCAGCCGCCCTCACGCGCCACTTTCCTTGTGTGTGTGTGGTGTGCTCGTCCCCGCGCTGGTGATCCACTGCTTCCAGACAGAGTGCCAGCAGATGTCGTTTTGTTTTCCCCTCCCAGACAATGCGCGTGCGAGTTACTTTTCGCCATCTGCACCTCTCTCGGTGCGGCCATCACTCTCGTGACTTTTTACAGAATTTCACCTCGTGCCTCTTCGCTCGCGTGTGTGGTCGCACGCATGACACCAATGAAAATAAACAAAAGCGAGTAAATTAAAGCATCTTTGCAAGGGAAGGAGAGATGTGAGGGGGAAGGAGGGAGGGAGGGGGGTGGCGGAAGAGGCGGGGATTGGGCGGAAGACGGCGAATCCGCGCACACCCACTCGCGCTCCCCTTTTCGATTCACGGTCGTCGTGCGCTTCGATGGCCCTACTCTCTCACCAGCCGCAGTGTGCTTCAAGTCATGCTCGGGTGCTCTCTCTCTGTCTGTCTCACCCCCCCCGTCCCTTTTCGGTGGTAGCGCTCTCTTGGCGGCAGCGCCAGCCCCTCCGCACATCCGCGGAGACAAGGCTGTGGTCCATTTCCCTAGCGAATGCACGCACGCACGTACACGTAAAGGGGGGAGGTGGACACAAAAACACCCACGACGAGAGTCCACCTCACTCCATCACACAAACACGCGGAGGAGGGAGAGGGGGGAAAAAGGGCAGAGAAGGGGCGTCGACGAGACAGGCAGGCACGGTGAAGACGAAGAGGGAGCCGGAGAGTTGGGCAGAGAGAAAAGGGGCACATCGCACAGGAGAAGCCACCCAGGTGGTGGGAGACGGAGAATCGGGAGGGGGAGAGGGAAGAAGAGGGGGGCATCCAGGAGAATAAAAGCAACGAAACAACGCACAAAGCCGACAGAGCAGACAGACCAACGTTGACACGTGCACAGAAGGAGGGAAGAGGAGGAGGGAAGGGAAGGGAGGGGAAGGGGAGAAGCGCGAGCGAGGGGGAGCTGGCCAACAGGCTGCGTGTCCCCTCTCCTCCCCCTCCTCCCTTCAGCCACACTCCACAACACCATCCTCTTGTACAGAAGGTGGGCGTCGATGGATCCAATAAGAAAGCAAGAAGGGAAGGGATATTGTCCCTCATAATAATAGTGAAGCGGAGAACACGTTTTGGAGAAGAATTAACCAAAATAAGGGGGGAGAATAAATGCGAAGATCGTGCCGTAAAATGAAGCGGTCCGACCCTGCGGTGTGCGACGTATGCGCACTCCTCGCACGGGTGACGTCCCCCGTGCCATGCGAACGGAAGAAAATCAAAAATGGGGAACAGGGGGGGGAGCATCGATCGACTCTCATCATGCATGTCCGTGTGCGCGCTCATCGCAAGCCCTGGCACCGCCCTATCCCCCGCACTCTCTTCGAAACCGCTGCTTATACGCTTGCTCACTCACTGCCCAGCGCGATCAGCTCACCTACTCCCCCGTTCTCCTCTCGCTCCCTACCCCCTTGTAGGCAGTCGAGAGAGCTGTGGTGTGTGCATGCCAAGTGTCAGGAACACGCACCACCGCCAACACGGCGTGCGAGAGGGGGGCGGACACCTGTGGCCGATGCAGGGTGGGGCCCTACGCCTCTCGCCCTCGTCCCGGTCGCCCCGGTGACCCGCGTTCCCACTCGTCACTGGCTTCCCATCGCCGTGCCGGGCTCTCCTCCCTTGCCACGCCCCATCTCATTCACCCTTGGTTTGCCGGCCTGCCACCCTGGCGTGTGGATGGAAGGGGGATTTGAGGTGGAGGGGAGTTGGGAAAGGGGGGAGGAACAGGGAAGCTGCTGCTGGCGTCACGGTGTGCTCCTGACACTTCAAAGGCGCACGTGCCTGTACTATTGGAGGGGGGGGACGCGAGAACATGAAGAGAGCACAAAGGGGGACACATATACACGCACTGCGAGGACAAGCGGACGGGACAGCCAGAGAGACGGGCGATGAGCAGAGTACTCGATATTCTCTGCCAGGTGCGATTTTACACCCCCTCGAAATAAAAAAGAGGCGGTCATCGCATGAGCCCAACGACGGCAACACGGGAAAAGGGAGAAACAAAACAAAACACACAAACGGACAGTCACTAATAACGTAGCAGGGGAGAGAAAAGGAGTGTTATTAAAAGAGGAAGAGAGAGCGAGGGTGGCCCTCGAGATGTGCAGGAGATCCGCAGCGCACGTTGGCACGAGAGGGCAGTGATGAGGTAGGAGAGGGGCCGGAAAGAGGCGCATGTGAGCATCCGCAGCTCTCCAGCCCTCTCCCCTCCCTGCTGGCATGAGACCCGCGCCGCTACCCGGCTCGCCCCCCGACTTCCCGTGGTATCCTCCACACTCTCTCCCTCGACCTGGTCCATTATTACGGGCTTGCACCCCCCCCCCCCCCTTACTACCTCACTCCCTGACTCAGCACGGGAGCATTAAGACCACAATGTTGACGATATCCAGGCACCAGGCCACCACGAAGAGAGCGAAGCCGGCACCGAGATCGAAGTCTTCAATCAACCTCGGGCATTGATCCGTGTTCCGGTGAAAGGCCTCAGCGACGACCGCCCAGGTGATGCACGCAGTGACAATGCCAACTATGTTCAGCACCAGGCAAGCCCAACGCAGGCCAGAGCAGCAGAACACCCGGATGAAGCCACACACTGCCGCCGCGCCGTACACGAAGATGGATATGATTGCAAATGCCTCAGCCGCACGGAAGCGGTCAAGACGGCGTGGGCACAACATAAACAGATCTTTGAGCCCGATGTTATAAACACGAGTACGGCAATCATTTTTTGCGCCCCACAGTGTGATGCAAGTGTTGGGGTCGCCTGCCTCAGGCTTCACCTGAACCATCGCCAGTGGGGTGCCAATCAGCACAAACAGAAATGCGATGACCTGCAGGATGGCATAGAGGACAGGGCTGATTCCCCACTTCATTGTTTCCCTCAAAGTGACCGTAGAGGGCTTGAGATGGGTGAGGTGGAGGTGATCCGAGGGGGGAGAGAAATGGGGAGGAGGGGGAGACGCAGGGGACGGCGAGAAAGCAAGAGAGTGTCGATGCTTGGTGAGGGGATATGTTTGTTGCCATGTGCATACGCATTGACGTGGTTGTGCATGTGTGCGTGTTCGTTTTATGTTTTGAGGCGTGAGGAATGGGGAGTGGGGAGGGAGGAGAGGGGGGCATCACAGGGGTCAGCAGGCGTAGAAAGAGGGAAGGACAGAGAGGTGGAGAGAAACACGTGTGGTTGCGAGAGATGCGCAACGAGAGGGGGTACAGCATTGACGGACACACACGCGTGAGAGGCAAACGAGCAGAGCAAGCCGGCGGATGGGGGGAGATGGGGAAGGACATCGCCGCGGCAGCGAGGAGACAAGCACAAGGCACGGGAACCAGGCAAACGGTGCAGGGCGTATCGGCGGGCCCTGCCCGTTGCGCTTTCCTCCCATTGACGTTGTCGTGGGGAGCACTTCTGTGACGCCTTATGAAGAGGCGTGGGCCGGGCCGGGCTGAGGCGGGTGCGGCGGGAGCAGTGGAGGGACACCGCCGCGGGTGTCCGTAGAGCGACAATACCGCCCATCTCACACAACAACAACCGCAACCCCAACACGTCAATCCCATCGCCCACATGCCGGCTGCACACCGCTCATCGACCACAGACAACAACAGGATAATCCATATTGACGACAGCGGCGGGAGACGAGACAAAGAAGCACACACACATACACACACACGTGCAGTTGCCTGCCCCCGTGCTCACTCCACCCTCGCTGTGTGGACCCGCCTCATAGCAAGCAAGAGGCGGCGGTGTGCAGCACTTGGCTCTTGAAGAGCCAAACATCCTGCACAGGGTGTTACAAGATAACATCGCGCAGGGATGGGTGGTTGGAACTGCTGTCGTCAAGGCCCCCCGTGCTGGCCCTCATCGTATGGCAGTTGCGCCAAGTGCTTTACAGCCGTCTTGAGCTGAGCGTCATCGCCCCACGCCGCCTGCAGCTGACGCATGGCCTTGAGAAGTTGCTGGTTCGCGTACTCCGCCGGCGATACGCGACGCTGATGGGCAGCGGCAAGCAGCTCGTCCAGGCCGTTGCTGTTCGTACCCGCAATGTCCAGAAACACCTCCATATCGAGAGCGTCGACGCGATGCCGAACGTACTCGTACGCCTGCGAACGGCTGAAGTGCGGGACCGTGTAGAAGTCCAACCGGGGCAGCGACGTACTGGTCATGGTCAGTGACTCGAGTGGCAGCTCCACCACAATGTGGCACATGCGGAGATCACACGCCAGCGTCATCGCCTCGTTGTACACGTGCGACAGGCTGCTGAGCGAGGCAGCAGTGACACACAGGACAGCTGTTGGACGACAGAGAGGCCATCGACAGCCTGCGCCGGGGACGCTCCCGCCGGCCCCCTTCCCCCTCCTCACACACACACACACACACATCCGTCTCTTCCCCCAGCCCCTACGCCCGACGTCCATGCAACACATCAAGTCTCAATCCCTGGCAGCACGCGACAGGTGAGCAAGGGGAAGGGGGGTGAAGGGTCACCGCGCCGTCAACGCGAGGAGGGGAGGAAGAGGGAGGGCGCCGTAGAGAGGGGCCCACACGAGAGGGGAGTGCAGCAGCTGTCCTGCACGGACATGCAGAGTGGCATTGGAGCAGTGATGAGAACACGTCGAAGATGGCACAGCGGCGATCACGACGCTGAGAAGAGACCGCGGAAAACGTAGGAGGCCAGAACAGATGGCGCAACAACAACAAAAAAAGAATGATGTAAAGGGCGAACCGCGACAGGAAGAGAGCGGCGGCTCGGCCTTGGGTGGGTGGGTGGCGGTGGTCGGGTGCGCCATCTAGCAACGGCAAACAAACAAGCAAAGAAACAAAAACAATAGAATGGCACCAAGGGAACTGAGGGAGGGGTAGGGGGGGGGGAGGCCTCGGAAGGAATATGCGAGAACTGATGTGCGCTACGGTGCACTACGCGCAACATCTACGGGTGCGTGAGCAGCTCGCAGAGGGCCTGGCACGAGGGAGGACAGTGGGACAATCAATCAAAGGAAAAAGAGCAACAAAGGGCGCACTCAAGAGGTGTTATGTGGAGCTGACCTGGCGACTGAGGAGCGCGGCACTCTGCCCACACGCATCGCGAACCGGCGTGTGGGCAGAGTGCAGAGTAGCGGAGGGGGGAGGGAGGGGAGGGGCGGGGCGGGGAGATGTGCGGAATCCCACGCGAACGCAAGAAAGGAGAGGCGAGATATTCACCCACTCGAATATCGCGTGTGGGATCCGCCAGGCGGGTTTGCGCAGCCGCGGCCGCTTCGTTTCCTTGCTCTGCTGCGATACAGCCGTCCACGATCGCATTCAGCGGCGTGCCCTCCTCCTCCTGCCCATCATCCCCCTCGCTGCGCCCACACACCCGCTCCGCAGCTTTCCTCTCGGCTGGTCTGCGAGCCCCCCCCCCTGCCCGCACCCCCCCACCACACACCACCTCTCCCCAGCCAATCAGGCGAACGCGCCTTTCCACCGAGTACACAGATGAAAACAAAAGAGCAAACACACACAAAAACAACACACGGAAGCGCAGGGGAGTGCCTCCCCCCTTTTTTTTCCAGCATGGCAGTATCACAAAGACGATGGTTATGAGAGAGAGGCCCCCGCCGACAGCGTACAAGACGAAGTCGGCACCCAACTTGTAATTCGTGGGCATCCCAGCGATACCCGCCGTGGTCGGATACACGATGACGGGGCCTTTCTCGCGGAGCGCGCTGCAGGACATGTTGTACATCTGGAGCCCCTCCTCACGGTTGCTGTACAAAGCGTGCATCATGAGCGCGGCGACAGCAAAGCCGCAGCCACTGCCGATGATGCTCAGCAGCAGGCACAGCGAGCGCCGGCAGCGGCAGCAGCAGAGCATCGCAAGACCGAAAAGGCACACAACGCCGCTGGTGAGGACGGCAGCAATCACCAGCGCCTCCGCCGCGCGGAAGCGTGTCAGGCGCGCTGGGCAGCCCCCCCACCAGTTCGTTGTCAAGACATCCCACTCGGCAGAGTTGCACCTGCTCTTCCAGTCCCCCACAGCGTCAGGCAGGGCGTGTCACTGAGCAGATCCGTGTTCTGCACGCGGAACTGGTCGACTACGGTGCCCACCACAAGGATGCAGAGGAAGGCGAAGACCTGCAAAGTGCTCTAGAGGACAATGCCTACGCGGCAGGGACGGCAGCACATTTTCGATGGCACACACAGACGGGGGTGGGGGTGGGGAAGGGTATACGTGAATGTGGGTGGGGGGGTGTAGGTGTGTGTGTGTGCCAGGGATGGATATGAGGAGGGGGAAGGAGAGGGGGGCTGAAGGGAGGAGCCGGGAAATGAGAGGAACAACGTAGAGTGAGGCAGCGGTGGTGAGGGGGAGGGGGGGTAGAAGGCGGGGGCGTAGAAAAAGAAAGAGAGAGAGACTGTTGTGCAGCGTCGACGCCATGTGACACACAGGCACCAGGGGAGTGAGAAATATCCAGAGATGTGCGAGCAGGCGCACCACCTCGCAAAAGGAGAACGGCCACAGCGCGTAGGGAGGTGACGAGAGAAACACGCCTGAAAGCGGGGGGACACCGGGGCAGGAGAGGGTTGGAGACAAGGGGAGATGGCAAATGCCACACCAGCGCGGGTGCAAAGGCGCGGCCGACTCTCTCTTTTCCTCCTCTCCGCCTCGTCACCGCCCCCGGCAGCCGCCCTCACGCGCCACTTTCCTTGTGTGTGTGTGTGTGCTCGTCCCCGCGCTGGTGATCCACTGCTTCCAGACAGAGTGCCAGCAGATGTCGTTTTGTTTTCCCCTCCCAGACAATGCGCGTGCGAGTTACTTTTCGCCATCTGCACCTCTCTCGGTGCGGCCATCACTCTCGTGACTTTTTTACAGAATTTCACCTCGTGCCTCTTCGCACGCGTGTGGTCACATGCACAAAACCAATGAAGATAAACAAAAGCGAGTAAATTAAAGCATCTTTGCAAGGGAAGGAGAGATGGGAGAGGGGGAAGGAGGGAGGGAGGGGGGTGGCGGAAGAGGCGGGGATTGGGCGGAAGACGGCGAATCCGCGCACACCCACTCGCGCTCCCCCTTTTCGATTCACGGTCGTCGTGCGCTTCGATGGCCCTACTCTCTCACCAGCCGCAGTGTGCTTCAAGTCATGCTCGGGTGCTCTCTCTCTCTGTCTGTCTCACCCCCCCCGTCCCTTTTCGGTGGTAGCGCTCTCTTGGCGGCAGCGCCAGCCCCCCGCCGCACATCCGCGGAGACAAGGCTGCGGTCCATTTCCCTAGCGAATGCACGCACGCACGTACACGTAAAGGGGGGAGGTGGACACAAAAACACCCACGACGAGAGTCCACCTCACTCCATCACACAAACACGCGGAGGAGGGAGAGGGGGGAAAAAGGGCAGAGAAGGGGCGTCGACGAGACAGGCAGGCACGGTGAAGACGAAGAGGGAGCCGGAGAGTTGGGCAGAGAGAAAAGGGGCACATCGCACAGGAGAAGCCGCCCAGGTGGTGGGAGACGGAGAATCGGGAGGGGGAGAGGGAAGAAGAGGGGGGCATCCAGGAGAATAAAAGCAACGAAACAACGCACAAAGCCGACAGAGCAGACAGACCAACGTTGACACGTGCACAGAAGGAGGGAAGAGGAGGAGGGAAGGGAAGGGAGGGGAAGGGGAGAAGCGCGAGCGAGGGGGAGCTGGCCAACAGGCTGCGTGTCCCCTCTCCTCCCCGTCCCCCTCCTCCTTCCCCCTCCTCCCTTCAGCCACACTCCACAACACCATCCTCTTGTACAGAAGGTGGGCGTCGATGGATCCAATAAGAAAGCAAGAAGGGAAGGGATGTTGTCCCTCATAATAATAGTGAAGCGGAAAACACGTTTTGGAGAAGAATTAACCAAAATAAGGGGGGGAGAATAAATGCGAAGATCGTGCCGTAAAATGAAGCGGTCCGACCCTGCGGTGTGCGACGTATGCGCACTCCTCGCACGGGTGACGTCCCCCGTGCCATGCGAACGGAAGAAAATCAAAAATGGGGAAGGGGGGAGCATCGATCGACTCTCCTCATCCATGTCCGTGTGTGCGCTCATCGCAAGCCCTGGCACCGCCCTATCCCCCGCACTCTCTTCGAAACCGCTGCTTATACGCTTGCTCACTCACTGCCCAGCGCGATCAGCTCACCTACTCCCCCGTTCTCCTCTCGCTCCCTACCCCCTTGTAGGCAGTCGAGAGAGCTGTGGTGTGTGCATGCCAAGTGTCGGGAGCACGCACCACCGCCAACACGGCGTGCGAGAGGGGGGCGGACACCTGTGGCCGATGCAGGGTGGGGCCCTACGCCTCTCGCCCTCGTCCCGGGCGCACCAGTGGCCTGCGTTCCTACTCGGCACCGGCTTCCCATCGCCGTGCCGGGCTCTCCCCCCTTGCCACGCCCCATCTCATTCACCCTTGGTTTGCCGGCCTGCCACCCTGGCGTGCGGATGGAAGGGGGATTTGAGGTGGAGGGGAGATGGGGGAAGGGGGGAGGAACAGGGAAGCTGCTGCTGGCGTCACGGTGTGCTCCTGACACTTCAAAGGCGCACGTGCCTGTACTATTGGAGGGGGGGGGACGCGAGAACATGAAGAGAGCACAAAGGGGGACACATATACACGCACTGCGAGGACAAGCGGACGGGACAGCCAGAGAGACGGGCGATGAGCAGAATACTCGATATTCTCTGCCAGGTGCGATTTTACACCCCCTCGAAATAAAAAAGAGGCGGTCATCGCATGAGCCCAACGACAGCAACACGGGAAAAGGGGGAAACAAAACAAAACACACAAACGGACAGTCACTCATAACGTAGCAGGGGAGAGAAAAGGAGTGTTATTAAAAGAGGAAGAGAGAGCGAGGGTGGCCCTCGAGATGTGCAGGAGAACCGCAGCGCACGCTGGCACGAGAGGGCAGTGATGGGGTAGGAGAGGGGCCGGAAAGAGGCGCATGTGAGCATCCGCAGCTCTCCAGCCCTCTCCACTCCCTGCTGGCATGAGACCCGCGCCGCCACCCGGCTCGCCCCCCGACCTCCCGTGGTATCCTCCACACTCTCTCTCCCTCGACATGGTCTATTATTACGGGCCTGCACCCGCCCCCCTCACCTAACTACGCCACTCCCTGGCCTAGCACGGGAGCATCAAGACCACAATGTTGACGATATCCAGGCACCAGGCCACCACGAAGAGAGCGAAACCGACACCGAGATGACCAAGTTTCCCCAGCTTTGGGCAATCCTCGTTTTCGTCCCGGTGAAAGGCCTCAGCGACGACCGCCCAGGTGATGCACGCAGTGACAATGCCAACTATGTTCAGCACCAGGCAAGCCCAACGCAGGCCAGAGCAGCAGAACACCCGGATGAAGCCACAGACTGCCGCCGCGCCGTACACGAAGATGGATATGATTGCAAATGCCTCAGCCGCACGGAAGCGGGGACGACGGCGTGGGCAGGCCTCCCACAGTTCGTTATTCTTGAAAAACAAAGCTCTCTCACGGCAATCAGTTTTAAAGCCCCAAAGTGTGAGGCAAGCCTGGGAGAAAAGTCTGTTAGGATTGAACTGGACCATCGCCAGTGGGGTGCCAATCAGCACAAACATAAATGCGATGGCCTGCAGGATGGCATAGAGGACAGGGCTGATTCCCCACTTCATTGTTTCACTCAACGTGACCGTAGAGAGCCTGAGATGGATGAGGTGGAGGTGATCCGAGGGGGGAGAGAAATGGGGAGGAGGGGGAGACGCAGGGGACGTCAGGAAAGCGAGAGAGTGTCGATGCTTGGTGAGGGGATATGTTTGTTGCCATGTGCATACGCATTGACGTGGTTGTGCATGTGTGCGTGTTCGTTTTATGTTTTGAAGCGTGAGGAAATGGGGAATGCGGAGGGAGGAGAGGGGGGCATCACAGGGGTCAGCAGGCGTAGAAAGAGGGAAGGACAGAGAGGTGGAGAGAGACATGTGTGGTTGCGAGAGATGCGCAACGAGAGGGGGCACAGCATTGACGGACACACACGCGTGAGAGGCAAACGAGCAGAGCAAGCCGGCGGATGAGGGGAGATGGGGAAGGACATCGCCGCGGCAGCGAGGAGACAAGCACAAGGCACGAGAACCAGCCAAACGGTGCAGGGCGTATCGGCGGGCCCTGCCCGTTGCGCTTTCCTCCCATTGACGTTATCGTGGGGAGCGCTTCTGTGATGCCTTATGGAAAGGCGTGGCCCGGGTCGGGCTGAGGCGGGCGCGGCGGGAGCAGTGGAGGGACACCGCCGCGGGTGTCCGTAGAGCGACAATACCGCCCACCTCACACAACAGCAGCAGCAACCTTAACCCGTCAATCCCATCGCCCACATGTCGGCTGCACACCGCTCATCGACCACAGACAACAACAAGATAATCCATATTGACGACGGCGGCGGGAGACGAGACAAAGAAGTACACACACATACACGCACGCACACGCACACACACATGCGAGCGCACAAAAAAAAAAGAGGGGGTGCACCACGGGATACCCAATGCGCGGGATTTCCCTGCAGATGTGATGCAGCGAGGAAGGTGGCAGTGCCCCCGGCGGTGGATGGATGCGGAGGGGGAGGGCCTTATGCATGCGTGGGCAACTCCCCCCCTCCGCTCTCGTACACACGCCCTCGCACGGACACCCGACCCAACCACCCCTCTCTCCCCGTCACCCACCCCCTTCACAGCTCGCATCGCATCCTATAGCCAGCAGCACCGGGAGGCGGAATGGAAAAGCTTTTTGCGGAACAACCACACATCCTGTACGGGGTCGTACAAGACAATGTCCTCCAGTGCAGGGCTGCACAGCGCCGTCGTGTCTCCGCCGGTGCGCTGCCCATCGTCGTAGGGGGAGGCTGAGAGCTGCTGCAGTGCGGCCCGCAGCTGCGGGCGGTTGGCGCACGTCGCCTGAAGCTGGCGCATTGCCTTCAACAGCTTTTGATTCGTGTATTTTGCTGCCGAGACGCGGCGTTGGCGGACAGCGGCAAACAGCTCGTCCAAATCGTTGCTGTTCGTCCCGACGATGTCAATGAAGTGGTTGAGACTGACGGGGTCGATGGTGTGCTGGGTGTAGTCGAATGCCTGCCGGCGGTTGAAAGCAGGAATCACGCAAAACTCGAGACGCGGCAGCCCCGTGTTCGCCACGCTGAGCGACTCGATCGGCACCTCCATGACGAGATGGCACAGACGACGGTCGCACGCCAACGCCACCGCGTCGTTGTACACGCGCTGCAGACTACTGCCCTCGCGCAGCTTCAGCATGAGCAGCGGCGTCTTGCCGCTCGCAGCCTTGGCCATCCGACACGCCTCCTCCACAAAGTCAAGCAGATCACCGCAGACCTCCACGTTGCTCACACCTAGCGCCTTGACGACGCTGCGCAGCGTGTCCTCGGCGCCACGAATGTCGACGTACACAGCCGGAACTCGCTCCTTCAGTACGGCGTTGCGGCAGACCGTGCTCTTGCCGCAGCCGTAAAAGCCGGTGAAGACAATGATCCGGGGATGCGCCGTGTCGAGCTGGTGTAGTACCCGCCGCACCGCATTCTCCTCTCGGTCACGCGGCACAAAGTTATGCATCACCGAGGCGGCCTCCTGCGAGGAGCTGCGGTTGCGATTCAACGTCTGCGCGAGCGTCATGGCAGCGATGGTCCGCTGATACGCACGCTGCTGCGTGTGGTAATTCTTCAAGTTCCACCCAAATGCAAAAGCGATGCCGAGAAGCGCCATGGACGCGCTCACCACGCCGCTGTACTTGGTGAGCCTGTAGCGCAAGTCCCGCTCCTTGACCCGCTCCTTCAACAGCTGCCGCATCTGGCGATGGTGGTCTCGCTGCCACTCAGATCGGTCCAGCACACACATGCGCACAGCTTTGGGCATGTGCGTCAGGCAGTGCACGTCGGAGGCCTTCAGTAAGTAAAGCCTATCGACGCGCCAGCCGCGCTGGAAAAGGACACACGCAATGCTCTCCTCGTGTGCCCGTCGTGACACACCGGCCTTGCGCAGCCACTCTACAATCTCGCGGTACTCGGCGTTATTCACAAACTTGGCTCGGCCTTCGCATAGGACGACCATCCCCGCGGGAACAGCCATATCGAAGCTGTTGTTGTCGAGCAGAACTCCGCACGTCCCGTTGCCGTTAACGCGGACCACGATGCCACCCACCACGACGCCGGCGTACTCCTCGTCCCTGCCCTGCTCAACGTAGACGCGAGAGCCGACCTCGATGATCGGTGACAGAAAGACGTGCTGCAGGTGAACGGCGTACACGGTGCCCGCAACTTTGGCGTCTATCGTGCCGCCCGCGATCGGGGCAACAGCGGCGCTCGCGCTGTTCTCGAAAAAAGCCTTTACCACCGTGCCTCGCTCAAGTGCGCCTCGCAGCGGCGGCAGCGGTGGTGCCGACAAGGGCGGCTCCGGCAAGGCGCACACAGGCGGATGCAATCGTGCCGTCGGCGTCGGTGCTCCAGGGAGAGCGATACCAACGGAGAATCCAGAGCCGTCGCAGTGCGCAGAGGCAGCGCGGCTCGCCGCTAAGCAGACACGGCGGAAGCTCGAGCTCAATTGAAACGGTCCGTACCGCATTGGAGCGCTGTGTCGTCGGAGCAGTGCTCCTTGTGCACTGGAGAACGAGAGCGGAGAGTGCAGATACAGATACAGATGGAAGCAGCCCGCGGCCCCACACGACACAACGTACCTCTCCGCCAACGCGCACGTTTGTCAGATGCGCGCGTGTTGGCAGACCTCTCAGCTGTCACAGAAGAGAGAATCGTCGGAGCACCGCCTTAGTGTCGATGCGCGTGCGCCCTCTCCGCGACAGTGCAGTGATCTCACTGCATCGAACGCCCAAACGCACACAACCACGCGAGGGCGACCAGCCGTGCCGGCCTGCCGTCCGTGTGCAAGCGCACACGCAGGTGAAGAATTCAGTGACCGAGTTAGCCGGCTCCACGCCTAGGGGAGGATGGAGGGAGAGTCAAGCGGGAAGGCGCACAGAGAGGGGGTCCGTGTTTGTTTTTGATCCGCAAAAAGAAACGCGGGGGGAGGCCGAGAGCGGTGTTATGGGAGAAGAATACGCACCATCGCTGGAATCCAAAACACAAGATGTGGTGTTGCCGGAAGAAAAGGCAAAAAGAAGTGAAAAGGCCAACACATACACACACACGCGCGCGCGCAGTTGCCTGCCCCCGTGCTCACTCCACCCTCGCTGTATAGGCCCGCCTCATAGCAAGCAAGAGGCGGCGGTGTGCAGCACTTGGCTCTTGAAGAGCCAAACATCCCGCACAGGGTGGTACAAGATAACATCGCGCAGGGATGGGTGATTGAGACTGCTGTCGTCGAGGCCCCCCGTGCTGGCCCTCATCGTATGGCAGTTGCGCCAAGTGCTTTACAGCCGTCTTGAGCTGAGCGTCATCGCCCCACGCCGCCTGCAGCTGACGCATGGCCTTGAGAAGTTGCTGGCTCGCGTACTCCGCCGGCGATACGTGACGCTGATGGGCAGCGGCAAGCAGCTCGTCCAGGCCGTTGCTGTTCGTACCCGCAATGTCCAGAAACACCTCCATATCGAGAGCGTCGACACGATGCCGAACGTACTCGTACGCCTGCGAACGGCTGAAGTGGGGGACCGTGTAGAAGTCCAACCGGGGCAGCGACGTACTGGTCATGGTCAGTGACTCGAGTGGCAGCTCCACCACAATGTGGCACATGCGGCGATCACACGCCAGCGTCATCGCCTCGTTGTACACGTGCGACAGGCTGCTGAGCGAGGCAGCAGTGACACACAGGACAGCTGTTGGACGACAGAGAGGCCATCGACAGCCTGCGCCGGGGACGCTCCCGCCGGCCCCCTTCCCCCTCCTCACACACACACACACACATCCGTCTCTTCCCCCAGCCCCTACGCCCGACGTCCATGCAACACATCAAGTCTCACTCCCTGGCAGCACGCGACAGGTGAGCAAGGGGAAGGGGGGTGAAGGGTCACCGCGCCGTCAACGCGAGGAGGGGAGGAAGAGGGAGGGCGCCGTAGAGAGGGGCCCACACGAGAGGGGAGTGCAGCAGCTGTCCTGCACGGACATGCAGAGTGGCATTGGAGCAGTGATGAGAACACGTTGAAGATGGCACAGCGGCGATCACAACGCTGAGAAGAGACCGCGGAAAACGTAGGAGGCCAGAACAGATGGCACCACGGAAAAAAAGAATGATGTAAAGGGCAAACCGCGACACGAAGAGAGCGGCGGCTCGGCCTTGGGTGGGTGGGTGGCGGTGGTCGGGTGCGCCATCTAGCAACGGCAAACAAACAAGCAAAGAAACAAAAACAATAGAATGGCACCAAGGGAACTGAGGGATGGGAGGGGCGGGGAGCTGTGCGGAATCCCACGCGAACGCAAGAAAGGAGAGGCGAGATATTCACCCACTCGAATATCGCGTGTGGGATCCGCCAGGCGGGTTTGCGCAGCCGCGTCCGCTTCGTTTCCTTGCTCTGCTGCGATACAGCCGTCCACGATCGCACTCGGCGGCGTGCCCTCGTCCCCCTGTCCATCATCCCCCTCGCTGTGCCCACACACCCGCTCCGCAGCTTGCCTTCTCGGCTGGTCTGCGAGCACCCCCCCCCTGCCCGCACACCCCACCACACACCACCTCTCCTCAGCCAATCAGGCGAACGCGCCTTTCCACAGAGTACACAGATGAAAACAAAAGAGGCAAACACACACAAAAACAACACACGGAAGCGCAGGGGAGTACCTCCCCCCCCCTTTTCCAGCACGACAGTATCACAAAGACGATGTTGATGAGGGAGAGGCCCCCGCCGACAGCGTACAAGACGAAGCCGGCACCCAACTTGTAATTCGTGAGCATCCCAGCGATACCCGCCGTGGTCGAATACACGATGACGGGGCCTTTCTCGCGGGGCGCGCTGCAGGGCATGTTGTACATCTGGAGCCCCTCCTCATGGTTGTTGTAGAAAGCGTCCACCATGAGCGCGGCGACAGCAAAGCCGCAGCCACTGCCGATGATGCTCAGCAGCAGGCACAGCCAGCGCAGGCAGTGGCAGAGCATCACAAGACCGAAAAGACACGCAACGCCGCTGGTGAGGACGGCAGCAATCACCAGCGCCTCCGCCGCGCGGAAGCGTGTCAGGCGCGCTGGGCAGCCCGCCCACCAGTTCGTTGTCAAGACATCCCACTCGGCAGAGTTGCACCTGCTCTTCCAGCCCCCCACAGCGTCAGGCAGGGCGTGCCACTGAGCAGATCCGTGTTCTGCACGCGGAACTGGTCGACTGCGGTGCCCACCACAACAATGCAGAGGAAGGCGAAGACCTGCAAAGTGCTCTAGAGGACAATGCCTACGCGGCAGGGAGGGCAGCACATTTTCGATGGCACACACAGACGGGGGGTGGGGGGTGGGGAAGGGTATACGTGAATGTGGGTGGGGGGTGTAGGTGTGTGTGTGTGCCAGGGATGGATATGGGGAGGGGGAAGGAGAGGGGGGCTGAAGGGAGGAGCCGGGAAATGAGAGGAACAACGTAGAGTGAGGCAGCAGTGGTGAGGGGGAGGGGGGGGTAGAAGGCGGGGGCGTAGAAAAAGAAAGAGAGAGAGACTGTTGTGCAGCGTCGACGCCATGTGACACACAGGCACCAGGGGAGTGAGAAATATCCAGAGATGTGCGAGCAGGCGCACCACCTCGCAAAAGGAGAACGGCCACAGCGCGTAGGGAGGTGACGAGAGAAACACGCCTGAATGCGGGGGGACACCGGGGCAGGAGAGGGTTGGAGACAAGGGGAGATGGCAAATGCCACACCACCGCGGGTGCAAAGGCGCGGCCGACTCTCTCTTTTCCTCCTCTCCGCCTCGTCACCGCCCCCGGCAGCCGCCCTCACGCGCCACTTTCCTTGTGTGTGTGTGTGGGTGTGTGTGTGCTCGTCCCCGCGCTGGTGATCCACTGCTTCCAGACAGAGTGCCAGCAGATGTCGTTTTGTTTTCCCCTCCCAGACAATGCGCGTGCGAGTTACTTTTCGCCATCTGCACCTCTCTCGGTGCGGCCATCACTCTCGTGACTTTTTACAGAATTTCACCTCGTGCCTCTTCGCTCGCGTGTGTGGTCGCACGCATGACACCAATGAAAATAAACAAAAGCGAGTAAATTAAAGCATCTTTGCAAGGGAAGGAGAGATGTGAGGGGGAAGGAGGGAGGGAGGGGGGTGGCGGAAGAGGCGGGGATTGGGCGGAAGACGGCGAATCCGCGCACACCCACTCGCGCTCCCCCTTTTCGATTCACGGTCGTCGTGCGCTTCAATGGCCCTACTCTCTCACCAACCACGGTATGCCTCAAGTCATGCTCGGGTGCTCTCTCTCTCTGTCTGTCTCACCCCCCCCGTCCCTTTTCGGTGGTAGCGCTCTCTTGGCGGCAGCGCCAGCCCCCCGCCGCACATCCGCGGAGACAAGGCTGTGGTCCATTTCCCTAGCGAATGCACGCACGCACGTACACGTAAAGGGGGGAGGTGGACACAAAAACACCAACGACGAGAGTCCACCTCACTCCATCACACAAACACGCGGAGGAGGGAGAGGGGGGAAAAAGGGCAGAGAAGGGGCGTCGACGAGACAGGCAGGCACGGTGAAGACGAAGAGGGAGCCGGAGAGTTGGGCAGAGAGAAAAGGGGCACATCGCACAGGAGAAGCCACCCAGGTGGTGGGAGACGGAGAATCGGGAGGGGGAGAGGAAATAAAAGGGGGGCATCCAGGAGAATAAAAGCAACGACGAAAGGCACAAATCCGATAGCATAGACAGAAAACGTTGATACGTGCACAGAAAGGGGAACGAGGTGACGCTGGCCAACAGGCTGCGTGTCCCCTCTCCTCCCCCTCTTCCCTTCAACCACACTCCACAACATCCTCTTGTACAGAAGGTGGGCGTTGATGGATCAAATAAGAAAGCAAGAAGGGAAGGGATGTTGTCCCTCATAATAATAGTGAGGCGGGGAACACGTTTTGGAGAGGAGTAAATCAAAATAAGGGGAGGAGGGGGAGGGGAATAAATGCGATGATCGTGACGTAAAATGAAGCGGTCCGACCCTGCGGTGTGCGACGTATGCGCACTCCTCGCACGGGTGACGTCCCCCGTGCTATGCGAACGGAAGAAAATCAAAAAAGGGGGACAGGGGGGGGAGCATCGATCGACTCTCATCATGCATGTCCGTGTGCGCGCTCATCGCAAGCCCTGGCACCGCCCTATCCCCCGCACTCTCTTGGAAACCGCTGCTTATACGCTTGCTCACTCACTGCCCAGCGCGATCAGCTCACCTACTCCCCCGTTCTCCTCTCGCTCCCTACCCCCTTGTAGGCAGTCGAGAGAGCTGTGGTGTGTGCATGCCAAGTGTCGGGAACACGCACCACCGCCAACACGGCGTGCGAGAGGGGGGCGGACACCTGTGGCCGATGCAGGGTGGGGCCCTACGCCTCTCGCCCTCGTCCCGGTCGCCCCGGTGACCCGCGTTCCCACTCGTCACTGGCTTCCCATCGCCGTGCCGGGCTCTCCTCCCTTGCCACGCCCCATCTCATTCACCAGTGGTTTGCCGGCCTGCCACCCTGGCGTGTGGATGGAAGGGGGATTTGAGGTGGAGGGGAGTTGGGAAAGGGGGGGAGGAACAGGGAAGCTGCTGCTGGCGTCACGGTGTGCTCCTGACACTTCAAAGGCGCACGTGCCTGTACTATTGGAGGGGGGGACGCGAGAACATGAAGAGAGCACAAAGGGGGACACACATACACGCACTGCGAGGACAAGCGGACGGAACAGCCAGAGAGACGGGCGGTGTGCAGAATACTCGATATTCTCTGCCAGGTGCGATTTTACATCCCCTCAAAATAAAAAAGAGGCGGTCATCGCATGAGCCCAACGACGGCAACACGGGAAAAGGGAGAAACAAAACAAAACACACAAACGAACAGTCACTAATAACGTTACAAGGGTAAAAAAGAGGGGTTGGAGAAAAGAGAGCGAGGGTGGCCCTCGAGATGTGCAGGGGAACCGCAGCGCACGCTGGCACGAGAGGGCGGTGATGGGGTAGGAGAGGGGCCGGAAAGAGGCGCATGTGAGCATCCGCAGCTCTCCAGCCCTCTCCCCTCCCTGCTGGCATGAGACCCGCGCCGCTACCCGGCTCGCCACCCGACTTCCCGTGGTATCCTCCACACCCTCTCTCTCCATCAACCGGGTCTACTATTACGGGCCTGCACCCGCCCCCCTCCCCATTACTACCCCACTCCCTGACTTAGCACGGGAGCATTAAGACCACAATGTTGACGATATCCAGGCACCAGGCCACCACGAAGAGAGCGAAACCGGTACTTAGTCGACCTAGTTTCCCCAGCTTTGGGCAATCTCCATTTTCGTCCCGGTGAAAGGCCTCAGCGACGATCGCCCAGGTGATGCACGCAGTGACAATGCCAATTATGTTCAGCACCAGGCAAGCCCAACGCAGGCCAGAGCAGCAGAACACCCGGATGACGCCACAGACTGCCGCCGCGCCGTACACGAAGATGGATATGATTGCAAATGCCTCAGCCGCACGGAAGCGGGGACGACGGCGTGGACAGGCCTCCCACAGGTGGTTATTCTTGAGAAACAGAGCTCTCTCACGGCAATCGATTTTTAAGCCCCAAAGTGTGAGGCAACCTTTGGGGTAATGTCCGTCAGGTTTGAACTGGACCATCGCCAGTGGGGTGCCAATCAGCACAAACAGAAATGCGATGGCCTGCAGGATGGCATAGAGGACAGGGCTGATTCCCCACTTCATTGTTTCACTCAAAGTGACCGTAGAGAGCCTGAGATGGGTGAGGTGGAGGTGATCCGAGGGGAGAGAGAAATGGGGAGGAGGGGGGGACGCAGGGGACGTCGGGAAAGCGAAAAAGTGTCGATGCTTGGTGAGGGGATATGTTTGATGCCATGTGCATACGCATTGACGTGGTTGTGCATGTGTGCGTGTTCGTTTTATGTTTTGAGGCGTGGGGAATGGGGAGTGGGGAGAGGGGGGCATCACAGGGGTCAGCAGGCGTAGAAAGAGGGAAGGACAGAGAGGTGGAGAGAGACACGTGTGGTTGCGAGAGGTGCACAACAAGAGGGGGTACAGCATTGACGGACACACACACGTGAGAGGCAAACGAGCAGAGCAAGCCGGCGGATGAGGGGAAATGGGGAAGGACATCGCCGCGGCAGCGAGGAGACAAGCACAAGGCACGAGAACCAGGCAAACGGTGCAGGGCGTATCGGCGGGCCCTGCCCGTTGCGCTTTCCTCCCATTGACGTTGTTGTGGGAAGCGCTTCTATGACGCCTTATGGAGAGGCGTGGCCCGAGCCGGGCTGAGGCGGGCGCGGCGGGAGCAGTGGAGGGACACCGCCGCGTGTGTCCCTAGAGCGACAATATCGCCCACCTCACACAACAGCACCAGCAACCTTAACCCGTCAATCCCATCGCCCACATGCCGGCTGCACACCGCTCATAGACCACAGACAACAACAGGATAATCTATATTGACGACGGCGGCGGGAGACGAGACAAAGAAGCACACAAACATACACACACGTGCAGTTGCCTGCCCCCGTGCTCACTCCACCCTCGCTGTATAGGCCCGCCTCATAGCAAGCAAGAGGCGGCGGTGTGCAGCACTTGGCTCTTGAAGAGCCAAACATCCCGCACAGGGTGTTACAAGATAACATCGCGCAGGGATGGGTGGTTGAGACTGCTGTCGTCGAGGCCCCCCGTGCTGACCCTCATCGTATGGCAGTTGCGCCAAGTGCTTTACAGCCGTCTTGAGCTGAGCGTCATCGCCCCACGCCGCCTGCAGCTGACGCATGGCCTTGAGAAGTTGCTGGCTCGCGTACTCCGCCGGCGATACGTGACGCTGATGGGCAGCGGCAAGCAGCTCGTCCAGGCCGTTGCTGTTCGTACTCGCAATGTCCAGAAACACCTCCATATCGAGAGCGTCGACGCGACGCCGAACGTACTCGTACGCCTGTGAACGGCTGAAGTGGGGGACCGTGTAGAAGTCCAACGGGGGCGGCGACGTACTGGTCATGGTCAGTGACTCGAGTGGCAGCTCCACCACGATGTGGCACAAGCGGCGATCACACGCCAGCGTCATCGCCTCGTTGTACACGTGCGACAGGCTGCTGCGCGCGGGGAGCAGCTTTAGCACAATCACGGGCGTCTTGCCGTTCATCACAGGCTTGAACTTGTAGCATGCCTCCGAGATGAGGTCGAGCGGATCGCCACAAGCCTCGACGTGCGGCACACCAACCGCCTTGATCACGCTACGCAGTGGATCCTCCGTGTTGCACACATCCACAAAAACGCCGAGCATGTCCTCCTCGCGGAACGCAGCGCGGCACAGCGCGCTCTTGCCACACCCAAGGCACCCACTGAGGACCACAATACGAGGGTGCGCTGTGTCCAGTCGGCGAAACACCTGCCGAATCCAGCGCTCCTCAGAAACCCGGCTAATGTGCTCCGAGACGGAGAACTCGCCGAGGTGCTCTCCCACCCGTCGCGGCTGGCGTTCCCGGTGGCACCTTCTTGCAAAGCGCCTTCACAGCAAAGCGCATCTGGTAGGAGCGCTGGTGCATCACGTAATTCTTGTAGTTCCACACCCAAACAGCGAGACGGCACCGCAGAACGCGACGCTAGCGGAGAGGATGCCAGCGTACTTGGCCGACATGTACCGCCGATCCCGCTCCTTCACGCGCTCTGGGACAGGTGCGTCATGCGGTCGATGTCAGCGGCTTCCAGCAGGTAGAGACGCTCTGCGCGCCCAGCCGCTGTGGTACAAAATGTACGCGGTGCCCTCAACCATGTCGCCCTCCGAGAGCCCCGCGGTGCACAGCCACTCCACAACCCGCACGTACTGAGGGTGGCTCAGGAACTTGCACACGCGCTCCGCCACCGCCATCTTCTCCGGCCGGACAGCCAGGTCCACGTTGCCGGTGACCAGAAGGACGCCCAATGTGGCGTTCGGATTCACCCACACAACGACGCCGCCCATCAAGAGGCCGCTGCTCCGCGCACCACCCACGCCCTCATCGCCCGGCTGCAACGGCGCGGCCACGCCATCGCGCTCGTAG
The DNA here is from genome assembly GCF_017918235.1 of Porcisia hertigi. NCBI lineage: Eukaryota > Euglenozoa > Kinetoplastea > Trypanosomatida > Trypanosomatidae > Porcisia > Porcisia hertigi. The sequence continues at coordinate 557,089 of NC_090593.1, forward strand.
GCCGCGTAGATACGCGACCCTAGCGACACAGGAGAGGGTGGGGAACTGTCCCTGAAGTCGACTGCAAACACAAGAGAGCCAAGCAGCGCGGCCGACACGGCCATGGGCCACGGGCAGCCGGCACTGCGAGGGCGGGACGCCTCGCTCAGCAGGCGCGTACGCAGCGACACGCAGTCCCTCCAGCCCCGGCTGAGCAAGGGTAGACCGCTTCACGACCAACGAAGCCACCTTGCGCGACACACCGCCCGATGAGGTGGCAGCAGCGGCGCTTCGTACGGTGGAGGCCGCCGCCGCCAATGACCAGCGACGCGCTGGCTGGCCCAGCATGGCGACGTGGTATTCGGGCTGCAATACTGACGCCTGAAGCACAAACGCCTGCCCTCGCCACACACGCAGTTCCGGACCTTCCAGGTACAGAAAGACGAGGAGACGGTGGCGCTCAAGCGTGGGGGGCCGGCGTGCCGGTGAGAGAGAGAGAAACAAAGAGAGCGCTGCACTACCTCCTCGGACCTACAACTCTGCTGCAGGGAGGGGGGGAGGGTGAGGCCACGACGACGACCAGGTGCACGCACACGCACGCAGCACAAGCCGAGAGCGACAAGAGAGTCTAAAATCGGTGTCTTCTCACCGCCGCTTCCGGCGTAAAACCTTCTTTCGCACCCACCCACCCCCCGTGTTGTGTCGGTAGCACAGCGCTGCGCCGCCACCACCACCACCCGCCCTCACTCCCATACAACAACAGACGAAAAAAGAGGGGAGGTGGGGCATCCCATTTCGCAGCGTCGCGTGAGAGAGCAGCGAGGGAGTCGGAAAGACATCGACAACGCCGCAGCGGATTGGGTGCGGAGGCACCGCGCACAGAGAAAAGAAGAACAGAGCCAAGCACTGAGCGGGGAAACGCACAAAAACGGCGACGGTGGGTCGGGCCCGCGGCTGAGGAGGGGGGGGGGGAGATGCTGAGCGAGGCAGTAGTGACACACAGGACAGCTGTTGGACGACAGAGGGGCCATCGGCAGCCTGCGCCGGGGACGCTCCATCCGGCCTCCTTCCTCTCCCCCTCCTCACACACACACACACAACCGTCTCTTCCCCCAGCCCCTACGCCCGACGTCCATGCAACACATCAAGTCTCAATCCCTGGCAGCACGCGACAGGCGGGCGCGGAGAAAAGTGAGCGCGAAAGAGCACGCAACGTATGGGGAACACATCGACAGGATGAGGGGCGGCTGGTGAAAAACAAAAAAATACACGCTGCGCCATAGGTCAGCCTAAAGTCTCTTTGTCAACACGTCAGAGGTGACCCCCTGGCAACTGCTCGTATTTCACGGTGGTGCAACGGACACCCTCTTCCCCTTTACCGTGTATCTTTCAGTGGTAGAGGTCAGATGCCTGTACAGAAGAACGCATGGTTCGTACGGGCAAACACGAAGAATACGCGAGGAAGATCCCCTGGAGTGCAAGAGAGAGGGAGGGGGAGAGGCAGGGGCAGTACAGTTACTCTGAAGACTGAGCTGAACCGTTGGGCAAGATGAGCGTTTGTATAAGAGCTCTTATCCTGTCAATTTGATCGACATGCACCACTCATCGAAGTGAGACCTTCTCCGTACTCAGCTGTGTGAGAAAGAGAGAGAGAAAGTGTGTGTGTGTGTGTGGACGACTTCACTGAACACAACAATAGCGACTTGTCTTCACTCTTTGGAGTGCTACCGACAGCAATGTGCGGCAGTATGATAGACCTTGTGAGTGAAAACCCATCGATCGCGCACTGGGTCGTACAGCACGATCTCCTTCAGCGCTGGATCGCGCAGGACGTTGGTGCCGCTTTGTTGCCCAACGTAGTACTCTGCCTCCGCTAGCTTTTTCACGGCGACCCTCAGCGCCTCGGAGCCTGCCCAAGCGGTCTCGACCTGCCGCATCGCTTTCAGTAACTTCTGATTTGTGTAGCCCACCATTGAATCCTTGCGGTGCAGCACGGCTGCCAGAAGCTCGTCAATGTCATTGCTGTTCGTCCCCATCACCTCCACGAAGTGCAGCATGGATACAGCGTCCACTGTGTGCTCGGTATACTGAAAAGCTTGCCGAAGGTTAAAATTTGGCACTGAGTAGAAATCAAGACGCGGCAGCAGCACATTTTCGATCTTCAGGGACTCCAAGGCAACTTCGTATACGAGGTGGCACAGTCGGCGATCACAAGCGAGCACAACAGACTCATTGTAGACCCGCGATAACTCGCTCCCCTCTCGCAGCGTCACAACCAAAATAGGTGGCTCGCCGTTGATCTTCGTCGCTTTGGTAAAGGTATCCGTAATGAACTCCAAGTAGTCTCCACAGCACTCCAGATTGGGAACCTTCATGGCCTTCACAATGCAACTGAGCGTATCTTCGCCCCCACGCACTTCCACAAAGAGAGCAGGTTTGTGCTCTTTGCGCACCGCCGAACGCAGGAGTGAGCTCTTACCACACCCGCGGAACCCAGTAAGCACGGTGATGCGAGGGTGGGTGATATCAAGATGACGCAGCACTTGGCGCACCCAGCTCTCTTCCGCCGCACGCTCAACAAACTGTTGTGGCTCAGCCGGGCTAAGAGAATATTTGTGGTCGGTATGCGTGAGGGTGCCCACGGCGTGTTTTATCTGGAAAGAGCGCTGCTGACGCCGATAATTTTTGAAGTTCCACAGAAAAACGGACATGACGCCGAGACCAGCCCAGTTGGCGCTGACAAAGCCGCTGTACTTCTGAATGAAATAGCGCCACGTGCGCTCCTTTACGCGCTCGCTCAGAAGCGCGCGCATCTCTGCATGGTGGTCACGCTGCCACTCCGCCTTCTCCAGCACAATCATTCGCACGGACTTCCTCAGGTAAGACATACAATGCACATCACCTGGCTCGAGCAGGTACAACTTGTCAACACGCCAACCCCGCTGATACAACAAGGAGCACAGCCGTTCACGATCAGAGCGGCGGTGCACACCGGCGTCGCGAACCCACTCCACCATGTCGAAGTAACCCTTCTCCAATGTAAAGCGAGAGCGCCCTTCCAGCAGCACCACATCGTCCTGTGACACACGTGCCTCGAAGCTGTTGTTGTCCATTAGCACACCGAGAGTGCCGTTGCTGTTGACACGTCCAACGATGCCGCCCAAGACGCGGCCTTCGTTCGTTGCGGTGCGACCTACCTGTACGTACACTCGCGCGCTCACCTCTGCGATCGGGGACAGATGAACCTCCTCCATGTCCACAGTGTATTCGTCCCCTGATAACTGCTCTCTCATTCGACCAAGAGCGAAGTGGTGGACACCGAAGCCGACGATGGGGTGCCTGAAGTACGCCCGCGCGGTTAAAGAAGAAATGTCCTCAGGAATGGCGCCGGCTGAACCAGCAGAAAAGAATGACGACATCGGAGCAGCTTCAAGGTTTGAATCGGAGGCTTTCATGGCCGCTGCAGTGCCGCCGGCGGTGCAATGCCGCAGACGACGTGTTGCGCCGCCAACAGTAAAGCGGTGAAGACACCGCGTGCTCCAGTACATGGCGAGAGTGGAAATGGGAGGAGGGGCCTTTTTTTTTGCAGATTTGTCTACAACTCTTTTTTTTCCTCTCTCTTGGCCTCCTTAATGTTGCCTCTGATACTTTGTGATCACCTGATGCGCGTGAAGCACAAAGGCCGCACACCGCAAATGTTCGTCCCTACACTTGGCCGTAGATACGACTCACGTGTGTGTGTTGTGCGTGCTCCCCCACTCCACCCCCACTGTTGGGATCCGCCACTAAACGTCTCACACGCTTTTTTTTTGGAGCTACCAGAACTATGTACGTTGAGGAAAAGGGAGAGTGAGGCTACGCAAAGAAAAAGAATCCATGAAGGCGAAGCCCTGATGCCCTGCATATTTTTTTCTGCTTGCCATGAACTCTTTCCCTCTCCAGTATGTTCGGCACACGGCGCAGCACACAAATGTATAGTGATGGGAAGGGAGTGAGGGTGGCATAGTCACAAGTAAGGGGGAGGAGTAGGGCGGAAGGGCCAGCAAAGGTCACGAAACGAAAGGAGTGCATCCATCATACGCCTACGCATACACACACACACACACACACACGCGCGCGTCGGAGTGTCTGTGGATAATTTGGAGTGGGTGTCTCTGAACTGCAACACACAGACAGACCCAACACAAGAGAGTGCAAGAATAAGAAAATGAAACCTCACGAGCACCAATAGCGCAACTAAATCATGCGACAGTGAAGTCAACGTCACAACAGTGGCAACACGCTGACTTTTAAAAACGGTTCACAAATATCTCGAAACGCTTCAATACAACGGGTGCGCATGCATAGGTGCGTGGACTCAAATGCTTTTTTTTGCTGGAGGAAGGAGGGTGAGATGCTCAGTCACCCACACAAGTCGATACATCAACACGCCTAACCCTAAACACAGACACAGGCATGTAGAAAGGAGGAGAAAGGAAGAAGAGGGGGAGAGGAGAGTTATGGGATGCGGCAGGGTAAGTGACACCAACACGCCCGTCCACTCCCAATGCGATGTCCAACAGCGTCAGCCAACGGGGTGGGCTAGGCCAACGTCTGAAGAGCGTTGACAACCTTCTTTTTTTTTAAGTGTGTGTGTGTGTGTGTGTGTGTGTGATTGTAGCACTTGCTTTGCGCACACACGACCCAAGTGCGACCCAGGCCCTTTTTTTGACATGTTGGAGGGACGCTCTACTTGCAAAAGTGGGTGGAATTTCAAGAACTGCCAAGGGCCTCTTCTTGCTGCGCCTCTAAACCCTGTGTGGTTTGACCTCATTCTCAAACATCTTTAGAGAGCAGAAATCCTCAATCTCGCTCATGCCCTCTGGGAACACGCTAGATCAACACGCAGCGCGCAGCGGTGTGATACACTTGCTGCGTAAAGCGCCACGAATCCTTTACCGGATCGTATAGCACAAAGTCCTTCAGATCCGGTTGGCCGAGCACAGACATATCCACGATGGTGTCATCGCGCAAACCAGCCACAAACGGCATCACGGCCAACTTCTGAATAGCTGCACGGGCAGGAGAAAGAGGTGGCCCCAACGCAGCCTGGAGACGACGCATTGCCTTCATTAGCTTCAAACTCGTGTATGCAACAGGGTCTACACCGCGCTGGCGCAACGCAGCGTACAATTCATCAAGGTCGTTGCTGTTTGTTCCCACTGTCTCTAGGAAATACACAAGGTCTAGCGCATCCAACATGTGCTCTGTGTAAGCGAACGCCTCTTCACGAGTGAAGGGTGGAATGTAATAGAAATCGAGTCTCGGTAAGGACACGTTCGAAGGCGTGAGAGCATTCATGGGGACCTCTAGGATGATATGACAGGCCTGGTAGTCGCTCACCAAGCTGACAACCTCGCGGTACACCTTGCCCAGGTCACTACCCTCGCGCAACTTCATTACCAGAAAAGGAATGCAGTCGCTGCCTTTCACAGTTGCGCCTCGCATGGCCTCCCCCACAAAGTCAAGCAGATCACCGCAGACCTCCACGTTGCTCACACCTAGCGCCTTGACGACGCTGCGCAGCGTGTCCTCGGCGCCACGAATGTCGACGTACACAGCCGGAACCTGCTTTTTTCGCACGGCGTTGCGGCACAGCACGCTCTTGCCACTGCCAGAGCTACCTGTGAAGGCGACAATGCGGGGATGAGAGGGAACCATCTGCGTCAGCACACTGCGCACGAGCCCCTCCTCATTCTTGCGCTGCACAATAAAGCTCCCATCGGCCGACGCGATCACGCCCTCACCCTTGGAGGACTGGGCAGCCTTGGAAAGAGTTTTGATCGCTGTATGGAGTTGATGACCTCGCTGCTGCCGCCTGTAGGCACGTAGGTTTGTCGTGAATACATATGTAACGACTAACACACCGGACATGCAGCTGATGGCGCCCTTGTACTTCGCCAGTGCATAACGAAAATTGCGATCCTTCACTCGCTCGCGGTGCAGCATTCGAATAACGTTGCCGTGGTCGCGCTCCCACTGCGCCTTCTCGCTAATGCCGTCCCGCTCGAGCTTCGACACAAACACAAACTGTGAAAGGTCTGCCTTTTCCAAGAGGTAGATCCGCTCCACTCGCCAGCCGCGGCTAAAGAGGATGAACGCGATGGCCTCGACGTCGCGCGGGTCGTGCACACAGGAGCGCAGCCATATTACGAGCTCAAGGAACCTCGCGTTATGGAATAGCTTCTTGGGTGGCTCGTACTCCACAACGCGCTCAGGTGCCACAGAAAGCTCTACTTCACCGTTATTCATTAGCAGCGTGTAGGTTCCATCACCGTTCACTCTGGCGATGGTGCCCTTCATGTACATGCCGGACTGCCCCGCTCCCGGAGCGCTGGCAGGATTGTCTTGGAACCCAATCGTTACTCGCGTGCCGACATCCAACAAAAGCGTCTGCGGGTCATTACAATGGCGCGCGCCGGTGCGACCCCTCTGACCAGCCCAGAAGATCTTCATCCTGTAAGTTGTCTCCGTCACTTTAGAGATGAGGCGCCCGAGCGCAACTGGGCGATCCTCGAAAACGTCCGCCGGGCTCGTCGGATGCACACCAACCAAAAGGCCTTCTAGGCTGTCCCATGGTCCCTTCGCAGTCGATTGAGGGCGAGCCGTGCCGTAGGTCCAGTGACTGCACTGGCAAGGGCTCGGCACGGTGAAGCGAACGCTGCTTTCTCCAGCGCTCGAAGCAGGTGGACAGCTTGAAGAAGAGGCACGTGGGGATGCGGACGCAGTTGCATCAGAGCTCGCAGCAGCGCTGCCTATGCCACGTACCGCACACAGACAGATGCGCGTGATGACCCTCAGCATTGCACTCAGCCGAGATACGAAAGTGAATACCCTTTGCGTGAGTATGTGAGTACACTTGAATGCTTACATGTGTATGTGTGAGAACGAGGCTGCGCATGAAAGCAAGACAAGTACACACACACACTATATATATATATATATATATGCGCACCGAGAATAAGCAGAGAGAGGGCGGGGACACGTAGCGGGTGGGGGGAGGGTGGGTGGAGGGGAAGTGACGTAGCCGCTTCGTCAATCGATGCAGGTGCACTGAATGACGGGGGGGGGGGGGCCGAAGCAAATAAACACGCGACGGCGATAAAAACAGAGGATCCAATACAGGAGTCAACGCTTCTGCAAATCTCCTACGGCATCGAAGACAGCATCACGGAGTAGTGCCGCACGCCCACACAGAACAGCAAATACAGGAGGGGAGAGAACGCGATGCAACCTCCCCTGCACGGAATTCCTTTTTCTGCGAATCATCACCGACAAAGGCATAAAAAGAAACCGACAAGGTTTGTGAGGAACCCATATCGACACTGCCAAGGAGAGAGAGGCAATGACAAATCCGCGTCGTCAAATGCGCAGACCCGCACACATACACACACCTGGGAATAAAGCACCGCTCTCGAATACCCCACATGGTGATGCAGTAACCGTTGCGGGTTATGTCATCGCCCCGCGGCTGGAACATCGCCAACGGGGTGCCGACAGCGACAAAGACCACCGCGGCGAGCTGAAAAAATGCCGAAGATGATCGCCGAAAGGCAGCCCATTTTTGTTAATAATATTTTTTTCGGGGTGAGGGATTGATATACTTTGTGTGTGTGTGTGTGTGAGGGGGGGGTGAGAGACACGCGCGATTAATAAGCGAGGAGGAAGGGCAACAAAGAAAAAAGACGGGCTGACAAACGAATCAATAGGGGAACGGCACTACCGCATGCGGCGGGTTTGACGGGGGTATTCAACACCGTGGAAGCCAAGTCGCGCACCGACAAAACCGCTCAGAGTTGCGTTGATGTGCGTGTAGGCGTTCATGTTTCCGTGTCGTCGACAGGCGCCCGGAAAAGTGAGAGGAACAGAGGAGAACACGCCAAGAACACCACGAGCATCACATTTCATTGTCGGGTTGTTTCGACAGTCAGGGTGACGCGGGTTACCGGGGAAGGAGGCAGGGGAGGGGGAGAGGGCGCGTGGGGCGTAGAGGGAACGCAGAAAGAGGAGGGAACAGTGAATGGGTGTGTGCAAACCGAAGCAGTGAACAGGGCGTATCAACCCATGCGGACGCGAACAAAGGGGCGGGGAGGCGAAGGGCACACGCCACCACGTGCGCTGCCTATCGGTACGAGCAGCTCCCTCCCTCCCTCGTATTCACCGTTGCGTCGGTTAGTAGGGGAAGCGGTGTTAATGTGCTTCCATCGAGCGCTTCGACAGGGAAGTGCCGGAGGGGGGAGAGGGGGATAGGGAGGGGGGGGAAGAAATGTGTCGGTTCCTCTATTTTCATTTCCATTTCCATTTCCAAGCCGCCCCGCTGAAATATACGAACAAAAACGGGGGCACAAATAAAACACACATCAAAGACAAGAAAAAACATTGGGCAGTTGCCGACTGCTGCACCCTCGCGGTATTCGTCCTGCTTTGGCCCTAGACGCTCCCGGATGCTTCGCCGTTCCTTCGCAGCGCTCCCACCGATGCATCACTCTTCGGTGCCGCTTCCTGGCGCGCAGCAAGTATTTTTGATCGCTTTGAGTCCGCATAAGAAGGGGGAAGAGTGGGCGCAGAGGCGCATGAGCTTATACGCAAGAACGCAGGGTCGCATTCACCAGCTCCACATTTGTTTGCTTGTCTCGGTAAAGAGCCCCGCTAAAACACCTTTCGTTGTTCTTTTTTTCGCGTCTCCACCCTTCCATGTGAGGCGCGCCTCTTTGATGTCCTGTTCGGGATGCGGGTACCCGCCAAGAGGGGGAGCACACCAGAAGAGAATCACGCGATAGGAACGTAGCCACTCCCACCAACAAACACAAAAACATAAATGTAACTTCGCACAGCCCTGGCAGATCCGGCGGGGGGGGAGGGGGCGGGGGGGGATCAGCGCCCACACGATCGGTAGACTTAGGGGGAAAAGAAGAAGAAAGGGAGAGGGGAACAAAGACAATACACGCAGTGGGGAAACAATGGCGTATAAGCCAAGAGAAACGACGACCGCGAAGGGTGAAAAGGGGTGGAGGCAACAAAGACACGTAAATGCCGGGAAGCACCTGCTCGCTCGCCTGCAGGGGGGGCACACGTGCGTACACACACGCTAAGCGGTGCGGTGTGACGCCATTTGCTGGAGAGCGAGAGAGACAAAAATACGAGCTAAAACGGAAAAGGAAACGGTAGGGCAGCCGATGAAGCAACGAGCCCGCCGATCACGTTAGGCCAAACAGCACTTCGCTTTCTTACTGTTTGCCGATGCGGTGGTTGTTGCCGGCCGGCCATTCCACGTCCGTCTGTCTTTCTTTCATCACTGCTGAGGTCAAGAAACCCTTTCCTCTGGCTGGATAGATCAGCGGAGATGATGATGGCGCCAGAGTTCTTCAGAAGAAGGGGGGGTCGAGGGGATCGGGATCACACAATATCAAACAAGGTAGAAGCGAACCAATATACGCCAGCTCACACACAGATATGCGCGCACGCAGACACACACACACATGTACGTCCACACACTGATTCCTGCACCCCGCACATCACTTGCGCAGGGAAGAAGCGGGAGGGGAGGGGGAGAAAACAACAGAGGAGGGGATATGCAGGTGGAGCGGGTGCATATGTGCGGGTATTAGTGGGTGCGGGGCAGTTTAGGGCTCGTTATGGGAGAATGGGGAAGAAGAGGGAGGCTGTCCCTCCCTCCTCCCCCCCTCTCTCTCTGTAACAACCACAAGAACGTGAAACGATGAGACGGTGCGAAGAGACGAAGAGGACGAATGAGTCAAGTTATCGCGAAAAAAACAAACGAACAACAGCGAAGTGATGATGAGACAAGAGGGAGGGAGGAAGGCGAGGGGGGCGTGCGGCAACGAACACATAGATGCCACACATACAGGAACAAAGCCCACATGACGGAGGGGGAAAAGACTGCGAGTGACCGCAAAGCAAGACACCCCGTCTATTGGCTCGTCCTTTACCCCCCCCTTCCTATCCTTTTGGTGCCTTTGTGTGCGCGCGTGTGCCTGCTTGGGTGTATGCGCCTCCATTCATGCGTGCACCGTTAACACCATCTGTTGCTGCATCTTTAGATTGCCACAGCGGTGCTGCATCACCCCCTCCTCTCCACCACCCCCCGAGCTCAGCAGTTCTCTCCGCGCCGTTCGTCTGTTGTGCTGCTCTTGTGCGGTCATCCCCGCACACATGCTCGCTTGGGTGCGTCACCATGGTGACGTGCAACGACGAGATGAAAAGCCTCGACAACTGAACAAGGAGATAACGCATACCGGCGCGCTGGAAAAGAGCAGCCACACGCAGCCATACGGGATCTTAGGGAAGGAGTGATGAGAACACGTCGAAGATGGCACAGCGGCGATCACAACGCTGAGAAGAGACCGAAGAAAACGTAGGAGGCCAGAACAGATGGCGCAACAACAAAAAAGAATGATGCAAAGGGCGAACCGCTACAGGAAGAGAGCGGCGGCTCGGCCTTGGGTGGGTGGGTGGCGGTGGACGGGTGCGCCATCCAGCAACGGCAAACAAACAAGCGAAGAAACAAAAACAATAGAATGGCACCAAGGGAACTAGGGGAGGGGTAGGTGGGGGGGGGGGTCGGAAGGAATATGTGAGAACTGATGTGCGCTACGGTGCACCACGCGCGACATCTACGAGTGCGTGAGCAGCTCGCAGAGGGCCTGGCACGAGGGGGGACAGTGGGACAATCAATCAAAGAAAAAGAGCAACAAGGGGCGTACTCAAGAGGTGTTATGTGGAGCTGACCAGGCGACTGAGGGGCGCGGCACTCTGCCCACACGCATCGCGAACCGGCGTGTGGGCGAAGAGCAGAGTAGCGGAGGGGGGAGGGAGAGAAGGGGCGGGGAGCTGTGCGGAATCCCACGCGAACGCAAGAAAGGAGAGGCGAGATATTCACCCACTCGAATATCGCTTGTGGGATCCGCCAGGCGGGTTTGCGCAGCCGCGGCCGCTTCGTTTCCTTGCTCTGCTGCGATACAGCCGACCACGATCGCACTCGGCGGCGTGCCCTCATCCTCCTGCCCATCATCCCCCTCGCTGCGCCCACACACCCGCTCCGCAGCTTGCCTTCTCGGCTGGTCTGCGAGCACCCCCCTACCCCGCCCCCCGCCCCCTGCCCGCACACCCCCCACACACCTCTCCCCAGCCAATCAGGCGAACGCGCCTTTCCACAGCGTACACAGATGAAAACAAAAGAGCAACACACACAAAAACAACACATCGAAGCGCAGAGGAGTGCCTCCCCCCTTTCCAGCACGACAGTACCACAAAGACGATGTTTATGGGAGAAAGGCTCTCGCCGACAGCGTACAAGACGAAGCCGGCACCCAACTTGTAATTCGTGAGCATCCCAGCGATACCCGCCGTGGTCGGATACACGATGACGGGGCCTTTCTCGCGGAGCGCGCTGCAGGGCATGTGGAGCACCTGAGGGCCTTCCTCACGGTTGTTGTAGAAAGCGTCCACCATGAGCGCGGCGACAGCAAAGCCGCAGCCACTGCCGATGATGCTCAGCAGCTGGCACAGCCAGTGGCAGAGCATCACAAGACCGAAAAGACACGCAACGCCGCTGGTGAGGACGGCAGCAATCGCCAGCGCCTCCGCCGCGCGGAAGCGTGTCAGGCGCGCTGGGCAGCCCGCCCACCAGTTCCCTGTCAAGACATCCCACTCGGCAGAGTTGCACCTGCTCTCCAGTCCCCCACAGCGTCAGGCAGGGCGTGTCACTGAGCAGATCCGTGCTCTGCACACGGAACTGGTCGACTGCGGTGCCCACCACAACAATGCAGAGGAAGGCGAAGACCTGCAAAGTGCTCTAGAGGACAATGCCTACGCGGCAGGGACGGCAGCACATTTTCGATGGCACACACACACGGGGGGGGTATACGTGAGTATAGGTGTGTGTGTGTGTGGGTGGGGGTGTAGGGGTGTGGGTGTGTGTGTCAGGGATCGATATGGGGAGGGGGGGCTGAGGGGAGGAGCCGGGAAATGAGAGGATCAACGTAGAGTGAGGCAGCGGAGGGGAGGAGGGGGAGGGATAGAAAGCGGGGGCGTAGAGAAAGAAAAAGAGAGAAAGACTGGTGTGCAGCGGCGACGCCATGTGACACACAGGCATCAGGGCAGTGAGAAATATCCAGAGATGTGCGAGCATGCGCACCACCTCGCAAAAGGAAAACGGCCACAGCGCGTAGGGGGGTGACGAGAGAAAATCGCCTGGAAGCGGGGGAACACCGGGGAAGGAGAGGGGTGGAGACAAGGGGAGATGGCAAATGCCAAACCAGCGCGGGTGCAAAGGCGCGGCCGACTCTCTTTTCCTCCTCTCCGCCTCGCCACCGCCCCCTCTCCTGCGCACGCGCCATTTTCCTTGCGTGTGTGTGTGTGTGTGCTCGTCCCCGTTGCTGGTGATCCACTGCTTCCAGACAGAGTGCCAGCAGATGTCGTTTTGTTTTCCCCTCCCAGACAATGCGCGTGCGAGTTACTTTTCGCCATCTGCACCTCTCTCGGTGCGGCCATCACTCTCGTGACTTTTTACAGAATTTCATCTCGTGCCTCTTCGCTCGTGTGTGGTCGCACGCATGACACCAATGAAGATAAACAAAAGCGAATTTAAAGTATTTTTGAAAGGGAAGAAAAGAGAGGGGCGGGGTAGGGGGAGGGGGGGGCGAAGGCGAGGATTGGGTGGAAGGCGGCAAATCCGCGCACACCCACTCGCGCTCCCCCTTTTCGATTCACAGTCGTCGTGCGCTTCGATGGCTCTACTCCCTCACCAACCGCAGTGTGCCTCAAGTCATGCTCGGGTGCTCTCTCTCTCTCTGTCTGCCCCCCCCCCCCCTGTCCTTTTTCGGTGGTAGCGCTCTCTTGGCGGCAGCGCCAGCTCCCTTGCACGTCCACGGAGACAAGGCTGTGGTCCATTTCCCTAGCGAATGCACGCACGCACGCACACGTACACGTAAAGGGGGGGGGGGCCGGACACAAAAACACCAACGACGAGAGTCCACCTCACTCCATCAGACAAACACGCGGAGGAGGGAGAGGAGGGAAAAGGGCAGAGAAGGGGCGTCGACGAGACAGGCAGGCACGGTGAAGACGAAGAGGGAGCCGGAGAGTTGGGCAGAGGGAAAAGGGACACAGCGCACAGGAGAAGCCACCCAGGTGGTGGGAGACGGAGAATCGGGAGGGGGAGGGGAGATAAGAGGGGGGCATCCAGGGGAATAAAAGCAACGAAAAAACGCACAAAACCGACAGAGCAAACAGACGAACGTTGACACGTGCAAAGAAGAGGGAAGATTAGGGGGGGGGGGGGGAATGGGAGCGAGGGGGAGCTGGCCAACAGGCTGCGTGCCCCCTCTCCTTCTCCTTCCTCCTCCCTACAGCCACACTCCACAACACCATCCTCTTGTACAGAAGGTGGTCGTCAATGAATCAAATAAGAAAGCAAGAAGGGAAGGGATGTTGTCCCTCATAATAATAGTGAAGCGAAGAACACGTTTCACAGAGAAGCAAACCAAAAAAACGGGAGGGGGAGGGGAGAAAAATTGAGAGGATCGTGCCGTAAAATGAAGCGGTCCGACCCTGCGGTGTGCGACGTATGCGCACTCCTCGCACGGGTGACGTCCCCCGTGCCATGCGAACTGAAGAAAATCAAAAAAAGGGGAAGGGGGGGGAGCATCGATCGACTCTCCACATCCATGTCCGTGTGTGCGCACATCGCAAGCCCTGGCACCGCCCTATCCTCCGCACCCTCTTGGAAACCGCTGCTTATACGCTTGCTCACTCACTGCCCAGCGCGATCAGCTCACCTACTCCCCCGTTCTCCTCTCGCTCCCTACCCCCTTGTAGGCAGTCGAGAGAGCTGTGGTGTGTGCATGCCAAGTGTCAGGAACACGCACCACCACCAACACGCCGTGCGAGAGAAGGGGGCGGAGACCTGTGACCGATGCAGGGTGGGGCCCTACGCCTCTCGCCCTCGTCCCGGGCGCCCCGGTGACCCGCGTTCCTCTTCGTCACTGGCTTCCCATCGCCGTGCCGGGCTCCCCTCCCTTGCCACGCCCCATCTCATTCACCGTTGATTTGCCGGTCTGCCACTCGGGCGTGCGGATGGAAGGGGGGATATGAGGTGGAGGGGAGTTGGGGAAGGGGAGTTGGAGAAGCAGGGAGGAGGGGGACGCGAGAACATGAAGATAGCACAAAGGGGGGACACACATACACGCACTGCGAGGACAAGCGGACGGGACAGCCAGAGAGACGGGCGGTGTGCAGAATACTCGATATTCTCTGCCAGGTGCGATTTTACATCCCCTCAAAATAAAAAAGAGGCGGTCATCGCATGAGCCCAACGACGGCAACACGGGAAAAGGGAGAAACAAAACAAAACACACAAACGGACAGTCACTAATAACGTAGCAGGGGAGAGAAAAGGAGTGTTATTAAAAAAGGAAGAGAGAGCGAGGGTGGATCTCGAGATGTGCAGGAGATCCGCAGCGCACGCTGGCACGAGAGGGCAGTGATGGGGTAAGAGATGAACCGGAATTAGGCGCATGTGAGCATCCGCAGCTCTCCAGCCCTCTCCCCTCCCTGCTGGCATGAGACCCGCACCGCCACCCGGCTCGCCACCCGACCTCCCGTGGTATCCTCCACACACTCTCTCCCTCGACCTGGTTTATTATTACGGGCCTGCACCCTCCCCCCCTTACTACCTCACTCCCTGGCCTAGCACGGGAGCATTAAGACCACAATGTTGATGATATCCAGGCACCAGGCCACCACGAAGAGAGCGAAACCGGGACCGAGATTGACGTAGATGTCGAGGGTTGGGCAAGCGGCCTTGACGTCCCGGTGATAGGCGTCAGCGACGATCGCCCAGGAGACGCACGCAGTGCCAATGCCAATTATGTTGAGCACCAGGCAAGCCCAACGCAGGCAAGAGCAGCAGAACACCCGGCTGACGCCACAGACTGCCGCCGCGCCGTACACGAAGATGGATAAGACTGCGAATGCGTCAGCCGCAAAGAAGCGGGCAAGAAAGCGTGTACAGTCGATCCCCACTTCGTCCGAATTTGGGCGAATTGCGAGACTATGGCAATTGTTTTTCACAACCGGACTTGTGATACGAGGGCGGGCTTTAGCTTTGTGACGTCTTACTTCCAAGAGTGACACTACGCTCCCGATGACCACAAATAAAAATGCGATGACCTGCAGGATGGCATAGAGGATAGTGCTGATTCTAAAATCCATTTTTTCACTCAACGTGACCGTAGAGAGCCTGAGATGGGTGAGGTGGAGGTGATCCGAGGGGAGAGAAATAGGGAGGAGGGGAAGACGCAAGAGACGGCGAGAACACGCAACAGAGCTGATGAGGGGGCAGGAAAGAGGAAGAGGGAGAGAGGGATGCAAGGGCTGCGAGGGATGACGGGAAAGCGAAAGAGTGTCGATGCTTGGTGAGGGGATATGTTTGTTGTCATGTGCATACGCATGGACGTGGTTGTGCATGTGTGCGTGTTCGTTTTATGTTTTGAGGCGTGGGGAAAGGTGAGTGGGGAGAGGGGGGCATCACAGGGGTCAGCAGGCGTAGGAAAGAGGGAAGGACAGAGAGGTGGAGAGAAACACGTGTGGTTGCGAGAGGTGCACAACAAGAGGGGGTAACAGCATTGACGGACACATACGCGTGAGAGGCAAACGAGCAGAGCAAGTCGGCGGATGGGGGGAGATGGGGAAGGACGTCGCCGTGGCAGCGAGGAGACAAGCACAAGGCACGAGAACCAGGCAAACGGTGCAGGGCGTATCGGCGGGCTCTGCCCGTTGCGCTTTCCTCCCATTGACGTTGTCGTGGGGAGCACCTCTGTGACGCCTTATGGAGAGGCGTGGGCCGAGCCGGGCTGAGGCGGGCGCGGCGGGAGCAGTGGAGAGACACCGCCGCGTGTGCCCGAAGGGCGACAATACCGCCCACCTCACACAACAGCAGCAGCAACCCCAACACGTCAATCTCATCGCCCACATGCAGGCTGCACACCGCTCACCGACCACAGACAACAACAGGATAATCTATATTGACGACAGCGGCGGGAGACGAGACAAAGAAGCACACACACACACACACAAGCGAACGCAAAGGAGGGGGGAAGGTGCACCACGGGATACCCAAAGCCCGCGATTCCTCCTCAGATGGGATGCAGCCAGGAAGGTGGCAGTGCCCCTGGCGGTGGATGGATGCGGAGAGGGGGTAGAGGGGGGGGTGGCGGGGCAGAGAGCGGTGTGATGGGAGAAGAATACGCGCCAACGCTGGAATCCAAAACACGAGATGTGATGTTGGCGGAAGAAAAGGCAAGAAGCAGTGAAAAGGCCAACGCACACACACATACACACACGTGCAGTTGCCTGCCCCCGTGCTCACTCCACCCTCGCTGTGTGGACCCGCCTCATAGCAAGCAAGAGGCGGCGGTGTGCAGCACTTGGCTCTTGAAGAGCCAAACATCCTGCACAGGGTGGTACAAGATAACATCGCGCAGGGATGGGTGGTTGAGACTGCTGTTGTCGAGGCCCCCCGTGCTAGCCCTCATCGTATGGCAGTTGCGCAAAAAGCTTTACAGCCGTCTTGAGCTGAGCGTCATTGCCCCACGCCGCCTGCAGCTGACGCATGGCCTTGAGAAGTTGCTGGTTCGCGTACTCCGCCGGCGATACGTGACGCTGATGGGCAGCGGCAAGCAGCTCGTCCAGGTCGTTGCTGTTCGTACCCGCAATGTCCAGAAACACCTCCATATCGAGAGCGTCGACGCGATGCCGAACGTACTCGTACGCCTGCGAACGGCTGAAGTGGGGGACCGGGTAGAAGTCCAACCGGGGCAGCGACGTACTGGTCATGGTCAGTGACTCGAGTGGCAGCTCCACCACAATGTGGCACATGCGGCGATCACACGCCAGCGTCATCGCCTCGTTGTACACGTGCGACAGGCTGCTGCGCGCGGGGAGCAGCTTTAGCACAATCACGGGCGTCTTGCCGTTCATCACAGGCTTGACCTTGTAACATGCCTCCGAGATGAAGTCGAGTGGATCGCCACAAACCTCGAAGTGCGGCACACCAACCGCCTTGATCACGCTACGCAGTGGATCCTCCGTGTTGCACACATCCACAAAAACGCCGAGCATGTCCTCCTCGCGGAACGCAGCGCGGCACAGCGCGCTCTTGCCACA
Source organism: Porcisia hertigi (assembly GCF_017918235.1). Lineage (NCBI taxonomy): Eukaryota > Euglenozoa > Kinetoplastea > Trypanosomatida > Trypanosomatidae > Porcisia > Porcisia hertigi. The sequence goes on from NC_090593.1 coordinate 574,294, forward strand.
CACAAGGCACCCAGTGAGCACCACAATACGAGTGTGCGCTGTGTCCAGTCGGCGAAACGCCTGCCGAATCCAGCGCTCCTCAGAAACCCGGCTAATGTGCTCCGAGACGGAGAACTCGCCGAGGTGCTCTCACACCCGTCGCGGCTGGCGTTCCCGGTGGCACATTCTTGCAAAGCGTCTTCACAGCAAAGCGCATTTGGTAGGAGCGCTGGTGCATCACGTAATTCTTGTAGTTCCACACCCAAACAGCGAGACGGCACCGCAGAACGCGACGCTAGCGGAGAGGATGCCAGCGTACTTGAAGGACATGTACCGCCGATCCCGCTCCTTCACGCGCTCTGGGACAGGTGCGTCATACCGTCGATGTCAGAGGCTTCCAGCAGGTAGAGTCGCTCTGAGCGCCCAGCGACTGTGGTACAAAATGTACGCGGTGCCCTCAACCATGTCGCCCTCCGAGAGCCCCGCGGTGCACAGCCAATCCACAACCCGCACGTACTGAGGGTGGCTCAGGAACGTGCACATGCCCCCCCCGCCACCGCCATCTTCTCCGGTGGGACAGCCAGGTCCACGTTGCCGATGACCAGAAGGACGCCCAATGTGCCGTTCGGATTCACCCACACAACGACGCCGCCCATCAAGAGGCCGCTGCTCCGCGCACCACCCACGCCCTCATCGCCCGGCTGCGACGGCGCGGCCACGCCATCGCGCTCGTAGGCCGCGTAGATACGTGGCCTTAGCGACACAGGAGAGGGTGGTGGGCTGTCCTTGAAGTCGACTTCGAACCCAAGAGAGCCAAGCAGCGCGGCCGACACGGTCATGGGCCACGGGCAGCCGGCACTGCGAGGGCGGGACGCCTCGCTCAGCAGGCGCGTACGCAGCGACACGCGATCCCTCCAGCCCAGGCTAGGCAAGGGTAGACCGCTTCACGACCGACGAAGCCACCTTGCGCGACACACCGCCCGATGAGGTGGCAGCAGCGGCGCTTCGTACGGTGGAGGCCACCGCCGCCAATGACCAGCGACGCGCTGGCTGGCCCAGCATGGCGACGTGACATTCGGGCTGCAATACTGACGCCTGAAGCACAAACGCCTGCCCTCGCCACACACGCCGTTCCGGACCTTCCGGGTACAGAAAGACGAGGAGACGGTGGCGCTCAAGCGTGGGGGGCCGGCGTGCCGGTGAGAGGGAGAAACAAAGAGAGCGCTGCACTACCTCCTCGGACCTACAACTCTGCTGCAGGGAGGGGGGGGGTGAGGCCACGACGGCGACCAGGTGCACGCACACGCAAGCAGCACAAGCCGAGAGCGACAAGAGAGTCTAAAATGGGTGTCTTCTCACCGCCGCTTACGGCGTAAAACCTTCTTTCGCACCGCCCCCCCACCCCGTGTTGTGTCGGTAGCACAGCGCTGCGCCGCCACCACCACCACCCGCCCTCACTCTCATACAACAACAGACGAAAAGAGAGAGACAGGGGAAGTGGGGCATCCCATTTCGCAGCGTCGCGTGAGAGAGCAGCGAGGGGGTCGGAAAGACATCGACAACGCCGCAGCGGATTGGGCGTGAAGGCACCGCGCGCAGAGAAAAGAAAAACAGAGCCGAGCACTGAGCGGAGAGACGCACAAAAACGGCGACGGTGGGTCGGGCGCGCGCGGCTGAGGGGGGGGGGGAGATGCTGAGCGAGGCAGCAGTGACACACAGGACAGCTGTTGGACGACAGAAAGGCAATCGGCAGCCTGCGCCGGGGACGCTCCATCCGGCCTCCTTCCTCTCCCCCTCCTCACACACACACACACACACACACACATCCGTCTCTTCCCCCAGCCCCTACGCCCGACGTCCATGCAACACATCAAGTCTCAATCCCTGGCAGCACGCGACAGGTGTGAAGGGGAAGGGGGGGAGGGGGAAGGGCGCCGTGGAGAGGGGCCCACGAGAGAGGGGTGTGCACCAGCTGTCCTGCGCGGACATGCAGAGTAGCATTGGAGGAGTGATGAGAACACGTCGAAGATGGCACAGCGGCGATCACAACGCTGAGAAGAGACCGCGGAAAACGTAGGAGGCCAGAACAGATGGCGCGACAACAACAAAAAAAGAATGATGTAAAGGGCGAACCGCGACAGGAAGAGAGAGGCGGATCGGCCTTGGATGGGTGGGTGGGTGGCGGTGGACGGGTGCGCCATCCAGCAACGGCAAACAAACGAGCAAAGAAACAAAAACAATAGAATGGCACCAAGGGAACTAGGGGAGGGGTAGGTGGGGGGGGGGGGTCGGAAGGAATATGCGAGAACTGATGTGCGCTACGGTGCACTACGCGCGGCAACTACGAGTGCGTGAGCAGCTCGCAGAGGGCCTGGCACGAGGGAGGACAGTGGAATCATCAATCAAAGAAAAAGAGCAACAAAGAACGCACTCAAGAGGTGTTATGTGGAGCTGACCAGGCGACTGAGGGGCGCGGCACTCTGCCCACACGCATCGCGAACCCACGTCTGGGAAAAGAGCAGAGTAGCGGAGGGGAGGAGGGAGGGGAGGGCGCTGAGCTGTGCGGAATCCCACGCGAACGCAAGGAAGGAGAGGCGAGATATTCACCCACTCGAATATCGCTTGTGGGATCCGCCAGGCGGGTTTGCGCAGCCGCAGCCGCTTCGTTTCCTTGCTCTGCTGCGATACAGCCGACCACGATCGCACTCGGCGGCGTGCCCTCATCCTCCTGCCCATCATCCCCCTCGCTGTGCCCACACACCCGCTCCGCAGCTTGCCTTCTCGGCTGGTCTGCGAGCACCCCCCTACCCCCCCCACCCCCCACACACCTCTCCCCAGCCAATCAGGCGAACGCGCCTTTCCACAGAGTACACAGATGAAAACAAAAGAGCAACACACACAAAAACAACACACGGAAGCGCAGAGGAGTACCTCCCCCCTTCCAGCATGGCAGTATCACAAAGACGATGGTTATGAGGGAAAGGCCCCCGCCGACAGCGTACAGGACGAAGCCGGCACCCAACTTGTAATTCGTGAGCATCCCAGCGATACCCGCCGTGGTCGGATACACGATGACGGGGCCTTTCTCGCGGAGCGCGCTGCAGGGCATGTGGAGCACCTGAGGGCCTTCCTCACGGTTGTTGTAGAAAGCGTCCACCATGAGCGCGGCGACAGCAAAGCCGCAGCCACTGCCGATGATGCTCAGCAGCAGGCACAGCCAGCGGCAGGGCATCACAAGACCGAAAAAACACGCAACGCCGCTGGTGAGGACGGCAGCAATCGCCAGCGCCTCCGCCGCGCGGAAGCGTGTCAGGCGCGCTGGGCAGCCCGCCCACCAGTTCGTTGTCAAGACATCCCACTCGGCAGAGTTGCACCTGCTCTCCAGTCCCCCACAGCGTCAGGCAGGGCGTGTCACTGAGCAGATCCGTGCTCTGCACACGGAACTGGTCGACTGCGGTGCCCACCACAAGTATGCAGAGGAAGGCGAAGACCTGCAAAGTGCTCTAGAGGACAATGCCTACGCGGCAGGGACGGCAGCACATTTTCGATGGCACACACACACGGGGGGGGGGAGGGTATACGTGAGTATAGGTGTGTGTGTGGGGGGGGTGGGGGTGTAGGGGTGTGGGTGTGTGTGTCAGGGATCGATATAGGGAGGGGGGGCTGAAGGGAGGAGCCGGGAAATGAGAGGATCAACGTAGAGTGAGGCAGCGGTGGTGAGGGGGAGGGATAGAAAGCGGGGGCGTAGAGAAAGAAAAAGAGAGAAAGACTGGTGTGCAGCGGCGACGCCATGTGACACACAGGCACCAGGGGAGTGAGAAATATCCAGAGATGTGCGAGCAGGCGCACCACCTCGCAAAAGGAAAACGGCCACAGCGCGTAGGGGGGTGACGAGAGAAACACGCCTGAATGCGGGGGGACACCGGGGGAGGGGAGGGTTGGAGACAAGGGGAGATGGCAAATGCCACACCACCGCGGGTGCAAAGGCGCGGCCGACTCTCTTTTCCTTCTCTCCGCCACCCCACCGCCCCCTCTCCTGCGCACGCGCCATTTTCCTTGCGTGTGTGTGTGTGTGCTCGTCCCCGTTGCTGGTGATCCACTGCTTCCAGACAGAGTGCCAGCAGATGTCGTTTTGTTTTCCCCCCTCCCAGACAATGCGCGTGCGAGTTACTTTTCGCCATCTGCACCTCTCTCGGTGCGGCCATCACTCTCGTGACTTTTTACAGAATTTCACCTCGTGCCTCTTCGCTCGTGTGTGGTCGCACGCATGACACCAATGAAGATAAACAAAAGCGAATTTAAAGTATTTTTGAAAGGGAAGGAGAGGGGCGGGGTAGGGGGAGGGGGGGGCGAAGGCGAGGATTGGGTGGAAGGCGGCAAATCCGCGCACACCCACTCGCGCTCCCCCTTTTCGATTCACAGTCGTCGTGCGCTTCGATGGCTCTACTCCCTCACCAACCGCAGTGTGCCTCAAGTCATGCTCGGGTGCTCTCTCTCTCTCTGTCTGCCCCCCCCCCGTCCCTTTTCGGTGGTAGCGCTCTCTTGGCGGCAGCGCCAGCTCCCTTGCACGTCCACGGAGACAAGGCTGTGGTCCATTTCCCTAGCGAATGCACGCACACACGTACACGTAAAGGGGGGGGGCGGACACAAAAACACCAACGACGAGAGTCCACCTCACTCCATCACACAAACACGCGGAGGAGGGAGAGGAGGGAAAAGGGCAGAGAAGGGGCGTCGACGAGACAGGCGGGCACGGTGAAGACGAAGAGGGAGCCGGAGAGTTGGGCAGGGGGAAAAGGGACACAGCGCACAGGAGAAGCCACCCAGGTGGTGGGAGACGGAGAATCGGGAGGGGGAGAGGGAAGAAGAGGGGGGAGGCATCCAGGGGAATAAAAGCAACGAAAAAAACGCACAAAACCGACAGAGCAAACAGACGAACGTTGACACGTGCAAAGAAGAGGGAAGATTAGGGGGGGGGGAATGGGAGCGCCGGGGAGCTGGTCAACGGGCTGTGTTCTCCTCTCCTTCTCCTTCCTCCTACTTCCCCCTCCTCCCTTCAGCCACACTCCACAACACCATCCTCTTGTACAGAAGGTGGTCGTCAATGAATCAAATAAGAAAGCAAGAAGGGAAGGGATGTTGTCCCTCATAATAATAGTGTGGCGGAGAACACGTTTTGGGGAGAAGCAAACCAAATTAAGGGAAAGGGGGGAAGGAGGGGGAGGGAAATAAATGAGAGGATCGTGCCGTGAAATGAAGCGGGCCGACTTTGCGATGTGCGACGTATGCGCACTCCTCGCACGGGTGACGTCCCCCGTGCTATGCGAACTGAAGAAAATCAAAAAAAGAGGACAGGGGGGGAGCATCGATCGACTCTCCTCATCCATGTCTGTGTGTGCGCACATCGCAAGCCCTGGCACCGCCCTATCCTCCGCACCCTCTTGGAAACCGCTGCTTATACGCTTGCTCACTCACTGCCCAGCGCGATCAGCTCACTTCCTCCCCCGTTCTCCTCTCGCTCCCTACCGCCTTGTAGGCAGTCAAGAGAGCTGTGGTGTGTGCATGCCAAGTGTCAGGAACACGCACCACCACCAACACGCCGTGCGAGAGAAGGGGGCGGAGACCTGTGACCGATGCAGGGTGGGGCCCTACGCCTCTCGCCCTCGTCCCGGTCGCCCCGGTGGCCTGCGTTTCTACTAGTCACTGGCTTCCCATCACCGTGCCGGGCTCCCCTCCCTTGCCACGCCCCATCTCATTCACCGTTGGTTTGCCGGCCTGCCACCCTGGCGTGCGGATGGAAGGAGGGATTTGAGGTGGAGGGGAGTTGGGGAAGGGGGGTTGGAGAAGCAGGGAGGAGGGGGACGCGAGAACATGAAGATAGCACAAAGGGGGGGCACACATACACGCACTGCGAGGACAAGCGGACGGGACAGCCAGAGAGACGGGCGATGAGCAGAATACTCGATATTCTCTGCCAGGTGCGATTTTACATCCCCTCAAAATAAAAAAGAGGCGGTCATCGCATGAGCCCAACGACGGCAACACGGGAGAAGGGAGAAACAAAACAAAACACACAAACGGACAGTCACTAATAACGTAGCAGGGGAGAGAGAAGGAGTGTTATTAAAAGAGGAAGAGAGAGCGAGGGTGGATCTCGAGATGTGCAGGAGATCCGCAGCGCACGCTGGCACGAGAGGGCAGTGATGGGGTAAGAGATGAACCGGAATTCGGCGCATGTGAGCATCCGCAGCACTCCAGCCCTCTCCCCTCCCTGCTGGCATGAGACCCGCACCACCACCCGGCTCGCCACCCGACCTCCCGTGGTATCCTCCACACCCTCTCTCCCTCGACCTGGTTTATTATTACGGGCCTGCACCCTCCCCCCCTTACTACCCCACTCCCTGGCCTAGCACGGGAGCATTAAGACCACAATGTTGATGATATCCAGGCACCAGGCCACCACGAAGAGAGCGAAACCGGCACCGAGTTGACTTAGTTTCCTCATCATTGGGCAATCCTCGTTTTCCTCCCGGTTAAAAGCCTCAGTGACGACCGCCCAGGTGATGCATGCAGTGACAATGCCAATTATGTTGAGCACCAGGCAAGCCCAACGCAGGCCAGAGCAGCAGAACACCCGGATGACGCCATTGACTGCCGCCGCGCCGTACACGAAGATGGATATGACTGCAAATGCTTCAGCCGCACGGAAGCGGTCACGACGGCGTGGGCACTCCCCCCACACTTTGTCGTTCGATTGGTGAGCAGTCCCACCAGAAAAAAAAAAAAGTGTCGCACCCCAAAGTGTGACGGTGGCGTGAAACGAGGCTCCCTGTTCTTTGACTTTGAACATCGCCAGTGGGGTGCCGATGAGCACTAACAAAAATGCGATGACCTGCAGGATGGCATAGAGCACAGAGCTGACACTGCACCCCATTTTTTCACTCAACGTGACCGTGAAGAGCCTGAGATGGGTGAGGTGGAGGTGATCCGAGGGGAGAGAAAAGGGGAGGAGGGGGGGACGCAGGAGACGTCGGGAAAGCGAGAGAGTGTCGATGCTTGGTGAGGGGATATGTTTGATGTCATGTGCATACGCATGGACGTGGTTGTGCATGTGTGCGTGTTCGTTTTATGTTTTGAGGCGTGGGGAAAGGTGAGTGGGGAGAGGGGGGGGGGCATCACAGGGGTCAGCAGGCGTAGGAAAGAGGGAAGGACAGAGAGGTGGAGAGAAACACGTGTGGTTGCGAGAGGTGCACAACGAGAGGTGGTAACAGCATTGACGGACACACACGCGTGAGAGGCAAACGAGCAGAGCAAGCCGGTGGATGAGGGGAGATGGGGAGGGACATCGCCGCGGCAGCGAGGAGACAGGCACAAGGCACGAGAACCATGCAAACGGTGCAGGGCGTATCGGCGGGCTCTGCCCGTTGCGCTTTCCTCCCATTGACGTTGTCGTGGGGAGCACTTCTGTGACGCCTTATGGAGAGGCGTGGGCCGAGCCGGGCTGAGGCGGGCGCGGTGGGAGCAGTGGAGAGACACCGCCGCGTGTGCCCGAAGGGCGACAATACCGCCCACCTCACACAACAGCAGCAGCAACCCCAACACGTCAATCCCATCGCCCACATGCCGGCTGCACACCCCTCACCGACCACAGACAACAACAGGAGAATCCATATTGAAGACAGCGGCGTGGGACGAGACAAAGAAGCACACACACACACACACGCGATACCTGCACTGCGTATTTTTCTTCATTATCTCCTCCTCCCCGAGAAAGAGAAAGGTGGGAGATAAACGACTGGAAAAAAGAGGTGCCATCGCCGTTGTGCAAGCGGATTGCCCTACCGCGCACAGACACGCGGACATTCAAGGGAGACAGTGAGGGGGGGGGGAAGGGTCATAGACATCACGCAGCGTTTCACCGCTTTGCGTGACGAGGAAAGGGAGAAGTAGAACACGCGAGGACGACGCGCTGCTCCGTTGTAGACAGGCTCGCTCCAAAGGGCGTCCTGCGCGCATAACATCAGGCACACACGCACACACCAGGAATCGCACGCACGTACTCAGATACCGAAATCGAGGGGGTGACACGTTACGTCAGCCCTGATAGACAGACGAGCCTCGCTCCTCTTCGGTGCCCCCCCCCCCCCCCACCTACACTCCATTGCAGTTTGAGACGCGCCGGTGTCATTCACAACTTCGCATCACTCGTCAAGAGCGAAAAAAAAGAACATGAGGGGAGAGAGAGAGGGGGAAGGAGTGACGCGGAGAGGCGGTCTATCGAGAAGGTCTGCTTCGCCGGGACACGAAGGAAGTGAAGAAGACGGCGCACGTATTTTCTTGTCGTTTTCTCTTTATCTGTCTCGTTCTCACATATATATCTCTCTCTTTCCTGGGTCGGCTAATACAATCAATAGAGCGATCCTTGACCTGCCACAGGTCTGGTCGCTGCATCATGATTTGCAAGGCGCCACCCGAGACGCTGAACATGCGCAGCATACGCCACGCCGGGGTCGTGGAGGCCTCCATTGCACGCTGCAAGTGCGACAAGACGATCAACGACTGGTACCCACCAGCGCAGTAGACCGTCACATCGGGGAGAGAGAAGGCCTGCCGCACGGCAGGGAGTCCTGCGAGGAGCGCCAGGCTGTGTGTATCCTATCCATGTACGCGGCCGCCAGCCCTGGGGACCAATTACAGCGCCACTGCGACAGCGACGGCGATGCCGCAGCGGTGTCTCCGACTGCCATGGCGCACAATGCCGCCAGCCCGACATGAGCGCTGTGCGGATGCGAGTCGTTTTCCCACTCGTACGGCGTGCGCACGTCTCACACGACGCGCGTACCGGCCAGTTCGACTGCAGCGAGGCGCTCGTGCGACATCAAGTGAGAGAGTGCGTCGCCGCGTTGTATCCAATGCAGGGTGTGGCGAAGGAGCACATCAGCGGGCACGCTGGTAGGCGGGTTGCATTGCAGCTCTCGCCACGGCAGCTTCGTCACAATCGCCGACCCGCCCTCCCCCGAGTGCTCCACCGGTTATTCCGAGGGGCATGGCAAGTCGGCCAGAGTCAGGATATGTACACGACTCTCTGGGGACAGCGCTGAGAGACGTTGCAAGACCTCGGCGCGCTGTTCCTCTGTCGCACATGGCAGCCACAACTCTGCTTTCGACGCACCGTATGCCGCGCCCGGGAAACTCATCGGCACACTAACGGCGCCGCAGAGGTGCAGCGCGTGGTAGTCGGTGGCACTGCGCACGTCGACGAGGCTTACGTAGGACGAGAAGGAAGCGAACTGCTGGCGAGGTGTACTCCACGAGTCACCGCGTGCGACGGCAGGGTCGAAGGTGTACCACAGCGCTTGCTGCATATCAGCAGGGAACCCTGCCGCACACGCTGCGGTGCTCAGGCTGCAGTAGCGCAAGTAGCTAGCGCAGATGTACCACGCGACTCGCGTCAAGCGACGGCGGGTGCGGCAGCGGTGGCAAACGCCTGCTGTCCTTGGCGAGCGCCTCTGTCGTCGTGCCGAGTGTGTCAATAACCGTGCGGGAGTGCCTCATACGCGTGAGGTCGCCGAGATGCGCCGCCCAGTAGAGATCCGGCTGACTCGTCACGTTGCGGTACCCGCACACGGCGGGGAGCAGCACGACTCGCTGCAGAGCGTCGCAGTCAGCCACCACTCCCGTCGCCTGTCTCTCTCTCTTTGCTCATCGTAGCCGCGTCGGTGCGAATCGTCTTGGCCGCTCCACCGCTCTTCCCTCTCGGCCCGCTGCCAACAGCGCGCAGCGGCGCAAAGTAAACATCGAACACGTACCTCCTGAGCACACCGTGAGTGTGCACCAGGGCTGCATCGCGGTCGCCACCACTGCTGCTGATAAAGGCAAACGGCGGCACAGGTCCGCCTGTTGTCTCGCGAGGACAGAGAGACCACTGAAGCAGGTCCCAGCGGGGCGCCGCACCGGTGCTCCAGAGCACACCCATGCAAAGGCCCGCATGCACCTCGGAGAGGCACATCTCAACGAGTAGACGCTCCGGCGAGAGGGCTGGCACGCGCACAGTTCAGAGTCGCAGGCGAGGGCTGAGTTGCACGTCCTCCGCTGTGCCGGCAGGCGTGAGAGGAATTCCGGGGACGACACGGGCAGCCGGGAAGCGCCCGAGCAGTTTGGTCAGCCCAGACGCGCCGTCGACATAGCAGTGAGTGAAAATTATCCACCGCAGAGTCGCACCGATACAGCCCAAGTCCGCGGCATACGCGCTGAGCGGCGCTGCCCGCGAGTCAGCGATGGCCGCTGCCGCGACGGTGACCGTGGAGACACTCGCAGAAGTGCAGGAGGAGTCCGCTAGCAGGAACAAGCATGTACGGCTTCCTCCCCCCCCTCCCCTTCACGTAGTGTCGCAGTACAAAGGTGTTAGCCGATGCCGGCACCGCCACCGGTGGGCTGGAGGAGGGGAGGGGAGGTGGGGCAGTTGTGCCCCATAGCGATCGGCAGGAAATGAAACGCCATGAAGTCCTCCAGACGCCGCACGGCTGGGAGGCGGCACCCGAGGGCGAGCCAAGCAGCGCGGTCGACACCACACGCCAGTGGTGCAGTCGCCGCGATTCCGGGGTTGCGCGCGCACCTGCTGAGGCAGATAAAAGCGCCCGACGAGAAGGCGGATCTTGTTGGCACACACCGCACTCTTCGGAGCAGTGAGCAGCGGGCCTGCAGCAGCGGTGGCGGTAGCGACGCAGTCACTGCGTTACATCGCGCACGATTTCATCGTCCAGGCACCCGGCGACCTCCATTAGCACCGGACAAAATGGCATCGTGCGGCGGGCGGACAACGAGAGATGGTGAGGGGGAAGAGAGAGAGAGGGGGGGGGGGATGAGGTAAACGGGCGAGGGGATAAAGACGAAGCGAGGCAAGCACAACACTGCGCGTAGGAGTCTGGGTATGATGCGAGGGAAAAGGGGGTGGCGAAGTCACCAACAACAAAACAAGAATAAGGTAGAACACAAAAGCAATAGAACCACCCCCCCCAAAGTGTCGCCACCATCGGCTCTGCTCTGATGCGCTATATGATGTGTGAGTGACAACACTGTACACTCCCCACTTATGACCCACACCACTCGTGTGGTGCTACGCATAGTGCTACACGCGCACTACAGTAATGTCCATGCAGTCGCTTGGGCATGGCCTCTGCCTCAACGCCATGCACGGCATGCGCTTTGCACACCGCCTCACAGCTGCTGGCATGAAGTACGCAGCCACGCGGTGCGACTCTCTTGCGAGGCGTGGTGGTGGTTCGGGCTTCTCCGTTCGCGAGTAATGAGAGCCGGCTGAGATGCACCCGAGTCATGCTGACACTGCGCTCGTCCTATAGGCGGTACCATTTTTTTGCAAGCTGTCACAGGTTGCTTGCACGCCCACATCATCCAGGCCCTGGCCACCGACGGAGATGCGATAGGCTGCTTGGCTTTTCTATGCCACACGTACTCGATTCTGTCATTACCGGAGGCAATTCAGCATTGGCGGTCTTTTTTTTTTGGGGGGGGGGGGAAGGGGATGAGGAGGACAGGGGGCAGTGGTGAGTTGCTCAGCCTCACCACGGTGCGGGTGGGGAACCCCTTTCCTCCCTCTCCTGAAATAAACCGCACACGTGCTTCTGTGTCCTGAAGAATAAACAACACATTATTGAAGAAACATCAGGAAGAGGGGGGGAGGGCAAACGTCACAGTAGTGTGTATGTGTGTGTGTGTGTGTGGGGGGGGGAGAAGTGGAGGTGGAGAGGGGGGGGGAGAGGCTCTTCTATCTGCTGAAGGAAAAAAGGGATTTAAGCAAGAAACAGAGCGTGGTGGCAAGCTTGCAGGCTCGCACACACAATCATAAAGGTCTTTGGGGGAGGGGGTCACGAGAAGATAACACAGAGGGAAAAAAAGTGTGCGTAGTCAGGGGTTTACCTCTCCCTCTTCGTTTCCTGACAACACGCGCCGATACCTACACGCGCGACGCAAAGGACGGCAAACGGCTGCTTCCAGCAAAGAGTAGGGAGGGACGAAAGAGAAGAGCCGCTCGAGGCGTGCCGCGCCGCCTCTGTGCACTCCCCTGGTGTGTTGATAGGAAAGAAGCATCCGTTACGACACGAAGCAAACACAACACAAAGCATGCCAAAGAGGAAGAAGCATCACTGGCACAACCGGGCGGTAGAGGAGGGGGGGGGGGGCAGAGACAGAGCAGTGACTCGGGAATTGAGAAGAAGCATATACACACGTGCACGCCTGGAGCGCATAAAGGAGGTCCCAAGATGGGCGCGGGGTGGCGGGGGTGGGGAAGACGAAGATGGGGCGGTTTCGGTCGCTGCGTCATTCCTCGCACCGCCCCCCCCCCTGCTTCTGCCTCCATCCTCGCCCTTGTCGGTCTTTCTTGCCCGCCAAGTCGTTTCACTGTGGTGGGTTCATCGTACACGTACAGTTGCTGGGGGCAGCGCGCAGTCGTCACAGTCTTGCCAGGCGCACCCACAGAAATACGGTGGCGCATTCGCCTTCGCGGACGGCCGGAGAGAAAAAACATCCGGCGCGAAGCGTATTTCGTTCAAAGGAGAAGAGGAGCACAGCGAAGAGCCCCGCCTCCCGTTTGGGATACGCATGACAAGAGAGCGCAGGCAATCCGCATCTCCTCCATCGATGTGCAGCCGTGTCACGTGCGTCCCAGGTCGCCCGGTGTGTGTAAGTGTGCGTGTGCGTGGATATCATCTCTGCGCGTCGCGTGCAAAACGCCCAGACGTACCGCGTCCATGCGTTCCCATGTTCCATTTCTGTGTTCACGTCTCTCCCCCCCCCCCTCGCTCCCTCCCTCCCTCTCCTCCGTCTCCTCCGTCGCACGGCTCAGCGTCGTGCTCGTCGTGCCCCAGCCGACTCACATTGCAATTCGCTTAGTTAGACCTCTGGCAATGTCCAGACACACGCACAGTCGTGTGGGTGCACATGTGCAGAGACGGGGCGGGAGCCTTCGATTTCGACCTCAGCACGGAATAAGGATGCTGAACGCGTTCACCACGCTGATGGCCATGGCGCACACAAGCAAAATGAAACCAGCTCCCAGCTGCATACCCTGAGGAAAGCTGCCGTCGACACCGGGAAAGTCGCGCAGTCTCTGGCACACGTCCACCTGCTCAACAGTATGGCTACCCTGATTGTGCTGATAGGAGTCAAGCATTAAGCCCCAGACCAGTCCAAGCAGACACGCAGCCGCCAAGTTGAGCACAATGCATACGATCTTGGCGCAGTAGCAGCAGCACGAATCGAGGGAGCTTGCCAGCATCGACACAAGGAGTAATATGATAGCTGCAATGGAGAACACCTGTGCTACTTTGAAGTATTGCGCACGGTTGCCGCACGCCATCCAGATATCATGAGGCCTCGCTGAGTACCTGGGAATAAAGCACCGCTCTCGAATACCCCACATGGTGATGCAGTAACCGTTGCGGGTTATGTCATCGCCCCGCGGCTGGAACATCGCCAACGGGGTGCCGACAGCGACAAAGACCACCGCGGCGAGCTGTAAAATGCCGAAGATGATCGCCGAAAGGCAGCCCATTTTTGTTAATAATACTTCTTTCGGGGTGAGAGATTGATATACTTTGTGTGTGTGTGTGTGTGAGGGGGGGGGGAGAGATACGCGCGATTAATAAGCGAGGAGGAAGGGCAACAAAGAAAAAAGACGGGCTGACAAACGAATCAATAGGGGAACGGCACTACCGCATGCGGCGGGTTTGACGGGGGTATTCAACACCGTGGGAGCCAAGTCGCGCACCGAGAAAACCGCTCAGAGGTGCGTTGATGTGCGTGTAGGCGTTCATGTTTCCGTGTCGTCGACAGGCGCTCGGAGAAGTGAGAGGAACAGAGGAGAACACGCCAAGAACACCACGAGCATCACATTTCATTGTCGGGTTGTTTCGACAGTCAGGGTGACGCGGGTTACCGGGGAAGGAGGCAGGGGAGGGGGAGGGGGCGCGTGGGGCGTAGAAGGAATACACAAAGAGGAGGGAACAGTGAATGTGTGTGTGCAAACCGGAGCAGTGAACAGGGCGTATCAGCCCATGCGGACACGAACAAAGGGGTGGGGAGGCGAAGGGCACACGCCACCACGTGCGCTGCCTATCGGTACGAGCAGCTCCCTCCCTCCCTCGTATTCACCGTTGCGTCGGTTAGTAGGGGAAGCGGTGTTAATGTGCTTCCATCGAGCGCTTCGACAGGGAAGTGCCGGAGGGGGGAGAGGGGGATAGGGAGGGGGGGGAAGAAATGTGTCGGTTCCTCTATTTTCACTTTCATTTCCATTTCCAAGCCGCTCCGCTGAAATATACGAACAAAAACGGGGGCACAAATAAAACACACACCAAAGACAAGAAAAAATAAAACATTGGGCAGTTGCCGACTGCTGCACCCTCGCGGTATTCGTCCTGCTTTGGACCTAGACGCTCCCGGATGCTTCGCCGTTCCTTCGCAGCGCTCCCACCGATGCATCACTCGTCGGTGCCGCTTCCTGGCGCGCAGCAAGTATTTTTGATCGCTTTGAGTCCGCATAAGAAGGGGGAAGAGTGGGCGCAGAGGCGCATACACCAGCTCCACATTTGTTTGCTTGTCTCGGTAAAGAGCCCCGCTAAAACACCTTTCGTTGTTCTTTTTTTCGCGTCTCCATCCTTCCATGTGAGGCGCGCCTCTTTGATGTCCTGTTCGGGATGCGGGTACCCGCCAAGAGGGGGAGCACACCAGAAGAGAATCACGCGATAGGAGCGTAGCCACTCCCACCAACAAGCACAAAAACATAAATGTAACTTCGCACAGCCCTGGCAGATCCGGCGGGGGGGGGGGATCAGCGCCCACACGATCGGTAGACTTAGGGGGAAAAGAAGAAGAAAGGGAGAGGGAAACAAAGACAATACACGCAGTGGGGCAACAATGGCGTATAAGCCAAGAAAAACGACGACCACGAAGGGTGAAAAGGGGTGGAGGCAACAAAGACACGTAAATGCCGGGAAGCACCTGCTCGCTCGCCTGCAGGGGGGCACACGTGCGTACACACACGCTAAGCGGTGCGGTGTGACGCCATTTGCTGGAGAGAGAGAGAGACAAAAATACGAGCTAAAAAGGAAAAGGAAACGGTAGGGCAGTCGATGAAGCAACGAGCCCGCCGATCACGTTAGGCCAAACAGCACTTCGCTTTCTTACTGTTTGCCGATGCGGTGGTTGTTGCCGGCCGGCCATTCCATGTCCGTCTTTCTTTCTTTCATCACTGCTGAGGTCAAGAAACCCTTTCCTCTGGCTGGATAGATCAGCGGAGATGATGATGGCGCCAGAGTTCTTCAGAAGAAGGGGGGGAGGTTCGAGGGGGACGGGATCACACAATATCAAACAAGGTAGAAGCGAACAAATATACGCCAGCCCACACACAGATATGCGCACACGCACACACACACACACATGTACGTCCACACACTGATTCCTGCACCCCGCACATCACTTGCGCAGGGAAGAAGCGGGAGGGGAGGGGGGGGGGCAGATGCAGTCACGTTGGGCAGTGAGGTGGGGGAAAACGACAGAGGAGGGGAGATGCAGGTGGAGCGGGTGCATATGTGCGGGTATTAGTGGGTGCGGGGCAGTTTAGGGCTCGTTATGGGAGAATGGGGAAGAAGAGGGAGGCTGTCCCTCCCTCCTCCCTCCCCCCCTCTCTGTAACAACCACAGGAACGTGAAACGATGAGACGGTGCGAAGAGACGAGGAGGACGAATGAGTCAAGTTATCGCAAAAACAAACGAACAGCAGCGAAGTGATGATGAGACAAGAAGGAGGGAGGAAGGGGAGGGGGGCGTGCGGCAACGAACACATAGATGCCACACATACAGGAACAAAGCCCATATGACGGAGGGGGAAAAGACTGCGAGTGACCGCAAAGCAAGACACCACGTCTATTGATTCGTCCTTTACCCCTCCCTATCCTTTTGGTGCCTTTGTGTGCGCGCGTGTGCCTGCTTGGGTGTACGCGCCTCCATTCATGCGTGCACCGTTAACACCATCTGTTGCTGCATCTTTAGATTGCCACAGCGGTGCTGCATCACCCCCTCCTCTCCACCACCCCCCGAGCTCAGCAGTTCTCTCCGCGCCGTTCGTCTGTTGTGCTGCTCTTGTGCGGTCATCCCCGCACACATGCTCGCTTGGGTGCGTCAGCATGGTGACGTGCAACGACGAGATGAAAAGCCTCGACAACTGAAAAAGGAGATAACGCATACCGGCGCGCTGGAAAAGAACAGCGACACGCAGCCATACGGGATCTTAGGGAAGGAGTGATGAGAACACGTCGAAGATGGCACAGCGGCTATCGCAACGCTGAGAAGAAACCGCGGAAAACGTAGGAGGCCAGAACAGATGGCGCAACAACGAAAAAAAAAGAATGATGTAAAGGGCGAACCGCGACAGGAAGAGAGCGGCGGCTCGGCCTTGGGTGGGTGGGTGGCGGTGGACGGGTGCGCCATCCAGCAACGGCAAACAAACAAGCGAAGAAACTAAAACAATAGAATGGCACCAAGGGAACTAGGGGAGGGGTAGGTGGAGGGTCGGAAGGAATATGTGAGAACTGATGTGCGCTACGGTGCACTACGCGCGACATCTACGAGTGTTTGAACAGCTCGCAGAAGGCCTGGCACGAGGGAGGACAGTGGAATAATCAATCAAAGAAAAAGAGCAACAAAGGACGCACTCAAGAGGTGTTATGTGGTGCTGACCAGGCGACTGAGGGGCGCGGCACTCTGCCCACACGCATCGAGAACTGGCATGCGGGCAAAGAGCAGAGTAGCGGAAGGGGGAGAAGGAGAGGGAGTGGCGCTGAGCTGTGCGGAATCCCACGCGAACGCAAGAAAGGAGAGGCGAGATATTCACCCACTCGAATATCGCGTGTGGGATCCGCCAGGCGGGTTTGCGCAGCCGCGGCCGCTTCGTTTCCTTGCTCTGCTGCGATACAGCCGACCACGATCGCACTCGGCGGCGTGCCCTCATCCTCCTGCCCATCATCCCCCTCGCTGCGCCCACACACCCGCTCCGCAGCTTTCCTCTCGGCTGGTCTGCGAGCACCCCCCCCTGACCGCACCCCCCACCACACACCTCTCCCCAGCCAATCAGGCGAACACGCGCCTTTCCACCGAGTACACAGATGAAAACAAAAGAGCAACACACACAAAAACAACACACGGAAGCGCAGGGGAGTACCTCCCCCCTTTTTTTCAGCATGGCGGTATCACAAAGACGGTGTTCATGAGGGAAAGGCTCTCGCCGACAGCGTACAAGACGAAGCCGGCACCCAACTTGTAATTCGTGAGCATCCCAGCGATACCCGCCGTGGTCGGATACACGATGACGGGGCCTTTCTCGCGGAGCGCGCTGCAGGGCATGTGGAGCACCTGAGGGCCTTCCTCACGGTTGTTGGAGAAAGCGTCCACCGTGAGCGCGGCGACAGCAAAGCCGCAGCCACTGCCGATGATGCTCAGCAGCAGGCACAGCCAGCGGCAGGGCATCACAAGACCGAAAAGGCACGCAACGCCGCTGGTGAGGACGGCGGCAATCGCCAGCGCCTCCGCCGCGCGGAAGCGTGTCAGGCGCGCTGGGCAGCCCGCCCACCAGTTCGTTGTCAAGACATCCCACTCGGCAGAGTTGCACCTGCTCTTCCAGTCCCCCACAGCGTCAGGCAGGGCGTGTCACTGAGCAGATCCGTGCTCTGCACACGGAACTGGTCGACTGCGGTGCCCACCACAACAATGCAGAGGAAGGCGAAGACCTGCAAAGTGCTCTAGAGGACAATGCCTACGCGGCAGGGAGGGCAGCACATTTTCGATGGCACACACACACGGGGAGGGAATACGTGAGTGTAGATGTGTGTGTGTGTGGGTGGGGGTGTAGGGGTGTGTGTGTGTGCCAGGGATCGATATGAGAAGAAGAGGGCTGAAGGGAGGAGCCGGGAAATGAGAGCATCAACGTAGAGTGAGGCAGCGGTGGTGAGGTGAAGGGGGGGTAGAAGGCGGGGGCGTAGAGAAAGCAAGAGAGAGACTTGTGTGCAGCGGCGACGCCGTGTGACACACAGGCATCAGGGCAGTGAGAAATATCCAGAGATGTGCGAGCATGCGCACCACCTCGCAAAAGGAAAACGGCCACAGCGCGTAGGGGGGTGACGAGAGAAACACGCCTGAAAGCGGGGGGACACCGGGGGAGGGGAGGGTTGGAGACAAGGGGAGATGGCAAATGCCACACCACCGCGGGTGCAAAGGCGCGGCCGACTCTCTTTTCCTTCTCCCCGCCTCGCCACCGCCCCCTCTCCTGCGCACGCGCCATTTCCCTTGCGTGTGTGTGTGTGCTCGTCCCCGTTGCTGGTGATCCACTGCTCCCTGACAGAGTGCCAGCAGATGTCCTTTTGTTTTCCCCTCCCAGACAATGCGCGTGCGAGTTGCTTTTCGCCATCTGCACCTCTCTCGGTGCGGCCATCACTCTCGTGACTTTTTACAGAATTTCATCTCGTGCCTCTTCGCTCGTGTGTGATCGCACGCATGACACTAAAGAAGATAAACAAAAGCGAATTTAAAGTATTTTTGAAAGGGAAGAAAAGAGAGGGGCGGGGTAGGGGGAGGGGGGGGCGAAGGCGAGGATTGGGTGGAAGGCGGCAAATCCGCGCACACCCACTCGCGCTCCCCCTTTTCGATTCACGGTCGTCGTGCGCTTCGATGGCCCTACTCCTTCACCAACCGCAGTGTGCCTCAAGTCATGCTCGGGTGCTCTCTCTCTCTCTGTCTGCCCCCCCCCCCTCCCTTTTCGGTGGTAGCGCTCTCTTGGCGGCAGCGCCAGCTCCCCCGCACATCCGCGGAGACAAGGTTGTGGTCCATTTCCCTAGCGAATGCACGCACGCACGCACACGTACACGTAAAGGGGGGGGGGGGCGGACACAAAAACACCAACGACGAGAGTCCACCTCACTCCATCACACAAACACGCGGAGGAGGGAGAGGAGGGAAAAGGGCAGAGAAGGGGCGTCGACGAGACAGGCAGGCACGGTGAAGACGAAGAGGGAGCCGGAGAGTTGGGCAGAGGGAAAAGGGACACAGCGCACAGGAGAAGCCACCCAGGTGGTGGGAAACGGAGGGTCGGGAGGGGAAGAGGGAATAAGGGGGGGGGCATCCAGGACAATAAAAGCAACGAAAAACGCACAAAACCGACAGCACAGACAGACCAACGTTCACACGTGCAAAGAAGAGGGAAGATTAGGGGGGGGGGAATGGGAGCGCCGGGGAGCTGGTCAACGGGCTGTGTTCTCCTCTCCTTCTCCTTCCTCCTACTTCCCCCTCCTCCCTTCAGCCACACTCCACAACACCATCCTCTTGTACAGAAGGTGGTCGTCAATGAATCAAATAAAAAAGCAAGAAGGGAAGGGATGTTGTCCCTCATAATAATAGTGAAGCGAAGAACACGTTTTGGAGAGAAGCAAACCAAAAAAACGGGAGGGGGAGGGGAGAAAAATTGAGAGGATCGTGCCGTAAAATGAAGCGGTCCGACCCTGCGGTGTGCGACGTATGCGCACTCCTCGCACGGGTGACGTCCCCCGTGCCATGCGAACTGAAGAAAATCAAAAAAAAGGGGAAGGGGGGGGAGCATCGATCGACTCTCCACATCCATGTCCGTGTGTGCGCACATCGCAAGCCCTGGCACCGCCCTATCCTCAGCACTCTCTTGGAAACCGCTGCTTATACGCTTGCTCACTCACTGCCCAGCGCGATCAGCTCACCTACTCCCCCGTTCTCCTCTCGCTCCCTACCCCCTTGTAGGCAGTCGAGAGAGCTGTGGTGTGTGCATGCCAAGTGTCGGGAACACGCACCACCACCAACACGCCGTGCGAGAGAAGGGGGCGGAGACCTGTGACCGATGCAGGGTGGGGCCCTACGCCTCTCGCCCTCGTCCCGGGCGCACCGGTGGCCCGCGTTCCTACTCGTCACTGGCTTTACATCGCCGTGCCGGGCTCCCCTCCCTTACCACGCCCCATCTCATTCACCGTTGATTTGCCGGCCTGCCACCCTGGCGTGCGGATGGAAGGGGGGATATGAGGTGGAGGGGAGTTGGGGAAGGGGAGTTGGAGAAGCAGGGAGGAGGGGGACGCGAGAACATGAAGAGAGCACAAAGGGGGGACACACATACACGCACTGCGAGGACAAGCGGACGGGACAGCCAGAGAGACGGGCGGTGTGCAGAATACTCGATATTCTCTGCCAGGTGCGATTTTACACCCCCTCGAAATAAAAAAGAGGCGGTCATCGCATGAGCCCAACGACGGCAACACGGGAGAAGGGAGAAACAAAACAAAACACACAAACGGACAGTCACTAATAACGTAGCAGGGGAGAGAGAAGGAGTGTTATTAAAAAAGGAAGAGAGAGCGAGGGTGGATCTCGAGATGTGCAGGAGATCCGCAGCGCACGCTGGCACGAGAGGGCAGTGATGGGGTAAGAGATGAACCGGAATTAGGCGCATGTGAGCATCCGCAGCTCTCCAGCCCTCTCCCCTCCCCGCTGGCATGAGACCCGCACCGCCACCCGGCTCGCCACCCGACCTCCCGTGGTATCCTCCACACACTCTCTCCCTCGACCTGGTTTATTATTACGGGCCTGCACCCTCCCCCCCTTACTACCTCACTCCCTGGCCTAGCACGGGAGCATTAAGACCACAATGTTGATGATATCCAGGCACCAGGCCACCACGAAGAGAGCGAAACCGGCACCGAGATTGACGTAGATGTCGAGGGTTGGGCAAGCGGCGTTGACGTCCCGGTGATAGGCGTCAGCGACGATCGCCCAGGAGACGCACGCAGTGCCAATGCCAATTATGTTGAGCACCAGGCAAGCCCAACGCAGGCAAGAGCAGCAGAACACCCGGCTGACGCCACAGACTGCCGCCGCGCCGTACACGAAGATGGATAAGACTGCAAATGCGTCAGCCGCAAAGAAGCGGGCAAGCAAGCGTGTACAGTCGATCCCCACTTCGTCCGACGTTGGGCGAATTGCGAGACTATGGCGATTGTTTTTCACAACCGGACTTGTGATACGAGGGCGGGCTTTAGCTTTGTGACGTCTTACTTCCAAGAGTGACACTACGCTCCCGATGACCACAAATAAAAATGCGATGACCTGCAGGATGGCATAGAGGATAGTGCTGATTCTAAAATCCATTTTTTCACTCAACGTGACCGTAGAGAGCCTGAGATGGGTGAGGTGGAGGTGATCCGAGGGGATAGAGATGGGGAGGAGGGGAAGACGCAATGGGCGACGAGAACACGCAACAGAGCTGATGAGGGGGCAGGAAAGAGGAAGAGGGAGAGGGGGATGCAAGGGCTGCGAGGGATGACGGGAAAGCGAAAGAGTGTCGATGCTTGGTGAGGGAATATGTTTGTTGCCATGTGCATACGCATGGACGTGGTTGTGCATGTGTGCGTGTTCGTTTTATGTTTTGAGGCGTGGGGAAAGGTGAGTGGGGAGAGGGGGGCATCACAGGGGTCAGCAGGCGTAGGAAAGAGGGAAGGACAGAGAGGTGGAGAGAAACACGTGTGGTTGCGAGAGGTGCACAACAAGAGGGGGTAACAGCATTGACGGACACATACGCGTGAGAGGCAAACGAGCAGAGCAAGTCGGCGGATGGGGGGAGATGGGGAAGGACGTCGCCGTGGCAGCGAGGAGACAAGCACAAGGCACGAGAACCAGGCAAACGGTGCAGGGCGTATCGGCGGGCTCTGCCCGTTGCGCTTTCCTCCCATTGACGTTGTCGTGGGGAGCACTTCTGTGACGCCTTATGGAGAGGCGTGGGCCGGGCCGGGCTGAGGCGGGCGCGGCAGGAGCAGTGGAGAGACACCGCCGCGGGTGTCCCTAGAGCGACAATACCGCCCACCTCACACAACAACAACCCCAACACGTCAATCCGATCGCCCACATGCAGGCTGCACACCGCTCACCGACCACAGACAACAACAGGATAATCTATATTGACGACAGCGGCGTGGGACGAGACAAAAAAGCACACACACACACACACACAAGCGAACGCAAAGGAGGGGGGAAGGTGCACCACGGGATACCCAAAGCCCGCGATTCCTCCTCAGATGGGATGCAGCCAGGAAGGTGGCAGTGCCCCTGGCGGTGGATGGATGCGGAGAGGGGCGGGGCAGAGAGCGGTGTGATGGGAGAAGAATACGCGCCAACGCTGGAATCCAAAACACGAGATGTGATGTTGGCGGAAGAAAAGGCAAGAAGCAGTGAAAAGGCCAACGCACACACACATACACACACGTGCAGTTGCCTGCCCCCGTGCTCACTCCACCCTCGCTGTGTGGACCCGCCTCATAGCAAGCAAGAGGCGGCGGTGTGCAGCACTTGGCTCTTGAAGAGCCAAACATCCTGCACAGGGTGGTACAAGATAACATCGCGCAGGGATGGGTGGTTGAGACTGCTGTTGTCGAGGCCCCCCGTGCTAGCCCTCATCGTATGGCAGTTGCGCAAAAAGCTTTACAGCCGTCTTGAGCTGAACGTCATCGCCCCACGCCGCCTGCAGCTGACGCATGGCCTTGAGAAGTTGCTGGTTCGCGTACTCCGCCGGCGATACGTGACGCTGATGGGCAGCGGCAAGCAGCTCGTCCAGGTCGTTGCTGTTCGTACCCGCAATGTCCAGAAACACCTCCATATCGAGAGCGTCGACGCGATGCCGAACGTACTCGTACGCCTGCGAACGGCTGAAGTGGGGGACCGGGTAGAAGTCCAACCGGGGCAGCGACGTACTGGTCATGGTCAGTGACTCGAGTGGCAGCTCCACCACAATGTGGCACATGCGGCGATCACACGCCAGCGTCATCGCCTCGTTGTACACGTGCGACAGGCTGCTGCGCGCGGGGAGCAGCTTTAGCACAATCACGGGCGTCTTGCCGTTCATCACAGGCTTGACCTTGTAACATGCCTCCGAGATGAAGTCGAGTGGATCGCCACAAACCTCGAAGTGCGGCACACCAACCGCCTTGATCACGCTACGCAGTGGATCCTCCGTGTTGCACACATCCACAAAAACGCCGAGCATGTCCTCCTCGCGGAACGCAGCGCGGCACAGCGCGCTCTTGCCACACACAAGGCACCCAGTGAGCACCACAATACGAGTGTGCGCTGTGTCCAGTCGGCGAAACGCCTGCCGAATCCAGCGCTCCTCAGAAACCCGGCTAATGTGCTCCGAGACGGAGAACTCGCCGAGGTGCTCTCACACCCGTCGCGGCTGGCGTTCCCGGTGGCACATTCTTGCAAAGCGTCTTCACAGCAAAGCGCATTTGGTAGGAGCGCTGGTGCATCACGTAATTCTTGTAGTTCCACACCCAAACAGCGAGACGGCACCGCAGAAGGCGACGCTAGCGGAGAGGATGCCAGCGTACTTGAAGGACATGTACCGCCGATCCCGCTCCTTCACGCGCTCTGGGACAGGTGCGTCATACCGTCGATGTCAGAGGCTTCCAGCAGGTAGAGTCGCTCTGAGCGCCCAGCGACTGTGGTACAAAATGTACGCGGTGCCCTCAACCATGTCGCCCTCCGAGAGCCCCGCGGTGCACAGCCAATCCACAACCCGCACGTACTGAGGGTGGCTCAGGAACGTGCACACGCCCCCCGCCATCATCTCCGGTGGGACAGCCAGGTCCACGTTGCCGACGACCAGAAGAACGCCCAATGTGGCGTTCGGATTCACCCACACGACGACGCCGCCCATCAAGAGGCCGCTGCTCCGCGCACCACCCACGCCCTCATCGCCTGGCTGCGACGGCGCGGCCACGCCATCGCGCTCGTAGGCCGCGTAGATACGTGGCCTTAGCGACACAGGAGAGGGTGGTGGGCTGTCCTTGAAGTCGACTTCGAACCCAAGAGAGCCAAGCAGCGCGGCCGACACGGTCATGGGCCACGGGCAGCCGGCACTGCGAGGGCGGGACGCCTCGCTCAGCAGGCGCGTACGCAGCGACACGCGATCCCTCCAGCCCAGGCTAGGCAAGGGTAGACCGCTTCACGACCGACGAAGCCACCTTGCGCGACACACCGCCCGATGAGGTGGCAGCAGCGGCGCTTCGTACGGAGGAGGCCGCCGCCGCCAATGACCAGCGACGCGCTGGCTGGCCCAGCATGGCGACGTGACATTCGGGCTGCAATACTGACGCCTGAAGCACAAACGCCTGCCCTCGCCACACACGCCGTTCCGGACCTTCCGGGTACAGAAAGACGAGGAGACGGTGGCGCTCAAGCGTGGGGGGCCGGCGTGCCGGTGAGAGGGAGAAACAAAGAGAGCGCTGCACTACCTCCTCGGACCTACAACTCTGCTGCAGGGAGGGGGGGGGTGAGGCCACGACGGCGACCAGGTGCACGCACACGCAAGCAGCACAAGCCGAGAGCGACAAGAGAGTCTAAAATGGGTGTCTTCTCACCGCCGCTTACGGCGTAAAACCTTCTTTCGCACCGCCCCCCCACCCCGTGTTGTGTCGGTAGCACAGCGCTGCGCCGCCACCACCACCACCCGCCCTCACTCTCATACAACAGACGAGAAGAGAGAGACAGGGGAAGTGGGGCATCCCATTTCGCGGCGTCGCGTGAGAGAGCAGCGAGGGAGTCGGAAAGAGATCGACAACGTCGCAGCGGATTGGGTGTGGAGGCACCGCGCGCAGAGAAAAGAAAAACAGAGCCAAGCACTGAGCGGAGAGACGCACAAAAACGGCGACGGTGGGTCGGGCGCGCGCGGCTGAGGGGAGGGGGGAGATGCTGAGCGAGGCAGCAGTGACACACAGGACAGCTGTTGGACGACAGAGAGGCCATCGACAGCCTGCGCCGGGGACGCTCCATCCGGTCTCCTCCCCCCCTCCTCACACACACACACACACACATCCGTCTCTTCCCCCAGCTCCTACGCCCGACGTCCATGCAACACATCAAGTCTCAATCCCTGGCAGCACGCGACAGGTGAGCAAGGGGAGGGGGGAGGGGGGGAGGGGGAAGGGCGTCGTGGAGAGGGGCTCACGAGAGAGGGGTGTGGAGCAGCTGTCCTGCGCGGACATGCAGAGTGACATTGGAGCAGTGATGAGAACACGTCGAAGATGGCACAGCGGCGATCGCAACGCTGAGAAGAGACCGAAGAAAACGTAAGAGGCCAGAACAGATGGCGCAACAACGAAAAAAAAAAGAATGATGTCAAGGGCGAACCGCGACAGGAAGAGAGAGGCGGCTCGGCCTTGGGTGGGTGGGTGGCGGTGGACGGGTGCGCCATCCAGCAACGGCAAACAAACAAGCGAAGAAACTAAATAGAATGGCACCAAGGGAACTGGGGGAGGGGTAGGTGGGGAGGGGGGGTCGGAAGGAATATGCGAGAACTGATGTGCGCTACGGTGCACTACGCGCGACATCTACGGGTGCGTGAGCAGCTCGCAGAAGGCCTGGCACGAGGGAGGACAGTGGAATCATCAATCAAAGAAAAAGAGCAACAAAGGACGCACTCAAGAGGTGTTATGTGGTGCTGACCAGGCGACTGAGGGGCGCGGCACTCTGCCCACACGCATCGAGAACTGGCATGCGGGCAAAGAGCAGAGTAGCGGAAGGGGGAGAAGGAGAGGGAGTGGCGCTGAGCTGTGCGGAATCCC
The DNA here is from genome assembly GCF_017918235.1 of Porcisia hertigi. Lineage (NCBI taxonomy): Eukaryota > Euglenozoa > Kinetoplastea > Trypanosomatida > Trypanosomatidae > Porcisia > Porcisia hertigi. The sequence goes on from NC_090593.1 coordinate 599,966, forward strand.
ACGCGAACGCAAGAAAGGAGAGGCGAGATATTCACCCACTCGAATATCGCGTGTGGGATCCGCCAGGCGGGTTTGCGCAGCCGCGTCCGCTTCGTTTCCTTGCTCTGCTGCGATACAGCCGTCCACGATCGCACTCGGCGGCGTGCCCTCGTCCCCCTGTCCATCATCCCCCTCGCTGCGCCCACACACCCGCTCCGCAGCTTTCCTCTCGGCTGGTCTGCGAGCACCCCCCCCTGACCGCACCCCCCACCACACACCACCTCTCCTCAGCCAATCAGGCGAACGCGCCTTTCCACAGAGTACACAGATGAAAACAAAAGAGCAAACACACACAAAAACAACACACGGAAGCGCAGGGGAGTGCCTCCCCCCCTTTTCCAGCACGACAGTATCACAAAGACGATGTTGATGAGGGAGAGGCCCCCGCCGACAGCGTACAAGACGAAGCCGGCACCCAACTTGTAATTCGTGAGCATCCCAGCGATACCCGCCGTGGTCGAATACACGATGACGGGGCCTTTCTCGCGGAGCGCGCTGCAGGGCATGTGGAGCACCTGAGGGCCTTCCTCACGGTTGTTGGAGAAAGCGTCCACCATGAGCGCGGCGACAGCAAAGCCGCAGCCACTGCCGATGATGCTCAGCAGCAGGCACAGCCAGTGGCAGAGCATCACAAGACCGAAAAAACACGCAACGCCGCTGGTGAGGACGGCAGCAATCGCCAGCGCCTCCGCCGCGCGGAAGCGTGTCAGGCGCGCTGGGCAGCCCGCCCACCAGTTCGTTGTCAAGACATCCCACTCGGCAGAGTTGCACCTGCTCTCCAGTCCCCCACAGCGTCAGGCAGGGCGTGTCACTGAGCAGATCCGTGCTCTGCACACGGAACTGGTCGACTACGGTGCCCACCACAACAATGCAGAGGAAGGCGAAGACCTGCAAAGTGCTCTAGAGGACAATGCCTACGCGGCAGGGACGGCAGCACATTTTCGATGGCACACACACACGGGGGGGGGGGAGGGTATACGTGAGTGTAGGTGTGTGTGTGTGTGGGTGGGGGTGTAGGGGTGTGTGTGTGTGCCAGGGATCGATATGGGGAGGGGGGGCTGAAGGGAGGAGCCGGGAAATGAGAGGATCAACGTAGAGTGAGGCAGCGGTGGTGAGGGGGAGGGGGAGGGGTAGAAGGCGGGGGCGTAGAGAAAGAAAAAAAGAGAAAGACTGGTGTGCAGCAGCGACGCCATGTGACACACAGGCACCAGGGGTGAGAGAAATATCCAGAGATGTGCGAGCAGGCGCACCACCTCGCAAAAGGAAAACGGCCACAGCGCGTAGGGGGGTGACGAGAGAAACACGCCTGAAAGCGGGGGGACACCGGGGGAGGAGAGGGTTGGAAACAAGGGGAGATGGCAAATGCCACACCACCGCGGGTGCAGAGGCGCGGCCGACTCTCTTTTCTGCCTCCCGCCTCGCCACCGCCCCCTCTCCTGCGCACTCACGCGCCTTTTTCCTTGCCTGTGTGTGTGTGTGTGTGTGTGTGTGCTCGTCCCCGTTGCTGGTGATCCACTGCTTCCAGACAGAGTGCCAGCAGATGTCGTTTTGTTTACCCCTCCCAAACAATGCGCGTGGGAGTTACTTTTCGCCATCTGCACCTCTCTCGGTGCGGCCATCACTCTCGTGACTTTTTACAGAATTTCATCTCGTGCCTCTTCGCTCGTGTGTGGTCGCACGCACAAAACCAATAAAGATAAACAAAAGCGAGTAAATTAAAGCATCTTTGAAAGGGAAGGAGAGATGGGATGGGAAAGGGGGGGGATGGGCGAAGGCGAGGATTGGGCGGAAGGCGGCAAATCCGCGCACACCCACTGAAGCTCCCCCTTTTTGATTCGCGGTCGTCGTGCGCTTCGATGGCCCTACTCCCTCGTCAACCACCGTGTGCCTCAAGTCATGCTCGGGTGCTCCCTCTCTCTCTGACAGCCCCCCTCCCCATCCCTTTTCGGTGATAGCGCTCTCTTGGCGGCATCGCCAGCTCCCCCGCACATCCGCGGAGACAAGGCTGCGGTCCATTTCCCTAGCGTATGCACGCATGCACGTACACGTAAAGGGGGGGGGGGGAAGCCGGACACAAAAACACCCACGACGAGAGCCCACCTCACTCCATCACACAAACACGCGGGAGAGGGAGAGGAGGGAAAAGGGCAGGGAAGGGGCGTCGACGAGACAGGCAGGCACGGTGAAGACGAAGAGGGAGCCGGAGAGTTGGGCAGGGGGAAAAGGGACACAGCGCACAGGAGAAGCCACCCAGGTGGTGGGAGACGGAGAACCGAGAGGGGGGGAGGGAATAAGAGGGGGGCATCCAGGGGAATAATAGCAACGAAAAACGCACAAAGCCCACAGCACAGACAGACCAACGTTGACACGTGTAAAGAAAAGAGAAGAGGAGGGGGGGAGCGGGAGCGGGAGCGAGGGGGAGCTGGTCAACGGGCTGCGTGCCCCCTCTCCTCCCCCTTCTCCTTCCTCCTCCCTTCAGCCACACTCCATAACACCATCCTCTTGTACAGAAGGTGGGCGTCGATTGATCAAATAAAAAAGCAAGAAGGGAAGGGATGTTGTCCCTCATAATAATAGTGAAGCGCAGAACACGTTTTGGAGAGAAGGAAACCGAATTAAGGGAAAAGGGGAGAAAATGAGAGGATTGTGCCGTAAAATGAAGCGGTCCGACCCTGCGATGTGCGACGTATGCGGACTCCTCGCACGGGTGACGTCCCCCGTGCCATGCGAAATTAAGAAATTCAAAAAAAAAGGGGAAGGAGGGAGCATCGATCGACTCTCCTCATCCATGTCCGTGTGTGCGCTCATCGCAAGCCCTGGCACCGCCCTATCCTCCGCACCCCCTGGAAAACCGCTGCTTATACGCTTGCTCACTCACTGCCCAGCGCGACCAGCTCACTTCCTCCCCCGTTCTCCTCTCGCTCTCTACCCTCTTGTAGGCAGTCGAGAGAGCTGTGGTGTGTGCATGCCAAGTGTCGGGAACACGCACCACCGCCAACACGGCGTGCGAGAGAGGGGGGCGGACACCTGTGACCGATGCAGGGTGGGGCCCTACGCCTCTCGCCCTCGTCCCGGGCGCCCCGGTGACCCGCGTTCCTCCTCGTCACTGGCTTTACATCGCCGTGCCGGGCTCCCCTCCCTTGCCACGCCCCATCTCATTCACCGTTGATTTGCCGGCCTGCCACCCTGGCGTGCGGATGGAAGGAGGGATTTGAGGTGGAGGGGAGTTGGGGAAGGGGGGTTGGAGAAGCAGGGAGGAGGGGGACGCGAGAACATGAAGAGAGCACAAAGGGGGACCACACATACACGCACTGCGAGGGAAAGCGGACGGAACAGCCAGAGAGACGGGCGATGAGCAGAATACTCGACATTCTCTGCCAGGTGCGATTTTACATCCCCTCGAAGAAAAAAAGAGGCGGTCATCGCATGAGCCCAACAACAGCAACACGGGAAAAGGGAGAAACAAAACAAAACACACAAACGGACAGTCACTAATAACGTAGCAGGGGAGAGAAAAGGAGTGTTATTCAAAGAGTAAGAGCGAGCGAGGGTGGCCCTCGAGATGTGCAGGAGAGCCGCAGCGCACGCTGGCACGAGAGGGCAGTGATGGAGTAGCAGATGAACCGGAATTAGGCGCATGTGAGCATCCGCAGCTCTCCAGCCCTCCCCCTCCCTGCTGGCATGAGACCCGCGCCGCTACCCGGCTCGCCTCCTGACTTCCCGTGGTATCCTCCACACCCTCTCTCCATCAACCTGGTCTATTATTACGGGCTTGCACCCGCCCTCCTAACTACCTCACTCCCTGACTCAGCACGGGAACATTAAGACCACAATGTTGACGATATCCAGGCACCAGCCCGCCACGAAGAGAGCGAAACCGACACCGAGATTGAAGAATGCCTTCATCTTTACGCAATCCTCGTTTTCCCGGTGAAAGGCCTCAGCGACGACCGCCCAGGTGACGCACGCAGTGCCAATGCCAATTACGTTGAGCACCAGGCAAGCCCAACGCAGGCCAGAGCAGCAGAACACCCGGATGACGCCACAGACTGCCGCTGCGCCGAACACGAAGATGGATATAATTGCAGTTACCTGAGCCGCACGGAAGCGGTCACGACGGCGTGGGCACATCTGCCACAGTGTGTCGATGGACTGGTGAGCAATCCTATCAGATAAAAAAAGTGTCGTACCCCAAAGTGTAACGGTACTGTCACGCGGAGCTTTCTTATGGTTGGTTTTGAACATCGCCAGTGGGGTGCCAATCAGCACAAACAGAAATGCGATGGCCTGCAGGATGGCATAGAGGACAGGGCTGATTCCCCATTTCATTTTTTCACTCAACGTGACCGTAGAGAGCCTGAGATGGGTGAGGTGGAGGTGATCCGAGGGGAGAGAAATGGGGAGGAGGGGGAGACGCAGGAGACGTCGGGAAAGCGAGAGAGTATCGATGCTTGGTGAGGGGATATGTTTGTTGCCATGTGCATATGCATTGACGTGGTTGCGCATGTGTGCGTGTTCGTTTTATGTTTTGAGGAGTGGGGAATGGGGAGTGGGGTATGGGGAAAGGGGGGCATCACAGGGGTCAGCAGGCGTAGAAAGAGGGAATGGACAGAGAAGTGGAGAGAGACACGTGTGGTTGCGAGAGATGCGCAACGAGAGGGGGTAACAGCTTTGACGGACACACACGCATGAGAGGCAAACGAGCAGAGCAAGCCGGCGGATGGGGGGAGATGGGGAAGGACATCGCCGCGGCAGCGAGGAGACAGGCACAAGGCACGAGAACCAGGCAAACGGTGTAGGGTGTATCGGCGGGCTCTGCCCGTTGCTCTTTCCTCCCATTGACGTTGTCGTGGGGAGCACTTCTGTGACGCCTTATGGAGAGGCGTGGGCCGGGCCGGGCTGAGGCGGGCGCGGCAGGAGCAGTGGAGGGACACCGCCGCGGGTGTCCCTAGAGCGACAATACCGCCCATCTCACACAACAGCAGCAGCAAGCCCAACCCGTCAATCTCATCGCCCACATGTCGGCTGCATACCGCTCACCGACCACAGACAACAACAGGATAATCCATATTCACGACAGCGGCGTGGGACGAGACAAAAAACCACACACACACACATACAAGCGATACCTGCAGGGCGTATTTCCCTTCATTATCTTTTCCTCCTCGAGAAACAGAAATGTGGGAGAGAAACGACTGGAACAAGAGGTGTCGTCGCTGCTGTGCAAGCGGATTGCCATGTCGCACACAGACGCGCGGACATTCAAGGGAGACAGTGAGGGGGGGGGGGGGGTCATAGACATCACGCAGCGTTTTACCGCTTTGCGTGACGAGGAAAGGGAGAAGTACAACACGCGAGGACGACGCGCTGCTCCGTTGTAGACAGGCTCGCTCCAAAGGGCGTCCTGCGCGCATAACATCAGGCACACACGCACACACCAGGAATCGCACGTACGTACTCAGATGCCGAAATCGAGGGGGTGACACGTTACGTCAGCCCTGATAGACAGACGAGCCTCGCTTCTCTTCGGTGCCCCCCCACCTACACTCCTTTGCAGTTTGAGACGCGCCGGTGTCATTCACAACTTCGCGTCACTCGTCAAGAGGGGAAAAAGAGAACATGAGGGGAGAGAGAGACGCGGGAGGAGTGACGCGGAGAGGCGGCCTATCGAGAGGGTCTGCTTCGGCGGGACACGAAGGAAGTGAAGAAGACGGCGCACGTATTCTCTTGTCGTTTTCTCTTTGTCCGTCTCGTTCTCACATACATCTCTCTTTCCTGGGTCGGCTAATACAATCAATAGAGCGGTCCTTGACCTGCCACAGGTCTGGCCGCTGCATCATGATTTGCAAGGCGCCACCCGAGACGCTGAACATGCGCAGCATGCGCCACGCCGGGGTCGTGGAGGCCTCCATTGCACGCTGCAAGTGCGACAAGACGATCAACGACTGGTACCCACCAGCGCAGTAGACCGTCACATTGGGGAGAGAGAAGGCCTGCCGCACGGCAGGGGGGCCTGCGAGGAGCGCCAGGCTGTGTGTATCCAATCCATGTACGCGGCCGCCAGCCCTGGGGTCCAATTACAGCGCCACTGCAACAGCGACGGCGATGCCGCAGCGGCGTCTCCGACTGCCATGGCGCACAATGCCGCCAGCCCGACATGAGCGCTGTGCGGATGCGAGTCGTTTTCCAACTCGTACGGCGTGCGCACGTCTCACACTACGCGCGTACCTGCCAGTTCGACTGCAGCGAGGCGCTCGTACGACATCAAGTGAGAGAGTGCGTCGCCGCGTTGTATCCAGTGCAGGGTGTGGCGAAGGAGCACATCAGCGGGCACGCTGGTAGGCGGGTTGCATTGCAGCTCTCGACACGGCAGCTTCGTCACAATCGCCGACCCGCCCTCCCCCGAGTGCTTCACCGGTTATTCCGAGGGGCATGGCAAGTCGGCCAGAGTCAGGATATGTACACGACTCTCTCGGGACAGCGCTGAGAGACGTTGCAAGACCTCGGCGTGCTGTTCCTCTGTCGCACATGGCAGCCACAACTCTGCTTTCGACGCGCCGTGTCCCGCGCCCGGGAAACTCACCGGCACACTAACGGCGCCGCAGAGGTGCAGCGCGTGGTAGTCGGTGGCACTGCGCACGTCGACGAGGCTTACGCAAGACGAGAAGGAAGCGAGCTGCTGGCGAGGTGTACTCCACGAGTCACCGCGTGCGACGGCAGGGTCGAAGGTGTACCGCAGCGCTTGCTGCATATCAGCAGGAAGCTCTGCCGTACACGCTGCCCGGTGCTCAGGCTGCAGTAGCGCAAGTAGCTGGCGCAGGTGTACCACGCGACTCGCGTCGAAGGACGGCGGGTGCGGCAGCGGTGGCAAACGCCGGCTGTCCTTGGCGAACGCCTCTGTCGTCGTGGCGAGCGTGTCAATAACCGTGCGGGAGTGCCTCATACGCGTGAGGTCGTCGAAATGCGCCGCCCAGTAGAGATCCGGCTGACTCGTCACGTTGCGGTACCCGCCGTGTGCAGGGAGCAGCACGACTCGCGGCAGAGCGTCGCAGTCAGCCATCACTCCCGTCGCCTGTCTCTCTCTCCTTGCTCATCGTAGACGCGTCGGTGCGAGTCGTCTTGGCCGCTTCACCGCTTTTCCCTCTCGGCCCGCTGCCAACAGCGCGCAGCGGCGCAAAGTAAACATCGAACACGTACCTCCTGAGCACACCGTGAGTGTGCACCAGGGCTGCGTCGCGGTCGCCACCACTGCTGCTGATAAAGGCAAACGGCGGCACAGGTCCGCCTGTTGTCTCGCGAGGACAGAGAGACCACTGAAGCAAGTCCCAGCGGGGCGCCGCACCGGTGCTCCAGAGCACACCCATGCAAAGGCCCGCACGCACCTCGGAGGGGCACATCTCAACGAGTAGACGCTCCGGCGAGAGGGCTGGCACGCGCACAGTTCAGAGTCGCAGGCGAGGGCTGAGTTGCACGTCCTCCGCTGTGCCGGCAGGCGTGAGAGGAATTCCGGGGACGACACGGGCAGCCGGGAAGCGCCCGAGCAGTTTGGTCAGCCCAGACGCGCCGTCGACATAGCAGTGAGTGAAAATTATCCACCGCAGGGTCGCACCGATACAGCCCAAGTCCGCGGCATACGCGCTGAGCGGCGCTGCCCGCGAGTCAACGATGGCCGCTGCCGCGACGGTGACCGTGGAGACACTCGCAGAAGTGCAGGAGGAGTCCGCTAGCAGGAACGAGCATGTGCGGCTTCCCCCCCCTCCCCTTCACGTAGTGTCGCAGTACAAAGGTGTTAGCCGATGCCGGCACCGCCACCGGTGGGCTGGAGGAGGGGAGGGGAGGTGGGGCAGTTGTGCCTCATGGCGATCGGCAGGAAATGGAACGCCATGAAGTCCTCCAGACGCCGCACGGCTCGATCGTGGCAGTCGGTAGTAGTGGTGGCTCCACCGAGTGCCGTCGTCGCTGGGACATCAGTCCAGCACGGCTGGGAGGCGGCACCCGAGGGCGAGCCAAGCAGCGCGGTCGACACCACACGCCAGTGGTGCAGTCGCCGCAATTCCGGGGCTGCGCGCGCACCTGCTGAGGCGGATAAAAGCGCCCGACGAGAAGGTGGATCTTGTTGGCACACACCGCACTCTTCGGAGCAGTGAGCAGCGGGCCTGCAGCAGCGGTGGCGGTAGCGACGCAGTCACTGCGTTACATCGCGCACGATTTCATCGTCCAGGCACCCGGCGACCTCCATTAGCACCGGACAAAATGGCATCGTGCGGCGGGCGGACAAAGAGAGATGGTGAGGGGGAAGAGAGAGAGGGGGGGGATGAGGTAAACGGGCGAGGGGATAAAGACGAAGCGGGGCAAGCACAACACTGCACGTAGGAGTCTGGGTATGATGCGAGGGAAAAGAGGGTGGCGAAGTCACCAACAACAAAACAGGAATGATGTAGAGCACAAAAGCAATACAACAACAACAACCCCAAAAATGTCGCCACCATCGGCTCTGCTCTGATGCGCTATATGATGTGTGAGTGACAACACTGTACACTCCCCACTTATGACCCACACCACTCGTGTGGTGCTACGCATAGTGCTACACGCGCACTACAGTAATGTCCATGCAGTCGCTTGGGCATGGCCTCTGCCTCAACGCCATGCACGGCATGCGCTTTGCACACCGCCTCACAGCTGCTGGCATGAGGTATGCAGCCACGCGGTGCGACTCTCTTGCGAGGCGTGGTGGTGGTTCGGGCTTCTCCGTTCGCGAGTAATGAGAACCGGCTGAGATGCACCCGAGTCATGCTGACACTGCGCTCGTCCTATAGGCGGTACCATTTTTTTGCAAGCTGTCACAGGTTGCTTGCACGCCCACATCATCCAGGCCCTGGCCACCGACGGAGACGCGATAGGCTGCTTGGCTTTTCTATGCCACACGTACTCGATTCTGTCATTACCGGAGGCAATTCAGCATTGGCGGTCTTTTTTTTTGGGGGGGGGGGAGGGGAGGGGAGGGGATGAGAAGGACAGGGGGCAGTGGTGAGCTGCTCAGCCTCCCCACGGTGCGGGTGGGGAGCCCCTTTCCTCCCTCCCCTGAAATAACCCACGCTGAGGTGTGCCCCCACCGTCAGGGAGGAAGGGGGGGGGGAGGGGGGAGTGGCGCCTGCGAGTGCAAGAATACAATGAACGGTGCGCATCTCGCACTTCTACACACACACACACACTCCTTCTCTCTCCCACATTTCGTTCTCACACTTGAGCGAGAAAAAAAGTGCGCGGTTAGACCACGTCTTTAATAGAGGGGAAGCGATTTCGAACAAAGCTGCAAGAACGCCAGAGGGAGCCGATCATGAACTCCATTGCATGGCAGAGCTCGCGGGTGGCGGCCAGGCATTCGACGTGGTGCACCTCCCCACCATGTTCGCCCACGGCCGGTACGATGTCGTTCGAGGACACGACGGTCATGACGTTCTCGTTGATAGACCGCAGGGGCACATTAAACTTCTTGCGTGCTAGCGCGATGCCAGGGGCGCCAAACGCTACTGCATTCACCCGCATCTGAGCGGCCACAATCGCCGCCACCGCGCCGCCGAGCGAGTGTCCAGTGAGAATGAGCTTCCGCGGGTGGGTGGGTCGCGAGCCCACGTAGGCAATGTGGTTATATAGGTCGGCAAAGAAATGACGACGAAAGTTGTTCTGCTGGCAACGCCGTAAGCTGTGGTTGTCACTCCCTGTGAGCTCCGCCCACGTTTCGTAGACGTCCCCGTGCGGATCTGCCGGCAGCGAGGCGGTGCGAATCAAGTCGACAATCAAGTCCTTCGGCACCACAAACGTTCCTGGGATCAGGGTTGTGATGAACTGGTACAGCGCCAATTCAAAGAAGATGTTGATGTCAGAAAGGAGGTCTGTGAAGGAGAACATGTCAGTGCCGCGCACCGCGATGACAGAGGTGTCGCGCTTTTCGCTATACACCTCGTAAAAGTCTCTCCACCCTGTCGGCTGGTGATTCGAGTCACCAGGAACACACGACGCAGAGTGGCGTGGCTGAATGACCCAGTCGGAGCCCAAGTGCGCATTCAGAAAGCGCAGCATTGTGTTAAATTCGTCTACATTGAAGAGGTACGGCGCCACCGCGAGGAGAGCGAGTTCCCATACAGAGGTTTCTCCGTATTGCCGTGTGCACAGCTGAGGGTAGAAGTCCTCACCCTCAGCTGAAGTGATATTATGCCACAGGAACGCATTCGACGTCGACTCGGGGACGTTGTAGAGGTTCTCGCCCAGGGTCGAATTGAACGTGTCGGCCTTCGCTGTCCGCTGCGACGCGTTTTGAGAGAGTAAGTGCATGCGCACTACAATGTGATCGAAGGTCAGGTAGCTGTTGTCCGCCGCCGCTGTCACCCGAACCGGGAGCGGCCGCAACTGCGGGAAAGCCGCCTGGAGTATGAGCCCCGACACTAGAAGTGCGTACAGCAACAACAGTGTCATTGTGAGGAGGCGTAGCACAACCCGTACTGTGCGGAACGTCGAGCCGCTAAAGTAGCCTGGGCTTTGCAGCGACAGGAGACGAGGGAGGGCATACGCGTAGAAGTGGTGGTCAAACACGTAGCGCCGCAGCGCCCCGGGAGGAAATACGACCTGCCGCTTGAGGTGCACCTCTGTTCCATTGGCTTCCAAAATCGTCATCCTGCGAATGTCGATCAGCATGTCCAGGCTTACCACGTCGGGGCATTGATACTGCTTCTCGTGCGTTTCCTCTAGAACGCTCGCCAGCGACGGCGGGAGAGGTTCACCTGTGTCAGCGTACTTCCATAGAACGGACCCTTTCAGCGTCACATCGAACTCGCGTGCCAGATCGATGGCGCGGGCGGCCAGCAGCATGTTCACCCACACCAGCATCAGGCATAAAAGTGGGTGGTTGCGAAAATAGAAATACGCACTCAGCAGCAGCAGTTGGTATGGAGTCGCTATGATGACAATAGGTATCAGCGCATCAGGGTGGCGCCGAAGCCACGAGTAGGAGCGCAGAGTACGCGTCACAGCGGCCGTGGTAGAGAGAGCCATACAACCAAACAAATGCGGGACATTGAGGTAACTCAAAATCATCACCCCGGACGTGAGGCCAAACACCGGGCCGCTCACAATAGAAAGACCAGTTGTGGAGACAATGACCATAACAAAGCCAATGTGACGCAATGTGTGAATGTGTTGTCTCCACCACTCGTCCTCAAAGTACGAGACGAATGGCTGCTGAGATGAGGCATTCATGGGATTATGCTCCTCTTTCATGGTGGTGAGCTTCGACGTCTGTGTTCCTGTGACATACCTGGCGTCGGGGGGTACATTGAGGCGTGCCCCATTTCGACTTCCTCGAGTTTCAGTCTTCATACCGCCACCGTTACCGTCAGCGTCACCGCGCGCCAGCTGCAGAGGTGCCACTGATGATATGGTGCCGCTTGGGTGGGAGCGGATGCCTTTTACTGGCAGCAGACACGGATGAGAGGGGGCCGTGGGCAGCACATCCAGCTTGTTATGGAGCAATGTCTGCGGTTGGCACCGTTGGCCGTTGAGGACTTGAAAGATGCGACCGTGCTTCAGCATCATCCTACAAATAGGTGCCCCCCGAAGCACCGTCGACAGAACAAAGCTCGCTTGTATCACAAACACCATCCATGCGGCTCTTGTAACCCACGGCTCTCGACCAGACCACTCCACGAAGGCGTTTGTGTGACAGAGAAGCACCAGTGCAACTGCAAGGCTCATGGAGACGATGCCGCAAATGACTAAGCGCTCCCTTTTCTTCACGGTAAAGCGCATGCGGGCGCGGAGGAGAGGGTAGTCTAGGCCGCGCTGTGTCGTGTAGGCATCTACCATGGCTTCTGCAACGCAGTTCATTACCTTGTGACCCAGAGTGGCGACTGCGATTCCCAGTGTGGCAAAGGGTGCCGTGCGGGATGCAATGGAGCCGAGGCCGTACACGAGCGTCGACACGTGTGAGGTGCTAAATGGGCGCCTCTCCATCTCTTGCGTCACTGGGATCACGAGTACCCAGACGATTCGCTCGATCGCCGCATGAGTCAGGGCGACGACCAAAGCGAGGAAAGGTATGTAGTACAGACTGAACAAGAATCGCACACAGGTATCGAGGTAAAGGGAGAACTCGTCTGGGAGGTAAAGGGAGCGCACAGTGACGTGGATAAAGTGGGCGATGGCACGCACCCAGAGACGTAAGCCGAGATACTGTGTAGTGAGAAAAGTGGACGTATGTTGCACCATCTCGCGCGCCGCCTGTGTCGCCGTTGTTTGGTCGGATGCCTTTACCGCATTGGATAAGGATAGAGTGCTGCTGCTCGCTCTAGACGGTTCTTCTTCCATATTGGGGAGTCCCACACCTATTGGAGTCCCTTTGTTTCTAGCAATCGGAGACGGTTGGGTGTGGGTGTAGGGGGGGGGGGAAGGGGGATGAGATGCTCAGAGCCTCCCACACAAGTCGATGCATCAACACACATAACCCTAAACACAGAGACAGGCATGTAGAAAGGAGGAGAAAGCAGGGAGAGGGGGAGGGGGGAGTAATGGGATGCGGCAGGGTAAGTGACACCAACACGCCCGGCCACTGCCAGCGCGGTGTCCAACAGCCTCAGCCAATGGGGTGGGCTGGGCCAACTTCTGAAGAACCTTGACCACCTTTTTGAAAAAAAAAGTGTGTGTCTGTGTAATTGTAGCACTTGTGCGGTGAAGCCGTCACCGTCTGTGAATGCATGTCCGTGTTGCCACACGTCTTTCCTGGGTAATTTGCGTGCGGAGGTGTGTGTGTGTGCCTGTATGAGCAGTAACACGACAGTGGCGCGATGCGCTTCCAATCTTTCCCAGTTACGTAAGGGTTCGGAAGCGCAAGACGTGTGTGTGTGTGTGTCTCTCCACGACCCCAAAACAAACAAAATGCTGGCAGATACCGGCCACATGCACCACCACTCCCTCCCCCTCCCAGGCCGCTGTGTCGCCTCCGACCCCAAGCGGATTACAGCCTTCGCTGGCCGAGATTCAAAATGAGGAAAAAAGGGGCACGAGAAAAAAAAGGGATGTTTGAAGAGAAGGCAGCTCAGCACGCACACACACACACACACACGCACACACACACACACACGCACACACACACACATACACACCAACCAACCAAAGAGAAAGGGAGGGTGCCTGTTAGTCGTGGGCTAAAGAACCGAGCATCTTGCTAGATGACGCGCATGGCTCTTTGAGTGCATGCGCCTGTGTGCAAATCCGCGATGACTAGCATGTAGCACCCGTGGACAGACAAAGGGGAGGGAAAGTCAATTGGTGGGCTGACGATCCCTTCCTGAGTCAAAAAGAGACAAGAGAGCGAAACACAGGGAAGCATGCGACGAATACAAGGCGCAAGAATCGGAAAAGAGAGTGCGACAGTGAGACGTTAGCGCACCCACCCCCACCCACTGGTACAAATCTATGAAAGGAGAAACTCGATCAAGCGAAGAGAGGGGTACGAGAGAAACTGGTGTGTGAGACACACTGCGTGGTGGCGAGAGAGAGCGTGGGTAGCCAACCCGTCCGTGTGAACCCTCGCCTCCCCCACCTTTGGGAAAAATGTTCCTTTCCCCTTTTCTCCTCCAGCGTTGGTGCGGCCATTCACCGCCTCCCTTGCCTTGTCACCAAGCATGATAGAGTCGCACAGGAGTTCTTCACATCTTGGACGGTTGTGTCAATTCCCGATACACGGACAGCACACGCGCCTGTACCACGGCTTTGTCAATCGTCGCTCCTGCCACTGCGGAGGGGTGCCACCACAGATTTTGAATCTGCTTCGAGAGTACTTCCAGGCGAGACAGCGCCGCTTCTTTCCCCAAGGACCCCATGGTGTACACCATGACGCCGCTACTTGACTTCACCCCCTTACCAGGCAACAGTGTCGCAGGCAAACGCTTTAATTGCAACAGCGAACACGCGACGAGGCTCTCGCAATAGTTCTGCAGTGTCTGCTTGTTGGCTGCCACAACATAGCGCAGTTTGTTTTCCGCATACAGGGTCCCACATACGCGCTGCGTTGTCGTCACCACGTCTGCAGCACCGAGTGGTTCGCCCGGATACGTGGCCAGCAAAGTCGATACAGTCACGAGCACGGCGTACAGCGCTTCCACGTGAGGGCAGATAAGCTGCAGGAGAAAGTAGTGGTACTGGGTGACAGGCACAAGCACGGACGCACCGCTGCGGGATTCGATATCAGATAGCCCAGAAGAAACCGATTTCACCTCAACAGACTCACGCTGTAGTTGACTTAAGGTGCACTCCAGCCACGACGAAAAGCGGACCGGTGATGCAGCGGCGTAGTTGGGAAACTCCACAGACAGCAGCCGCTGCAAAAGCTGTGTCTGGCTCTTGAGCACATCCACTTTTACAGAGCGCATGCCGCATAGCATCACCTCACTGGCGCCGGGTCTCGAACGGTACGGCGTAGTGAAAGATCCGAACGCTTGCGCGACGACAGCGATGAGGGCCTCATCTACACAAACGTGGATAAGCTGGTTGGTGCTAATGTTGACCGCAATTCTGGTGGTCACACTGTCTGGATGATACACCACCGCAGACATGTCATCTGTTGTGCGGAGGTAGCGGTAGAGGCTGCTCAACCCGATCGTCGCGATCCTGTCCGGGCTTCGCTCCGCTGCCTCTAACGAAAGCTTAGCACCACGATCTTGCAAGATGCTACGTAGCCATGTGACACCTTGCTGGACCTTTTCTAAAGGCATTATCGCAGCAGCGGTCGATGCCGCTTCCACGGCATTACCGTTCTTCGTCGACCTTGTACTCGCTGCGGAGTGGTAGGGGCCGAGACACTCCACCACGGCTGCCACCATCGACGCCGGGGTAATGACCGTGTTGCGCTGCAGTTGGTACACCAAGTTCCACGCGATAGTGGCGAGCAGAGGGGCCGGTGTGATGGAGTTCCCTTTGACAACAGATGGAGTGGTGTCCAGTGTTTGGGAAACCGACGCGGTTTTGGTGGGTGGTTTGGCCTCCTCTCGGAGATGCTCGCGCTTGGCTTGGAAGGGCGCTGGGCAGTGTCGCGGGTTCTCTCTGAACGAACGCAGAGACACGGGCTCGCTCATGTAGACGTGGATGTTGCCGTGCTTGCGCTCGAGAAGGCTTCTGGCCTTGAGCATGTTCGTCGGGTTTTCCTTGGGCTTTGGAACACCTAACAGCTCTTGAGCGTGCGTGGTGGCTTCGAGAAGCTCATCGTATGAGAGACTGACCGGCATGATGAGGACGTCGTCCAGCTCCTGCTGACCTGGCTCGTAGAAGATGTCGCAGACAAACTTGAGAAGGCCCATCTTGGGTGCCATAGTCTTGCCGGTGCGACTTCGCATTCCCTCAATGAAGAACTCAACCGGGCGACGAGCACGCACCAGGTGCCGCACGTACTCCTTGAACAGCGCAGCATACAGAGGGTCGCCGCGGAAGGAGCGGCGCATGAAAAAGGCACCGCTTCCCCGCATCAGGGTCGCCAAACACCCCATGCTGAGAAAGTTTTCTCCGGCGACGACATGCGGCAGCGGCAATTGCATGTGCGCCATCAACTCGGAAAGAATGAGAAAGTCGATGTAGGAGCGATGCAGCGGCACGAAGACGACCGCGACGCGTGGCATTGCAAAATATCTGTGAAGACGCTCAAAGACGCCGCTGTTAACCTCCACGCGGCCATAAATGCGTTTGAAGAAATTCTGGATGACGAGGCCCGTCGTTCGACAGTGAACGTGATTGAGGGTGTCACCGCATTGTAGCAGAATGCGCCTCGCCTGTGCTTCCACGTCTTTCCTTGGCGCTCCCTCTCTGGCAGCCAGGACGGTTACGAGCCGCTGAATATCGGGCTGTGCGAGAATCGAAGTGAGCACCTCAGGCGTCATGCCAGGAGTCATGTTGCTGCGCCGACCATTTGCTGTCATCCCGATTCGATGAAGAAACACGAGGCATTCGAGGTATTTGCGAGTGAGGGACGGAAGCGGGGGTATGCGGTCGGCGCCGTGGTAGACCAAGTCATTCGTGAACGAGCGTCGCGGTTCTGGAAAGTTGAAAGGGGCTTCTGGGGTAACGGCAGTCCCCTCTTTTGTGAGTGTCGGCGGAGTTCCGCTCACATCCGCACCTTCGGTTGGGGCGCCAACGACAGTTGAATCGCCTACCGCCCCTGCAAATTTCGCAATGTCTGCCATCGGTGGTAGAGGAGGGCTGCCCCCCAGCCGACGCCAACCGTATGAGGAGCGCGTGACGCGTCGTGCTAGGTGTTCAAGCACCGCCTGTGCAATCACCGAGACATACGCCTCCCAGTCAACCTCAACGAGCGCCGAGTACTGGTGGTAGGGCATGAGACTGTAGTGCGAAGTCAGGCGACGCAGCAGTGAGTGGTAGAGGGTCACGTTGAAGTCATCAAGACGGTATGGCAGAACGGAGAAGGATGAGGATGCGGCACGTCTGTGCGACGCTGCTGGCGCAGAAGATGCCTTGTCTCGTCTCGCTCCCATGCACGCAATAGACTCGATGAAGCGGACGGTGCTTTCCATCTGCGCGACACACGCCTTTAGCACGTGCGTGGCCTCGGCACTCCCTGCCTTGCTCTCCATGATGCGCTGCCGCTGCCGATACGCACGCCACCCTTCCAGTGCATAGGTAGCCGCGCGCGGCTCCGGTCCAAAGTTGGCTACATCCGCCACGCTGAACGGGAACTGCAGAAGCGGCGCCGGTGTCAGGATGTCAGCCACAGGGAATGCGTCCAAAATCTGCTCCGCGTATCGACTGTAGTAGCACATGAGATATTCGCCCACCATACCCCACACCAGCGAAGCTTCGCCAGGCCTGCGTGACTCGGCCACTGCGAAAGACGCCATGTTGTGCTGCGTAGCACACGGCGCTGCCTGCGTTGAGGTCACTGTGGCCGCCCCAGCAGCAGCAGCAGGAGCAGCGAAGGGGGGTGCATGGAGGGCGTCATCGTACTGCAATTCAGTGGCGCACTCCTCACAAGCTGGCAGCTCACCGTGGCGCAGGTATATATGCCCCAACAAGGCGGCATTGAGGGCAACGTCGACGGGTGTTATCGTGGCAGGCTCACTTCGGCTGACAGGGAAGTGCCGCAAAACGCCGATAATGTTTGCAGCGCACAGGATCGGAAGTGTGCCGCCGTGTGATATACCTGTCGAGGACCGGACGGCGACTTCTGTGGCGCCAAACTCCAGTGCCGGCGGGTCCAGGGCATGTGCATATGCCAGGAGCACCACCCAGTTTACCGGCGTCACAACCCCCTTCGCAATTCTCGACAGCATTTGACACGCGGCAGTGCGGTAAACGTCATCAGCGAGAATGACAAGGCTGCCACGCACACGCGTGCGCTGCGAGGCGGTCTCAGCGGCATGTGTGAAGTCGGCATCACTCCAAAGACGGCGCAGAAGGGCTTCGTAACCCTTGAGCCCAATTTCTGTGTTTGTGCCAAGCGACTGCGCACTCAGCACCAGCACAAACAAGGAATTTGAGGCACGAGGCGCACTGATGTTCCTGTCTGACGCGGCGGTGACGCCGACCGACGATGCGGCAACGTCACACTTGCCAAGCACGCCGCCTTCAAGCACACGAATTCGACTCAGCATCGGTCCAATTTCCTCTACCTTGGGCGAAATATCACCGTAGAAAAATTGAGTCATGTGCGACACAGACACACCGGAGCGTGTGGCCCGGCTTGCACACATTTTTGACTCCACCTGCTGCACAGTAGACATGAAGTCTCTGGTAGCTGCACCCACGTCGGGAGAGCTGGGCACTGCATGAAGGTTGCCGTTATACGACGACGGGCTGCTGATCTGCACAGGCACGCGTTTGACCAACACCTGACAGCTCAGCGGTACGTGCGGCGATGTAGCGAGAGCGCAAGCGCATGTCGCAGTAAGCCCGTCGATGGGCGCCACCAACACAACCTGCTTGCACTCCTCTGGGAGCGACAGCCGTGCTGGTGGAAAACTCATTTTCTCAGACAATGCCGTAATAATGAGGCAAAACAGTCCTGCACACCAGACACACTCCCCCGCCAGACACGCACACACGCACACACACAGAGAGAGAGAGAGAGAGAGAGAGAGACGCAATGCGAGGCGCAGTGGAGTGGAGTTCGCCTACACGTTCGCTCAAGGCACCCAAAACGTTAAAATGGAGAAAAGGACAGAAGGCAAATGCAAATTAAAAAAAAAAGAGATACTTTAGGGATCAAAATTTTGACAACGCTGTGGCTGCTGCTGCTACTGCTGCCTCGTGGGTTTAGGGGGTGTCGTTTGTGCAGTATGAGCCCTGGATGTCACCAGCTGCACACAGAGCGCTCTTGACAAAATCACGTTTTTGCTTATATTTTGTCCGCCCCCAAAAAGGAGAGCCACGGCACCGAGGGCTGGGGGGGGGGGGGGGGGGGAGGGAGCTAAAGAAAAATGAAGAGAGAGAGGGGAAGGAGGCAGTGGAGGCGTGCGGCGTGAATGACGAATGGGGGAGCGACAAGTACGCCCAGCCTGCACAGACGGCGAAGGCACTTCAAGGAAAGACAAGATAGCGCAACGTTGCCCACCACCACCATGAAAAGACACACACCTCCGCACGCACACCAAGAGCCAGCAGGAGTGCTAATGAGCAGAGAAGCCAATGACAGCAAACGATAGAGGGATTGCCGCAGTACTCAGTCGCTGAGACACGAATGTGAACGAAGCGGATAATATCAGATCGGCCGTGTGATGGAGACGCACACATGCACTGCGTGAAAGAACTAAGACAGCGGTACATGCACATTGGTGACAGTTGGGTTAACAGAGCCACAGAAGGGGCAAGGAGTGAAGTGAAAGAAAGGAGAGAAACAGGAGGGAGTGGGGGAGTGCATTGGGAGAGACGGGGGAAGCGGCAAATCTGCTCGCCGACAGCCATATTACAAAGAGGATCTCTGAGAGGGGACCGGCAGAGAAAGGTGCAAGCCAGGAGTGGATGAGATACGCCCGTTCAGAGAGGGGGCGGGGGGGGGGAGGGGGAATCCCACCTCGGTGCATACATGAGGTGTAGGGAGAGCAGCTCGCTCACGGACAAGACGAGAGCCACAAGTCAGATTTCATACGCCTCCAATTTCTCCCAGCACCCCCGCCCCCCGTCGCCAAGCACACACACACTTAAGTGTCGATTTAGTATATATATATAGAGAGAGAGAAAGAGAGCAGCGTCCAACACTGCACGTGCATTGCCGCTGATATCCCCTTCTCACAGGTTATCGATGTCTCCTCCCTTACTTCGTGGATGCCTCAGTTTGAAGAAATACACGGAGTACCAGTGCTGTTTGCGGCTGCCGCCGCCCGCCGCCAACCCCTCCCTAGATGCCTCTTGTGCTTTGAGTTCGCCTGTTGTGTTCTTCTTTCGTTTTTTATATATGTTTGTGTGTGTTGGTGTGGGTGCTGCATCGCGTACTCACCACTTCCCTGCCATGGAAACACGCGAGAAGATGATCGCACTCCCCTCCCCCCCCCCACACACACGCAACACACACAAAGAAAAAAGAAAATGAAGAAGACGAGGAAGACTCGCACATATACAGTGGTGGCGTTCACAAAGACCGGAGACGCACGCAGATGCGTCGGTGCACCGAGAGAAGGGAGTGAGGGGCGGAGTGTAGTGGTAACAGTGATGATAACATCGAATGGGGAGAGTGTAAAATCGAAGTGGCCGACTGAGCGAATAAGCGGGAAAGAGAATGTATAATAGAAAGTCTCTGGGGCAAGAGGAGGATTCGACGTCAACAACAAGTCGTGCTGGGCGAAGGACATACTCACACGCGCAATATGAAGTCAAAAAACAGGTGCAACAAAAGGACCTGAAGATTAAAGGGCGACAGGCGACCAATCCAAAAAAAAAACGATTGATTACAGAACAGCTACCTTCGATCTCATGTCTTTCAGCGAAGCGAACCTTGGCGTCCGGCTCTTCGATTAAAGAAAAACTGCTGCATGCTCATAAGAGCACCTTGTGGCGGCGGGGTGCATCGCGCATGTGCGCATCATCGGTACCCTCTCATGGCCATGGTGCCGGACTCGACGCCAAAAATGGTTTGCGAAATACTGCGTAATCCCTTTACGTCTGTTCACCGGGAATGGGGGCTGCTGCACCAACGCCTCGCCGATGGTCCCTCATTAGCGAGGTGGGCTCCTGCTGTGTACTCTGCATCGGTTCTCTCCAGGGGGATCAAGGAGCTATGGGATGGGGTGCGCATTATTATATGGATACATATACATATATATATATACATACATACACATATTGGTGCTCATGTAGCACTTTGGTTCTCCCCCCAACCAAAAAAAACACAGATACGCCGTTTTTAGCCCCCTTCTCCATCGTCTGCGGCAGGAAGAGGGGAAACAACATCTCAGTTTGCTGGGTATCGATGCCCACTGTGAACCACTGTGTGAAGTGCTGGTGACAGCGAACTGTGCGCACCCTGGGGGAATACAAGTGATCACCCAGCAGGACTGCAGCGGTGCGAGTGCCATGAACTTGAGGCCCCCCTATGCAGACTTGCCAAGAAGGCATAGCGCATGGTTCCAGCCATCGTTACAGCTGGCATCGCTGCCGATCCCGTGACTGGAAAGCGAATTCGGGGCCGTCTCGAGCGCACCTCTTTTGTGCTCGCCGGCCACGTGTCCTCGTGGCAACCCGCGAAGAGGAAAGGGGAAAGCCCTCCACTCACAGCCCTCTCTCGAGTCGCCCCCCTCCCCTCTCTGCGAGATGCACCGAAACGAGCGCTGCGGCAATCGTGTTTGTGTGCGCGAGGGAGAGAGGAGAAAACCGAGGAACCCAGCACACCAACGCAAAGGTGAATACGCATTCACACGTGCCAGACTAGAGGTACAGGAGCAGCAGAGGCAAGTGCTTCACCTAGAATAAGGGGTAGAAAGAGAGAGAGCAACAGCGGCAAAAAAGGAGAATGAACGAATGCGAAGCGGGAGTGGTACGGCAAGGCCGCATATACGGTTTGATAGGGATGCGGTGGGGGAATGGGTAGCACAGAAGGTAGCCGGTGGGGTATAGGTGCGTTGTCCCTGCTCTCTTTTTCTCTCTCTCTCCCACTCCAGGACACACCAGAGGCTTTTCGGATGAAGCAGGGCTAATAGGAGTTGACTCAAAGTCTGCCCGGGAGAGGTGCACATCTGTTTCTGCGCGAGGTCTGTATGGGGCTACATGTGGTTAAGCCAGCAGAAAGAGCAGAGAACACACCATCAAGCCAATCCCTCCCCCTTGACGGAGCCGTGATGACCCACCCTTGAAGGCGCGGGCGCACCCGGCAGGAAAACTAAATAGGATAATAGAAGAAAACTCGATTTATGTGAAAACCAGGGAGGCGCCAAACACACGCCAAAGCGAGCACTGCAGGGCGTGCAGAGCCAAACGGCACTCCCTCTTGCTCGCAAACTCAATGGAGAAGGCCCTCAGCTCGGGGCGGTACTCCATCTGCGTGGCATCAAACAAACCAGCAAAGAGGCTCTTCACCAACGGTGTGGATACCATCACATTTGGGCCAAGTAGGAGCTTTGCGGTGAGGTGGCGTGGGTCATGTGGGGCAAGCTTTGCGATGAGGCAAAACTGATGCCGCTGCGCAGTATCCTCTAACGCACTCCACCATACAGCACCGCCGCCGCCGCGGTCATCCAGGAAAGCGGAAGGTTTCGCTGTCGCCACAGGGGAAGGCTCACCCTCCATGGGCGTCGGTGTTGGCTGTGTGTCTCGCCGATAGTCTACGATGAGGTCTGCCAAAGACAAACCATCCGCCCAGCGGAGAAAGAGACCGGCGGCCTCGGCGGTAGTGAACTGCACGCTCACAATCACACGTGCTGTGGTGGTGGTGGTGGTGGACAGGACCCCACCAGACCCACTGCTGTCGCGAGTCTCGAGGTGTTCCACGGCACCAAAGCGATGCGTGTAGTGGTACACGAGGTCATCTAGCACAGAGAGCAGGACTGACAACGCAGCAGTGCCGTCCTCGGCGAGCGCAGCACTCGTGGCACTCCCCGCGGAGCTGCTGCTTCGACTATCTGAAGTATACGAAGACACATACGACGAGTAGGAGGACGAATACGACCAGGAAGACGACGACGCAGACTCTTCGCAGGAGTGCGGCGCCGAAGGTTGCGGCGGGGAACGCGAATGGGACAAGGAAGCCGAGGACAGAGGGGAGAGGCGGTAGTTCGTCGACGGCACGGCATCCTTTCGCCCCTCGCGCGAGGACCCAGAAGCCGCAAAACAGGGATCTTCCACCAGCGCGGGGGGTTGGTCTTGGGCTCCAGGTGCGGTGGTAGCGGATAGTGTAAGAAGCACCCGGCGGTACCCCGCGGTTGCCGATGGCTCCTCCAGCTGCTTTGCCAAGCTTTCCAGCTCGTCCGCGCAGCATGTGGAGTAGACTTCCCAGTACGTATTCCACCTTTCCAGTTCCACCATTGCGGGGGGAGCAAGAAATGCAGGCAGGAGTACTGCTGATTGCACCAGTGCACCTTTCACCATCGGAAGCGAGGTGGTCCTCTCCGTGCTGTTCCCTTTGGCGCTCTGAAGAATTTTCCATGGGTGAGGTGGTATGTAACGTGCTGCAGTGGCGGCCCTAGACTGAGCCGCACCCGGCGCTGTGACGCTCATCTCGTCTGACGTCTTTGCTGGCACAGGCAAGTGCGGGCGTGACGAGCCCGGCGGCGCACTTGGTGCCTGAGGGGGTAAATGAAAGCAGCCGCGGCGCCACTGAGCGGCGGCAAAGCGTTGCTGCACTACGCTCCACCGGGCAGCCGCCGCCTCACTAGACGTGGCATCCGCAGCCACCGGGGGCATGGGTGGAGGATTGTGCGAGAAGCTTCGCAAAGGTGAGTCTGACGAGTCGACCGCAGCAAGCGAGCGACTGCGCTTTCGCACCACCACACGCTGGTTCACATCCTTCTCTGGATGTGGAGTGGGATCCATGCTCGGCGAAGGACTGCTTCTGGACTCCGTTGCACGTAGCAGAGGAATAAGCAGGTTGTGCAGTGCGCCATGAGAGTAGGGTGATCATGACGAGAATGTGCAAGCGCGCACATACATGGACACGAAGGCGCACGCCAAGTAAAGCCACGTAGTTAAGCACAGAGGTTTTTTTTTCGAGGGAGAACAAAAAAAAGAGAGAGAGAGGGAAGGGGGGTGGGGGGTGGGGTGTGTGAGGGTGAGGGTGAGAACAAAGAGACGCAAATCAAAAAGTGAGCCCATTTGCCGCCGTTCGCTTCTCTTTTTTTTCTCCCCCAAACCCGCCCCGTCATTCCTCTTCACAGCCCCGTAGCCAAAACCGAGGGGCATTGACTAGTGCAGAGACGCGGCGCGCCCAGGGGTCACCGGCGTTTGTGTTCCCATTTCTCCTTATCGTGTCGTCCATGCCTCGTCTCGGCACCATGGACAACTCTCCACGAAAGAGCACGGAGAGAGGGGGGAAGGAAGGCTGCTGGAGCGCGGGGGAAGGGAGGGGGGGAAGTGTGGTCAAGACGGATCAGTGAGGCGGGTCGAAGATGAACGGGAGCGAAGGGAATGGAAACAAGAGCCCTGAATAGGGGGGGGGGGAGATGCTCTGGATATCTCGTTTTTTCGCATGCGTCCCCCACCAGTGTGACCAAGAAGTAACTATCGTGTGTGTGTATATTTCCTACCGCGTCATGTGTGCGAATATTTGTGTGCATTCGTCAGAGCATTGGTGCTAGTGTGGGTGCAGGCAGAGATGCATAACGAAGGTTTTTGTGGTGGGAGAGACGTGTCCTCTAGCAGGAACGCTTCAGTAAATACATGGCACTGCACTGCAGTCCAGGTGAGGGAGAACGGGGGAAACAACTCAGAAGGGGGCATGGGTACAAGAAAAGAGCGTGCGAGCCCTTCCCCCCCCCCCTTACCGCCCCGTGTGTGTCTCTCTCTCTCTTCTTCACGTCCCCTTGGGCAGGCCTGGATAAACGCGCAGCTGCTGGGCCCTATTACGCTAGCTCTCTCGCTACCTACCTCATGGGCTACTTCTTGAGGTGCCCTCCTAAAACTGACTGCCCCCCTCTTGAAGGTACGGCGGTGCTACTAGGCAGCCCGCCCCCCCCCCAGAAGGGGATTTGGTGGAAGGCCGCGAGGAGACATTACCACGATGTCTTGTGTCATGTCATTGCCGAACCAGAAGGGATTCATACTGCTCACGACCCGGACACCCATTGCAATCATCTGTGTAATCCCTAGACGACCCAAGAAGGGAAATGGGAGGGAACACAAATGTCAGGAAAGAATGAGCAGGACACAAATACAAAGAAGATGAAGGGCGCTAAAACAAAACACCTGCGGCAGGTCCTGGTTTGGGGGCTCTGCACGTTAGTTTATCTGCCCCTCCGCCTCGTCGTCTTCGTTGTAGTCAAAGTCTTCCTCGTCCCAGTCGTTGCCGACGCGCTGCGTCTGCGCCTCCTGCTGCTTCTTGGCGCGCTGCTTTCGGTTCCCCAGCAATTCCTCGTCGCTGTCGCTCAAGACCTCCGTCACCTCCGGCTGCACTTTTTCCACTACCGCAGCGGCTTTTTTGCCCTTCTTGGAGATTTTCTTCGCCTTTTTACCTTTTCGCCCGCCGTCGTCGTCGTCACTCATAGCGGCATCGCCACCGATCTTCGGGCCTCCAATGCTTTGGCTCTGTTTGGGGGCGCGGCCAGCGCCAACGGCGCCCTTCTTCTTGTTCTTGTGTTTTCCTCCACGGCCACGGACACTGTCATCGTCGCTGTCGTTGTCAAGGTCGCGTGAGGGACCCAGGCTGAGCTGCTGTAACTCGGCCGCGAGATCGTCGTCAGCAGCCGCGTCACCCTGCGAGGCAGCGTTCGTCGCGTCGTCTAGCAGATTGTCGCTGTCATTGTCACTATACTGCCTACCCCGGTGGTTGCGATGTGTCGCATCTTTCACCTTGCCGGCACGACCTCGCCTACCCTCGCCATCGCTCTGATGTTTTCCACCAGATGCACTCTCCGCATCCCCGTCAAAGTATCTGCTGCCTCCAGCGCCACCGCCGCGGCACCCACTGCGGCTGCAGTGAACCCCACCAGCGGAAGACGAAGATGGAGCCGTTACGGTGCGTCTCACGTCACCCGTGGCCGCTGCCTCCTCTGTGCGTCCTGGCTGTGCATTGGCGCGTGAGACGGCGTCCACGTCGAGCAAGGTATCCGAGTCAGCGACCTCGGTCACGGCGGCGTCCACCATATGAGTTGTGGTGCCGGAGGGGAGTTCCACCTTGACGAAGTGGGCAAGGTCGCGGAACAGATTTGGTTGCATAAGCAGCAACAGCGAGTGATTAGCACCGCCATCGCCGCTGCCGCTAGCGTTACTTGTCATCGAATCTTTCTCTATCACCTCAGTGTCGTTGTCGCGGCACCAATCACGAAGCTTCTCGAGTGCGGTTTCAGATGTCGTTGTGCAGCGAATCTTCATCTTGGCTCTCGCGATTGGGATGATATCGGAGTCGATGAGAAGGTGAATGAGACCCAGCGCCTGTTTCTTCACAGGCTGGTCAAGCTTCACGGCAGCGCCGATAGAGCGAAGCGCCTGCTCTATCACTTGTGATGGGAAGGGGTGCTGCGTTTTGGTGTTGATGCACTTCTGTGAGATGATGACGGCGATATCCTTGAACATCTCGTCCACCTCAGCCGTGCGCTCCTGTTGCGCCACTTGAAGCTCCCCGTGGTCCAGCATGTACTTGATGGCCTCCTGCTCCGTCATCTGATCTCCGAAGACGGCCTGAATCTCCTTCTCCGAGGCGAGGAAACCGCGAGCGACGTTCGCAAAAATGCGCTCGACCTGGAGCACCTCATCCAAGCGGTTCTCCGTACCACTACGGTAGGAGATAACCTTGTTCTTGTAGCATGCAATCTCCAGTTTGACCCCATTCTTTGAATACCGCACTACGGCGATGTTTGTGTGGCGCCGCTGCGACAGCGGGAACTGCATACGCGCACTCATGGTGCAAACTGCCAGTCCCAATATCTGAATGAGTGGCTGTGCTTGGGTGAGGAGGGGGAGCGGCGAGGGGGAGGGGGAAAGGGAATGACAAGCTTCAGTTCCTCTCTCTTTCTCTGTTCTTAGTTAGGTACACGACACATGTATTTTTATTTAGCGAAGGCGATTAATGTGAGGGAGGTGTGTGTGTGTGGGGGGGGGGGGGGGAGATTTACACAGAACTCACTTGATCCCTGGTCACAGGCTACACGCACACACCACGACAGCGAAAGGAATGTGCTGTCAAGCAAGCAAACGCGTACAGCAGTGCAAAAGCAGTTGAAGGAGAACACTGGATATGTGTTTCCTCCGTCACGGACGAAGAAAAAGAAACACACACACACACAAAAAAAGCACATGATTGTACGGAAACGTCACATGAAACAAGTTGAAGACCGCCAGTGTGTCAGGGGCAACGAGAAGGGGGAGAGGCAGATATATTTGATGGCCCGCGTGTGTGTGTGTGTGTGATTGCAGGAGACGGGTGTGGAAAAAAGAAGACGCCACAAAGAAAAAAAGGGGGTTGGGTTGGTGTGTAAGTTTTTAAAAGGGGACAGGGAGAGGAGAGAGGTGCACAGCTCTGGAGGGAAAACATACGACTGTCATTCTTCTGGTTCCGCAAAGGGCCACTGTGCTGGGAGACCATCGCAGTTGCATCGCCTGGTGGAGGGGGTCTCCGGTGAGTGTCAAAACTACTCACAGACCACTCGATCATTCATGTGGTTTGTCATAGCAGAACCGTTATCATTTGACATCGCACCCCAAAAGTCAACGACCGCATCACCGTCGCCTTGTAGCGCAATAACGTACCATTGCCAGCGCTGTTGATGTCAACGTTTTTTTTCTCTCTCTCCTCCTTCAAAGGTGTGTGTGTGTATTTGTGTATGTGCGTGTGTGTGTGCGTGTGTGCTTGGGTGCCTTGGAGTTCACTGCGGAGTACGCGAGAAGAGGCTCAGACAGAAAGGCACCAGGACATCGCGGCTGATACGCAAGCGCGCAGAGGAAGGGGTGGGGGAACAGGAGGTGCGTGTATTGCGCTCACATTTCATCGATGGATGCGCTACTTGAAACGGAGGATGTGCAAGACGGTCACCCCCCCCCCAACGCTAACGCAGGTGCAACAGAGCACGTAAAAGTACAAGAAGAGTAACGAGAGAAAAAAAAAAGATGTGTTTATCGTACAGATGGCGTACACGTCTACGGCAGGTGATCCCAAAAAGGAGCATGAGAGAGGAAGAAGGGGGGGGGGGGCAGGTGGAACGAGCAAGCGGTGTACATCTGTGACAGGTGAAAGATGAAGTGTGCGTGTAAGCGTGCCATTCCTCTCCCCCAATACCCATCATCATCCAACCACACACACATACACACACATTTGACAACCAATACACATTTGATTTTGCGAGAAAGGCGACATAACCACAGCTCACCCGCACGTTACAGTGGTTACGCTTGCGTGCGGCCAAACTTTTGTCGATATTGACACAGCTTTTCATCCTTCACACGCACCAGTTCCTCTAGCTTCACAATCTTCTCCGAGAGTATGGCGACGGTCTCACGCAGTTCTTGAATGGTGTAGTCCTTCTCTCGCATACTGTCAGCCAGGCTCGTCCTTTCATTCACTGCGGGCGGCGTCGGCGGTCGCTGTGCCTGTTGGTGCGGAGGAGGTGCTGGTCGATCCGCTGAGATAGACCTTTTCGACACCGCAGCGCGGGCAGACGGCGCTGCAGATGAGAGGCGCCCGCTTCTAAGGTTAGCAGGGCCTGCAGAAGCTCTGCCAACCACCACTCTATTGCTGTCTCGTGGCTGTATTTGTGAGGGCGAAGGGTCCACGTGACGTGCCCCCTCAAGCACTTCAATATCTCCCTTGGCATGCATCTCGTCCCGTCTCGCTTTGATCTGCGCGACCTTCATTCGTAATGCGCGTAAGAAGCGCTCGATGGCGCCGGGCACAGCTGCTACAATGTCTTCCAATTCCTCTTGCGGGACCTCAAAGTACAGCTTACTCAACACTTTGGAATTCAATGTGTTCCAGTTATCCAGCTTCTTCGCGTGCGACATTGCCGGGACGTAGTTGTGCAGCTCGACCAGTTTGGGGAAGAAAAACTTCAGGATTTCCGCAACGCAGCAGCCATCCGCGAAGTCTCGGGCGATGTTGCGCTTTGCACGCGAGGTGGGGATCTCATCTACCCACATGTAAAGCTCATGAAGACTCTCCTCAGTGAAAGGGACGAATGTCATGGCGACAGTGCTGCAGCGACCGAGATAGACGTCTCCGTGGGAGTAGCGGCAGTGTGTGTGTGTGTGTGTGTTGGGGTGGTGTCAGGGGTTCCGTTCTATATATATATATAAACAATCTGGAGGTGCCCGCGCGTCGACCGAGTGGATGTTCTCGAGGCCAACTTACACGAAAAGAAGGGGTGGGGGGGGGGGTGATAAAGCGGCGGGGAGAAGAAAATGCGATTTGCTTGACCGTTGGTGAGTTTTGCCCCCCCCTTTTCCTGTAGTGGACTTTGCAGGTGAAGTTACGGGGGTGAATTCGAGGCGGTCAAAGAAAGGAAGAGGGGGGGGGGGATGAACAGAGGGAGGGAGGGAGACCGCCAGGCAAGGGACTAGAACGACTGGGCAGAAAAAGTGAAGGTCGCGTGAAAATGATTAGGGATTACGGTTGGCGCGATATCCAGCGTTTTCTCATGTAAGAACTGCGAAGAGAAGCAGCGCTATGCGGCTCACGTGTGAGTGTGATGTTTTTCTGCTTACCATCTCTACACCCACCATCGTGTTGTCCTCGTCACCAGAACCCCTCCCTTACGAGTTCCTCTTTCTATGCGTGTGCCGGGTAGTGCGTGTGTGTGTGCGCGTGTGTGCATTGACTCCGTCTAATGGGCGACCCCCCCTCCCCCCCCCCCCCGTAGTCAATGTATCTAGGTGCGGAGACTGAGAAGGAAGGGGGGGGAACGAAGATGAGTGGGTGGGGATGAAGCATCACATTAACGGCTGCGTTCCTCGCTCTGCTAATGATACAGGCCCCCTCTCCACTCCTCCCCCGAACACCACCACCACCCGGATCGGGGAGGAGTTGGCGTTGATCTAAAAAAAAAACTGGAAACAAAAAGATGAAGAAATAAAGAGGGGAGCCACATGGACACCCAACCCCCCCCTCCTCCTCCCCCCTCCAAACCCCGCCGCGTGTAATACCGACAAGAAGGGGCAGAGGGGAGCAAAAGGGAGGGCGGGTGGGGGGGGATCGGGGGGGAGGGGCGATGAGGAGAATTAACGGCGATGACCAAAAGTACTAGAGGATGAGGACAACAACAACAGCAAAAGAGTAACGGTGCCACTGCGCTGCCCCAAGGCCAATTTAGCGAATCGGCGCCAGCATCCACATATATGCAGAGTCTTCTATACCTTCCCAGATATTTCACGAGGTCACAGAGGGGGGAGGGGGGGGGGCAGAGCGTTCACGCGGGTGATGGAACATCACATAAACACTTTGAAGATAGCGTTTCTTTTAACGTGGAAGCTCCAGCCTATTCATATCGAATTCTTGTACACCTGCAGGGCCCCGATGATGTCCTTTACCCCACACACAAAGTCGTCGGCCGCCTGTGCGTCCGTTACGGTGTGCTCTCTTACAATGGGCAGCGCGTCTGGGTGAGATGTCCCGACCAACACGTTGTTTGTCTGCCACGCTGATCGTGCCATTGGGGTTCGGAGTGGCGAGGGTGAGGGTGGTGGTATTAGCGCCGATCGTGTCTCTGCCCTTCCGGTGTGAAGAGGACGGCTGAGATCTCGGTCAATGGCAGACGTCCTCTCTTCCGAGCTCGCGTGCGGCGCAGTGGATACGACAAAATCACCTGCGTTAGAACACTTCTTGTCCACGGCGGGGTGACCCCGTTTGTAATTACTGGATAACGAGGGGTGAGCCCTCAGTCCGTGATCGGTGGAAGCTGCTCGACTGCTATGTCGCTCAAAGGCGGCGGTGGCGCCATACCCCACCTCACCGCCGCGCCCGTCGGCATCGCCTCGGCGACTGTCGTCGAAGTACTTCCGCTTTGGCAAGTCGTCAATGTCGTCAAACTCGTATGTTTGACGGCTTCGGTTTGTGTAGGTGGCAAAGGAGGTACGCGATGCGGACTGTGCGGACTCGTGCGATCCCCCCCCACCCCTACGCCCACTTCCATGTTCGGCAGCAGCGGCAGTGGTGGCAATACCACTACTGCGTCGGTGAGGGGTGAGGGAGGGGATGTGGCTGGCGTACGTGTACGGAAACGGCGACAATGACCTGCTCGTGGCGTCACGCTCTGCATTTCGCACGTAGTCGTACCAGTGTGTCGAGGGACGGCTCGGGCTGCTGGAGCTGCGGTGCCGCAAAGGAGCCTCGTCGACGGCGGACGCAGTGCGTGAGGCAGTTCTGTACGCTCCAGGAGCGGCGTTGGCCCATCGCTGCCTGGCAGATGCCGGATATGGGCGCTGCCTTAGTAGTGCCGATGTGTCATGTGAAAGTCGAGGGTGGGTTTTGTACGTCGTTTCGGAGTGGGTCCCGGAGTGGGCCGCCGCGCGATATCGTGTGCGAGACGTCCCCGCATCTTCGTCTGGACCTTCGCTGTAGATACTCCCGTCCCTGAAGTAAGGGCGCGCCGATTGGTAGCGAGAGCGCGACTGGCCGTAGTCTTTGGGGAAAAAGCGCGGCAACATGTCGACATTGTCGGCCCTGGCAGCGTCCACCTCGCCGTATAAAGCGCGTGAACGCTGCTGCACAGGCGGTGGCGGCAGGGGCTCCGGCCTGGACGAGGACGTTGAGCGGTGCCGCTCCCTCTTGTCCCTTCTTCCCTCTTCTTCGGTGCAGTCGGTGCACCGCTTTGCTGTTTTCTTCGATACCTTCTTTGTCGTCTTCGTTGAGCTGCGGCTGCGGTGGCGGCGGTGATGTTTGCCTTTTATCATTCCGTCTATATCGCCTGCGGCTGTGACATCGAACTTGTCCTTCTTGCGCGAGCGTCGCGTTGACGCGTCCAAGACTGCAGGAGGAGTCGCCCCTGTGAGTCCTGCCGCCTCGCGCCGCATCTGTAGTCGAGAGAGCTGAAACGCAATGGACGTGGCGAGGTCGCTGTCCAGGTCACTGTCATCCTGTAGCCCAAGCGCGGAAACGTCACCGGTCCGAGTCGACGGTGTACGCACGGAGCCACGGCTGTGACGCCCATGACGCTCGTGGCCGTGCTTCCGCCTCCGGCGCCGGTCGTCACCGCTGTGCCTTGCCTTCCTGTTCTTCTTTGACTTTTTCCTTTTGGGGGACCTGTGCGAGCACGATACCTTCGAGGAAGGTGGAGAAGACTGGCGACGGCTTGAGACACTGGTGCTGTGGCGGCTGGTGCTCTGCGGACGCCTTTCGCAATGATGATGACCTTTTCGTTGACTCGCTGCCTTTTCCGCGGTGTGCGACACTCTAACCTCCGTTTCAGGCACAACAATGGAGAAGGTGGGCGGTGGTGGTAACGGTTCGGCGCTGCCACTCGCACCGTAGGCAGTTGTGGTATCAGTGTTCTCTGCTGCTGCCTTCCCTAGTAAGGAGCGCGAACGGGAGCTGCTGCCATTTTTTTTCGTCTCATCGTCCTGTTGGACTGGCTGCTGTGCTTCAGCGGGCACGGAAGGCGCGGCAGGAGAAGCCGCCGCCGCCACCGCTGCCGCCGCCGCCGCAGCCGCCACATCAGCGACGTGATCAACCTCGCTGGATGTTTCACTGTTGCCGCTGCGCTTACTTGGCGAATCCGCTGCCACTACCGACGAGCCCCCCGCATCAAAGGCCTTGGTGGGTTGAACAGCACTTTTGTTGGACCGATGGCACTCTGCCGAGGCGCTGCGATCCCCATCGCGACTGGGCGTGCTCATGGCTCTCATACGTTTCTCCACCCCCCTCCTCCTCTTTGGTGGGATTGCGCTGCTGCTCGAGGCACTCCTTACCGGCACCCTCGTGGCCTCTCTCTCAGAGGCGGATCTCATCAGCGAGGGGGGCGAGGGATATCCCGCTGCCGGCTTCTGCTCAGTCACCTGCTGCACCCCTGAACGTCGGTTGGTGCTGGAGTGCTGCACACCACGATCCATCTCCCAGAGGGGCCGCGATACAGTTGGGGGCGAAAGGGTGCCCGCAGAGAGCGGACCTTCCTCGGCAGCAGGGCCCACGAGGTGGAGAGGCGGTGGGGCTCCGACCACCGCCGCCGCTGCGACCGCACCAGCCTCAGCTGACGCAATCAGAAACTGCTCCATCGCCTTTTGCTTTGTCTTGCTCGAGCGCTCGCGCAGCGCAGACTGCCAGTCGTTAGACAACTGTGACACACTGTCGACAGTTAGCAGAGGCATAAAGAGTGGGACACTTGTGGCTGACGCCAATGCCGCAGACTTCGAGGCTACATGCCGCTGGGCGGCCGGCTGAGAGCGAGTCTCCGCAACGTCCACCGAGGTCTCTTTTTTCTGCACGCCAGTGCCGAAGCCAAACACGTCTGCTTCAGCGTCCCTTGTCGTAGAGTCGTGGCCGCGGCCGCGACGAAGTGCCGATATGGATCCGGTGAAGGGCTTTGCTGCCGCTGAAGGTGCATCCACCCGCTTTACAAACGATGCCGGGGTTTCGGCAACGTCGTCGTCGTCGTCGTCGCCCGCGGGCGACAAGGGCGCCGCGTTACTTTCATGGATCGGCGCCACCGTTTCGGTCAAGAGCGGCCCCGCTGCCCCGTTCGTTGGTGCGTGTGAGGAGCGCGCAACACCAGCAGGAAGTGTTTGGGCTTTTGGATCAGTGGCATTGCTCCGTTGCGTCAAGCTGCGTGTGCCCTTGCTTTGGTCAACGGTGGGAGTCCGCTGAACGGGCGTCGTCGCCAAGACCGGCATCCCACTGCGAGTGGTACCAAAAACCAGTGTGGACCTAGCCGCCCGATCGGTCTGCGTTCCGCTGCTGGACTGCAGCGTGAGAGGACGCGGGTGTCGCCTGATGTTCGTGCCATCAGTGATCTGGACTGTGCTCTTCTCAACTTCGTCACCGGAGGAGGGCCACGCGCCGTTAGAGTGCTGATCTGCGTCAATGTTACTGTGCGGGTGATGGATGTGGTGTTGTGAGGGAGACACACCAAGCTCCGATCGCAGCACCAGCCGCGGAAGGAGCTGCATCGGCATTGGTGTGATGCCCATGTATTCCTGCAAAGGCAGTGGAGCGATCGCCTCTACATCCTCCACCATGTTCACAGCGCCGTAGTACTCATCGTTCTGGGCCGCGCGATAGGGTGCGCCTGGCATCGCGGCAGCGGAGGTGGAGCGTCGAAAGCTATCAGCGCAGCTGCGCGCAGGTTTCTCGTGCTGGCGCCGCCGTCGAGACTTGCGGCGATGTCCACTGTAAGACCTGTCCGCCGACCTTTCATCCGAAAAACGGGATTCGCTCCGGGCAGATAGTCTCGGAGACGGCGATGTCCTCTTCAAGCCCGTCGCTGGTCCGTCGCTCACCGAAGCTACTGCACGCCTGTGTTTGCGACCGCTCCCCTCCAGCGCAGCGTCAGCAGTGTGAGACTCGGTTTCGTCGCCAGCGCTGCCGCTACAGCGCCATGATTGCACACCATGACCTGAGGCAATATATCGTGATTGTGGCGAGCGTGTGCTACTGCTGCGAGACCGAGCCGTGATCGCGGTGGCCGATGGAGAGAGAGACATTCGAGGACTCACACTTCGAGAGGACAGCGCTGACAGCGCACGTCTAAAACGCTTGCGGTCTCCCTCGCTGAGCATATCATTGGCAAGATGTTTGTCGCCTCCCTCGTGCCCATGTGCACCCTCGTCTGACCTCTGGTCCTGAGGTTGGTGTGTTCTGTTGCGGCGGCTTGGGGAAACAGAGTCACTCCGCCCTGGCTTCACGTGATCAATTAGCTTCTCCAAAACCAAACCGTTTTCTGTAACCAGAGCGCCGACGCTGCTCCCGCGTCCATGTTGCTGAGACGCTGGCGATGAAGTATTCGTTGCCGGAAGCGTCGCAGCTCCCTCCTTGAATGGCAGCAACGACATCTGCACAACCGTATCGCTCTCGGACGCCGATGAGTCCTTCCTCTTGCGACGCATCACCACCACGAGTTTTTTCCGGAACACTTTGTGCCCGCTGGGGTTTACGGGCGCCGGCTCTGAGGAAGGTCTCGAGGAAACAGAGGGTGATACACTACTGCCGACGCGCGTCTCCGCCGCCTGCACGTCCCAGACAAGTTCGTCGGCCGGCACCCCGCCGCTAGATAGGGGAGAGGAGGACGCGACAAGCGCGTCCATAGCTGCCGCCTTCGCTGCAAGCAGGTGCGGAGCATCATGGTCGTCGCCGCCGCTGTGATAGAAATAAGGCTGTCGAAGGTTAGCAGGCGGACGTAGTATCGCTATGCCTTCGGGCTGGTTGGACGGCGTGCCGTGCCGCGATTGAGGCGCGGGTGAGCCCTGGCGCATCATAATATCACGCAGACTCACGGGCTCCAAGGTGGATAGGTGCTGCTGGGCTGCGTTACCAAACCCCGACCCCCTGTGGCGGTGACGGCGCTCGTGCAACAGTGGATCGACGTATATCTGCGGCTCGTCCGCGGTCACTGCCGCCGCCGTCTCCCTAACCTTTGCGCCTCCCGATGGTGCCAGCGGTGTCGCTATTGAAGCTGACGGTACCCCCTTGTGTAGCGGCTTCCCGTGCTTGAGTACTGTACTCCGCGTGTCTGAGTTGTGGTGGCGCTTGTCACGAATCGGCGATGGCTCCCGTCGTACCTCCTGTGTGGCCGCCACGGGCACGGAGACCGGCAGGTCGTCTGGCACGCTTTGCCCAGAGCTGTTGTCTGTTATAGTCGAGGGGGAATTCCTAGAGGAGGTAAAAGGATTCGCTTCTCTGCGTGGGGGCAGGGCACCGGCGTCCGCAGCGCCGCTGGCGCGGCCTCGCTTTCCTCCGCCCACTTGCATGCCGCAACTGCGGTTGTGGGGTGTGGACAGGGATACGCCACGGTATGCCGACAGCCCGGGTGGCGTCCCCGGTGCTCTTGAAGGGTTCAAA
This sequence comes from Porcisia hertigi, assembly GCF_017918235.1. Classification (NCBI taxonomy): domain Eukaryota; phylum Euglenozoa; class Kinetoplastea; order Trypanosomatida; family Trypanosomatidae; genus Porcisia; species Porcisia hertigi. The sequence goes on from NC_090593.1 coordinate 635,112, forward strand.
TAATGTTGCTCGTGGCCACCGCTGTCGCGACTTGGCTCCTCTGTACCCTCTCGCGGCGTCAACGGCGGCGATGGTGTCTGGTCTGGACTTCTAGTACCGCCGCTGTTTCTGCTTCCGCCACGACTTCTGGCGCGGCCGCCGCTTTCGCTTAAGCTGTGGCGAGGCGGTTGGGAGTGGGTCCCCTGTATTATGTGGGGAGACGAGGTCGACGAAGAGATTGGCCATTCACTCGACCTCTGCCACTCCTCTGGATGTGCTTTCACGGGTGAGTCGTAGGGCTGCTGCTGCGGGGGGTCGTCGCTGCCGGTGCTGCTCGAGTCTGCGTCGCTGCTACGTGAGCCACGGCTACTGCCCATGTCATCCTCTGGGTCCAGACTTTCCCGCTGCGATCGATGCGCCCGCAGAGTCTCGCTCACTTCCGTTGGGGGGTCATCTTGGTACGCGTCTGACGGCCAACGCTGTCGCGGAGGCAGACGGCGCACGACTGCGGCGGCAGCAAATACACTGCTCGTTCCGTCGCGATTGTGCGGTTGGGTCAGTACGTCGTCATCTTGCCCACCGATTCTCGTCCGAGGGCTATTCGCGCGAGACACATCGCCGTTTCTCTCGGAACTACGCAGGAACTGCTGCTGCGGGATGCGAGCGCAGTGCTGCGATGCTACATCAAGTGTTACCTCATCGCCCTCTTCTTCAGGTGGGGGAGGCGCAGAGGGCACTGTCACTGAAACCGATAGTGGCGGCTCGGCCGAGCTCGCATACTGGCCCCTCTCTCCCCTCCCACCTTTGCGGCTGTGTTGGTCGCTATGCAGAAAGGAGACATCGTGGCTGTGCATTTTCCGGGCGTGCCGCGGCGGGGTCGCGGTGGTGGACATGACCGGCGTTTCGATATCGTAGCGCAGCGACGGCTCCGCAGACTCGTAGTCGTCGCTGTCATCCTCGCCTACTTTGTTGTCATCACGACGGTCACCTCGCCTGTCCGGGCTGGCAGGCAAGACCCCTACGAAGCTAATTCGGCGGCGGTTCACCTTCGGCGTCTTGCTGCCTGTGGCGCTCGGTTGCCTCAAAATAGACCTCGGTGTGTCGGTGGCAGCGGAACTGGAGACGCTGACGGGGCTAGTGGGAGCGGCAATGGCGCTGGCTATGGTGACTGGGGGTACAACAATCTGGGCAAGACCTCTTTTAGGCAACCTGTCGGAAAAGAAGCCCTGCAAGTGAGCTGCACCACCGCTGGTGTCGCACACCTCCGCACTCTTTTCATCGACGCAGTCTAAATCAAGCTCTTCCCGTGGCACGGCTGCGGCGGCCTCTGGTGAACTCTGCCGCAGAGAGCTCCCATACAACACCTCGTCCTTGATACTCGCTCTCAGCGCATCCCCAGGGGCACTAGGTGATGCGCTCACGGCAGTGGATTGCGATGAAGACCTTGACTGCTGCTGCCGCGGCGGCGACGATGGCGGCACCGCACCGGTGTGAACTGTACGACTATCAGAAAATCTCCCTGGGTGACGTGTAGCCAGCGGGACACCGTCGTCGTCGTACCCAACGTCGATCTGCAGTCGATCCGTTCGGTGTGGCGAGTGCGATCTATTCGCTGGATGGATGGACGAGGCAGGGGCGGGCGAGTGGAGTGTGGTGGGCGGCGATGTAGGCGATCTACGCGTAGAGCACTGGTGACCGCCGAGGCGCGGCAGTCGAGGCGCACACTGGTCCATCGCTACGAGTGCGGAGGCTTTTCTTGCCTATCTCCCCCTTCTTGTGAAGTATGGGGGGGGGGGGGTTGATGGCACCTCACACAGGAGCGAGAACGACAGAAAAGTGCGCCCGTGTGCGCCGGTACGTCGTACAAGGGCAGCGCAACCCAGTAAACAGCAACAACAGTAGCAGCGAGTAAAAAAAAACGAAACGAAAGGGAAGAATAGAAAAAACGAACGCACAACCAAATGGACAAATATCTCACAAATGAAAAACAAATAGGGATAAGCGCTTGCGAGTGGTCGCCCATAAGTTGTACACAAACATGTATGTGGGGTGGGCGAGGGGGGGGGGGGGGACTGATGAAAAAGCGGGCGAGAAGTGCGTGAAGAAGAGGGGGAGAGAAAGAAGGTGGGATGGGGGGATCGAGCGAGAATGCGTGAAGCTCCCGAGACACACACACACACACACGCGCAGAGAGAGAAGACGTGTGCGTGTGCGTACATCTATATGTACATATATACGATTCCCGCCATGATTGTTGTACATGGCGGATGACTATCACCACTCAAGTACCGCAATTTTTATTTTCTCGAAGCATTGCGAAAAAAAAATGTCTTCATTTGTTTTTTTAAGAAAAAGGCAATATCAGTGGGGGGGAGCCATCCAATATGTCTTCAGGCTCGAATGTGGTAGAGGTGATGGTGGTGGTGGTGTGTGCGTGTATGAGAGAGAGAGAGGGACCAGGAAACAAGTATCCTGATCCATTTAGGCGGGCATTTCTACCTGATATGTCCCCTCACCTATACAGCCTGCTTGAATTTATTCACACGTGATACGGCCATTCTCCACGTACACACCAATTTGTTGCAGTGCATTCAAAACGGAGAGGTTGGACCGAAGCAGCGCGAAATGATTGCGCTCCGCCGGCGACACATATAGTCGCGCAATGCGCAACACCTGCTGCACTGTTGTTGGCACCGTTAGATCGGTTCGGATAGCCGCACGCATGAAGTCTGAGATGACCTCGCGTGGGGTGACGCTGGCCTGCCACATGTCAGGTACAGTGCACTGCAGCAACATCGCGTCTGCACTTGACCGGTCAGGTGCCCACAAGAACGACACTGGCCGCACTGGAGAGAAGGACTCGGTAGAAGCCTCGGGTGCTACTGCCTCTTCCGTCGGCGACATGTCGCCATAGGTTTGTGGCGGCCGCTCCCCGGAACTCGTCGCGAAGCTCATCTCTGCTTTCAACGCAGCTCTCGATACTCCACAGTAGAACATGGCGGGGTTGTCGAGCAGCCCGTTCGCAGCCATGAGCCCCCCGCACTTGGTCCGTAGCGCCGCCTCCATTGCCGTGCTCACGTCTGTGACGCCGCCGTTTAGCACCACTGGTACTGAGAGGTTCTCGCGGATGAGCTTGACAGCCTCAAACTGCACGGGTGCACTTGGGTGGCAAGTAGGGGATCGGCCGTGCACCGTCAACCACGACGCGCCGGCCGCTTCGCACTGACGAGCGAAATCGACGCTGTGGCGCAAGTCGGTTTTAATCCGCATCTTCACCGCGCACGGCAAAAATGGAGGTGCGGTGCCAGCGCAATTGCTGCCCTCGCCAGTGCCGTTGCTGGTGACTGTCGGCGCTGTGTTGCCATCTGGCATGGCGTTGCGAATGCACTGCACCATATCTGCCACCTGCTCTGGTCGGTCTAGCAGGGATGCCCCAATTCCTTCCTTCATGGCCCACCGTTGCGGGCAACCGCAGTTCAGGTCAATACCGTCGCAATAAGGGCGAAGGAGCAACGCAGCCTGTGCGGCAGAAGGCCCACTCTTGGCAGCGAGCTGCACAACAAGTCGGTCCTCGCCTTCGTACCGCGCGAACTCGGCGTGCCGTGCATGCGGCGACTTTACAAAGCTCTCAGCAATGATCATGTGTGTGTAGCTGATGCGCGTCCCCCACGCCCGGCAGACTTGGCGAAAGGCCGGCCTACTACACCGCACCATGGGTGCTTGAATAAAACAGAGGGAGCGGTAAAGCTGCCACCAGTCGTGCAATGTGCTGCTTTCAGTAGCGCTGATACAGTATTGACCACAATCGCTATTTTTTATCGAAGCACCATGCGGGGCGTTCGCATTGCATTCCGTGACCAAAGCGCTTTCCTGCTCAGCCCATGTGGCACACGGCGCTGTGAGGGCATGGCGAGACTGGCACGATATGGCTGCGTCGTACTCGCGGGATAGATTCACCACCGCAGCCGCGACAGCTCGGTCCGCTTCCGCGATGAGCTCTGGCAGACACACGCGGTGAGGCAAAGAATGAGGGTCTTCCGCCCACGCACGCTCGTATGGTGCCCAGTCGTCGGCCATGCTCTGTAGAGTACCAGCCCACCGAGAAGGGGAGATGAGAGGGGAGAGGGGAGGGGGAGGGGGGGGGGGCAAACAAGGGAGGGATCAGGAGTATCAAGGGAGGTACAGATCGCATAAAACGTAACAACGCGAAGCCCACGGGCACACGTACACATTCATGAATGGGTGAAAGAAGCGACATGGGGCAAGAAGAGAGGGGGCGGAAAAACCGGCAATTACTTTGCACCAGTGAGTGTGTGCGCGTCGTATTGACGCGATAGGCGGGAGGGGTTGTCTATGTATGTGTGTGCGTGTGCGTTGGGGAGGAGGGGAAGGGGGGAAGGCTGAGAGCAACGTGCCTTCTTTTTTCTGCAGCAAATCTGCGTGCGGAATTTGAGGTAGAGGGGGCGGGACGAGGGGGGCATGCGTGCGTGTTTGAAGAAAGGAGCGCCAAAATACTTCACCCTATCAAGGGTGGCGAAACACTACAAGAAAAGTCGATGGTGTCACGGAGAGAATCATATATATATATATAAATAAAAAAATATATAGACTTACACAAAAGTGCAGATATTTTCGCAGCAACAGGGAGTTCGCCTCGTGCGAGGCCTCCTCACGCATATCTGGAGATTATCATTTACATACATATCCCACTGCCACTTGACGGACTCTCTTCAACATGAAATTCGTAAAGCGAAAGAGACGCAAAGCAACAAGCGACGCCACCACGCCGAAAAAAAAAGCGAAAAGGGGAAGAAACTCATGGCTATACAAAGCGGTGCTTCTCCTGTACATGCGCGTCAAACACCAACTCACCACAAGTGAAGTCTGTAAATGTCTCCATGCTTGTTGTCTGGTAGCTCGACCGTAGAACAAACTCCAGCACCTGGTGCACTTGGGCAGGGTCGTTCACGAGAGTCAGCTCCCCAGCGACGCTCCGCGCCCCACCCTCTCGTCGAGAGTCGCGACGACTGGCTGCATTGCTGTTCGCGGCAGTACTCCCACCCGCACCCCCAATCGCTGAGCTCTGTGTGCGCGACCTAATCATGCGCTCATTCGAGGTGCGGATAATGGGGAAGCGCCACTCCGCCAGCGGTCGCTCGTGGGCCATGCGCCACCGCGTGACCTTCGACAGTAGACGCACAGAGAGCACCATACCGAGCTCATCGCGGCCTGGGGTCAATGCATCACCGCTATCGACGTTGCTTCCATCCTCACCGCAGCCCCAGGTTGCGGCTGCCGCGTCCGAGACGGGGCTGCCCATGGTCGACGGCGACCGTGACGAACATGTGTGGGCGACTGGCAAAGAAAGTGTCTGGCGAAGATCACGCGACTGCATGAAAACCCGCGGCAGCTGTCGTGGTGACGAAACGCTGCCTGCGTTGCTGGTGCGTGCTAACCGATCAGCAGTGTTTTCCGAATTCGAGCACGACATGGCAGCGCCGCCGTCAAAGCTGCTGCTGCTGGCGAGCACCGTTGCACCGGTCAATGTATTCTGCCCTGCTTTGGGCCCCTTTTCGTCACGCGACAGCGGACTGGATGGAAGGAGGAGCCGGGTAAGACGCTGCTCGTGCGCCAACACGAGAGCCTCAATTTCCTCCATCACTCGATTGTAGGCAACGGTGATTGTGGGATTGTGCGTTTCGCGGACGGTGATGTGTACGCCTCCCAGTTTGTGCAAGACCTGTGTCACCGGAACCACAAATGGTTGGTCGTGCTGTCGCTGAAGTGCCGCCAACTCGGCCGCCTCCGCGGGTGTCAGTGACTGCGTTGGCATTCCCGGCTCGGCTACAAGGGTGCTTTCCAGGCCGGACAGCGTCGAACCCATGGGAAGCCGGAAAGAGATACTCTGCTGCTGGGCCTGGCTCTGCGGTGGCTGCTGATTCTGGACCGTGGCGGGGCATCGGCCCCAAAAACTTGAAACTGCTGACACTGCAGAGGTTAATAGTGTCGTGGCCGAAGGAGCTGCTGCGCCGGTGCTCGTCGCACCACCAGCACCATGTGAAGCTGGCTGGCCGCGCAGCGCGGGAGGCCGAGGCCCTACAGGAGATTGAAACTCGATCGAGTAGAGAATGGCGTAAAGGAGGGCAGACAGGGCCGAGGGAGTGACACGAATGGGCCTTGGCGGTGCATCGGCGACGCTTGACGATTCGGTGCCAGAGGCCGACGTTGTAGACGGCAGGAAACTAAAGACTTGGTAGTTCATTCTACCACCGCCACGCGCGTGTATGGGTGTGAACACAGAGCGAGAGAAGAGAGGTGCCTCTGCTGGCGTACACGAGGAAATGCCACAGGGATAAACGACAAAAAGAGCAAAAGAAGAGAGCAGAAGTGTGTGTGCGTTTTGAGGGGAGTATACGTCTGGGTAAAATAGGGAGGGCCCAAGCTATGCGAGAAGCGGGCGGGCTGAAGAACAAAAATAGGAGGAAAAAGGGTGATCGAAAGCGCAGAGAGCAACCAGACCCGCACGAGTAGAGGTACAACCCAACAGACAAAGAACACCAAGCAAGTGGGGAAAGGAAGGGGAAGCAGGAGGCAGATCGAGGAAAACGCAGGGAAACACGGCAAGCAGGGACTAGAAACAACAAAAAAAATGAGAGCTTAGGGGGACTGCAATCACTCTATGGAGAAGCAAGTGGAAGCAGCACGGTTGTTACCCGTTGGTGTGCATATGTGTGTGTGTGTGTGTGTGTGTGCGTTTGCGACGCATGTGCACACGTCACGTCAAGCGCGCCGAGTGTTAGGAAGCAGTAAAAGAATTGGAGGAGAGAGTGTAAAAGTCATGGAGCGGGAAACCAATAGACCACAAAAGGAAATTGCGCAAGGCGACGCAAAAAAAAAATCGTGGGCAACAATGTGGACCATCCACCTTCAACTCACCCGGTTGGGTGCGGGTGCTTTGCAGAGGTGAAACACATACAAACACCCGTCTGCGCTGAAACTTTACTGCTTTCATACGACGCAGTTGGGCGTGATTTTTCTTTTTGCACTGCACTATTCTTTTTCATTTCGGTGGACTAGCAGGACGCTTCATCGTGCCCAGTGGAGACCCCCCCCCGCCACCTCCACTACACACGCCCTCTTCACTTACAGGACGATCGCGACGACGCTTCGGGCCTGCAGGTGTTGGGGCTGAAAGCGTCCCGGCGGGGGGGGGGGGGGGATAAAAAGATGGGAAGCGGCGGTAGATGCGGGTCCGGGGATGTGGCCAGAAACAGGTGCAGCTGCCTACACATCTCGAAGGACGAAGACGAGACCACACACGCGTACAAAAGGAGGAGAACCCCCACTCCCCCACCCGCCACCCACCCCGGGAGCAATCTGAAAGTTTATCACTTATTCCCGTGACTCCTTTTCTAGCACGGCTGTCAATTGAGCACGTGTACCGGGAAACATCACAAGCACAGTCTTCTCTCGCGAGGTGCCACCACACGCTAGACTCACCTCGACACGATCCGGCAATACGCTCTGTGAGGGCAGTGCATTCGACTTCTTCATTGACCTCTGCGAGTCACCAGCATCACCGAGCGACATCGTCAACGAAGCGGAGCTCGCCGCTGTCGCGCTCTTTAGCTTTCCTTTTTTCCCTGATTTCCTGTCTCCTCCGCTAGCTCCTGTGGTGATCTGGGCCGCCGCAGCACTGGCCGCCGCATCCGCTGTGACCACCTGCGCATAGGAGGTGTCTTTCACGTACTCAGCATGATCTGCCGTCATCGCTCGAAGACCGCGCTCAATCAGCTCGGCGAGGTAGCATAAAAGCTCCGCGTTCGCTTGGCCTCCGATTGGTGGGGCCGCAATACGCAAGTCTGCCTCCGAAAGTGTGGGCGTCAGGGGCGTAGCAAACGCAGACGCACGTGCGCCAGGTTTGGCGTGCACTGCAAGTAGATATCGCCCAGGTTGCACCTGAACAAGGCAGGGAAACATGCGCTGCAGAAAACTCCTCGCAGCATGCATTCACAAACGCGGGGGGGGGGGAAATAAAAGAGCCGACAGGAGCGAGGGTGTCCCCCGAAGATCAGATATGGTTTTCTGGTGACACACACGACACACATCACCACACCACACTACACCACACACACACATGGGGGGAGGGAAAAGTGGAAGGGCAGAGAAGGTGAATCAACACACAAAAGGAAAGCGCAAGTAGAAGGTGGTGGTGCTGAGCACAGATGAAAACGGCGAAACATCGCCATGCCCAGTGCCCCCATGGAGGAGAAGAGGCGCTTAGAGGAAAGAAGCCTCCTCACCACAGATGACCCTGGTCGGTCGTTGGCCACGTGGGGTGTTTCACCTCTCTCTACTCCTCCTCTTTCAGTCGCCTACTCACTTCACGGTTTGGCCATGAGAGTATGCGTGTATTCACCCACCGGAAAAAAAAAAAGCGTGTCGGGGACGAAAGGGTTTTTTCACTTTGATTAGACTCCTCCCCTCCTTTTTATTTTTGCTTGCCCACCGTTTCTGCATCGGGGCATTCGTGAACATGACGAACTCTCAAATGAGATTGCTAACGCATCTCTCGTAGGACATCTTACTTACCACCAGAGAGCGAGTTAAACAGGGGGAGTCGGGAGGTGTGTGTGTGGGGGGGGGGGGGGGGCAGAGAACTCTTTATGCCCCCGTTAACACCGCCTTCATTCTTTCCTCTTCAAAGACAAAAGAAGGATGGTGCGAGACACCTAACACAAAGGGCACTCCGCCTCCTCTCCCGCCCGCCCCCCCCCCTTCTCGAGTGTTTTCGCCCCGCACGCACTACGCATGCAGCCCTCACGCACGCAGAAATACATTGAAGACAAAGATGTGGTGCACTAGAAAAGAGCTGCACCACTGACGCGCAGATGATAGAGCGCAGACTTCTTGGCAGAAGAGCGTACACTCAGAAGCCAGCCAACTACGATGTCAGACGTCAAAAAACGCTTTACTGCAAACAGCACAGCACAGCACAGCACAGCACACACAGAGAGATAATATGCGAGCAATACCACAGAGCGCTCTTCTTCTTGGCTGCACTCTCCCCCTTTGCGTTATCGAGAGTTTCCCCATTGCCAGTAAATGTTGTATCAGCGGCAACGAAATGCGGCGCAAACGTTGCGGGTGCTCTCCTCACCCTCCCCCCCCCGCCCGGACGGCCAAAGCCAAGCCTCCGCGTGAAACACTCAGAGCGGCTTGTCGCTGTCGACGTCTGCGGTCGGGCGCTGGTCGAATACGCGTCGGAGCGACACACGACAATGTGCGCGACTACACCATCCACACGATGGACAAAGCGTCGATGCGGCTCGCACATATCCTATCCCAAACACCTTGGTGTGCCAGCGAGGCTCTTGACGTGCCGGGGTCGTGTAGAGAGGACTGAGTCGACACTGGTGCAACGCGTGGCCACCGAGATCTCTCATCACACGATGGGTGCGTGGCGGGGCTGTGGCAGCGTGTGGAGCTGTGAGCGCGTTGAGGGGACGGTATGTTGTTCAGAGCGAAAAAACAAGGTGGCACACGGCATCTCCATCCGATGCACTTCACCACCCACGTTGTCGCCAGACGTGTGAGGGCCAGTGGTTTCTGTACAGGTGCGTGACCAGCAAATCCAGCAGAGAGGAGAACGGGGGAGATGATCATTCGATCACACGTGCCAATCCTCCACCGTCTCCACCGCTTTTTTCCCCAGGTCGTGTCACTTCCGTTGTGATCGGGGGAGGGGGAGGCGGTGCCATCGCGCCCGCGCTGTTCACTTTTCGTCAGGGGACGAGTAGAGATCGATTGGCTTTCGCCCCATATGATCGCGTCGCAGTGGAATCAGGCCCTCTTCGTTCTCCCGCCCCTCCTGGAAGTTGTATTGCGGCACCGGGTAGGCCGTCTTGCCCTCTTGCGGCACTCGTTGTCTCTGTGGATACGGCACAGAGCTGTACACCATGTCCATCTCGTTCGCCTCTTCCAGCAGTGCTGGCTTCTCTGGCATCAACACCTGCGCCGCCTCCTCCACGGTTGCCGGGCGCTCATCAAAGATGGCCCTCACACCGAAGGGGAATTCCTTCTCATAAGCGAAGCGCCGCACAAACTTCGAGGCACGGTCCTCTGGCGTGGTGTCCGGGTGAAACATATCGCCTGGAAGCAAGACCGTGGCCACCTTCTCCTGCCCATGATGGTACAGAATCGGTTCCACCCTGCGCGGCACGTCGCGGTTGGTCTTCTTCGTCACATGTGCAAATGTCGGGCACTCGTTGTGTAGCTCTGACAAAGCGATGACGTTGGGCGTGGGCATGTTCATGATGCCGGCGTTGAAGCGTGCAAGCGCCTCCATCGGCGACACCCACACGAGCTTCTCTCCGAGAGTGGAAAGCGTATATTGAACATCTGGAATCTTATCCAGCATCACAAGGTAGCTCAGGTTCTCGAAACGGAAGGTCTCGGTGGTGGGGGTGACGATGGTTCGGAACGGCGTCAGTTGCGCAAGTGTCGACTCCATGGGAAGCTCAAGCACATCCATCAGCTGTCGCATCGCCTTGGCGTACTGGTAGCAGATGAGGAACCACCGCCGTGGCCCAGGCGGTCCCTCGACCTCTGCCACCACACCGCCCTCCTTGGGGATCAGCAAGAGGTTGGTCTGGACGAATAGGGCCCGCATCGCGGCGAGGCGATGCTGTATGTCAGCCCACTGCGTTGTCACACCACGCCGGCGCAGCACCTTGGACCAATCCTCCGAAGTGTCCTCGAGAGACACTGGGAGGGACGGCAACACAAATTGATCCTTCACGTATTGGCCCTTTGATTCGCGATACATCATGAGGACTTTGTAGTCGTTGTCCTCACCAGCCTCGACCTTGGCAGGGTCAATGTGCTTGTTGTGGCCGACCAAAATCGTCGTGGCGGCGCGGCGCGTGGGGATCGGCTCCCCCAGCTTGGGCTTCTCACCATACTCGCGATCGGCAAAAGGAACCGGGGTGGCCCAGTAGTCCTTGAACTGCTCCTTGTACGGGCTCTGCTGTACGTCTAGCAAAAGGTTTCGGATGCCAGGCTTTGCACGAAAGTCGGGACTCTCACCCGAAACATTTAGAAGAAGACGTAGCAGAGTTCTGCGCATGATTTTGACGGACTACCGGGCGCGGTGGTGCAGGTGGCAGGAAGTACGGGTGGTAAGACCGGAGAAAAAAGAAGGGGCGACAGATCCAGTCAGCCGATGCTTTTAAAAAATCCTCAAGAAACACGATGGCAAGCCGATTTGCAATTCCTCACCGTACAGACGTCGATGCAACTAGCACATCCATAGGGTGCCGATAGGTGTACCCTGTGCGTCTGCTTGCCTGCAAAAGGGAGTGCCAACCCCACGACCCGCCAAAAAGAAAAAAAAGATGAGCTGCGTCGTCCAAGTGCGGAGTCCGTATAAAAAAAAAAGACTGTATGAGTGTGTTGGTGTGTTGGGTGCACGTGTGTGTCTGTCACAGTCGACGACGAGACCACCACCACCACCACCACCTCCTTTAAAAAAAAGAGCGATATTGTAGTAGTTGTCAAAAATCAAAAAAGGTCAGCGCATAGCAAAGCGCAGCACCACAACGCAGAGAAGGGGAGGAGGACCGATTCCCTTCCCGGTGCTGACAAGCAAAAAAAATACAAAGGCACGCGCGCCCTGAGGGATACCCCCTTTCGGCTAGTGCAGTGTTCGATCCCCGTGAGAAAACCGAGCCTCCGCCCTTTTGACATGAAAAACCCCGCAAATAAGAGTGTGCGAAGATACGCACACACACACACACACACACACAGAGGCACACGGGCAGGAAAGGATAAAATCTGCGCGGCGTCAAGAACACACCATCATCTCCTCGTCGAAACAAAACTCTTGAAAATCTGTGATGATGCACCGAACTCCCTTCCCGCTGCGTGCGCGTCCACGTGTCTCTCTCTGCGTGCGTGCGGTGTGGTGTGGTGGGGGGGACCGGTTTTGTTCTTGTTGTTGTTCGGCTGGGCTATCAAATCTGTTAAACGAAAACGTGGCACGAAAACCACAAAGTTAAGCGACAGGAAGGGAAGGAAGCGAGGTGAGAGTAACAGATACGACAAGGGAGATTGAAGAGAAAGAGAGGGAGCAGTGGGGCCGAAAAAAAAAGGCTACGGCAGACGCTCAATGGCGCGACGTCGTCACCGCCCGTGAGGGCAACAACGCCGCTTCCCGTAAAGCAGGGTACCTGGTTGCATTTGAACGGTGCCAAGGTCGCGATAGAATATCATGCGAAGAATTAAGAATAATAAGATATGCACGCAGATATATACCAACAGCCAACGGCCAGGACCCTCCCCATTGCTGCCGTCCATCCACCCTCATTGGGAACAGAGGCATCAAATGAATTAAGAAGGCACACGGAAGAAGAGGAGAAAGGCGCAGAGAGGCGGGATATCGAACCGCATTACCATCGGCACCCCCCCCCCGCACCAGCCTTTTCAATAACTGTCACTGCGTGGGGCGTGGCGTGGCGGGGCGGGGGGGGGGGGGGAAGTTCTTTTTTTTTCCGGGTTGGCGGTGCATGTTCTGCGCACGCCCGTTGTACGAGATACAGCCGAAAGCACAGCGAAAGAAAAGCGACAACCTGAGCTACAGTTTCGGGGGAGGAGACACGAGAACAAAAAAAATGAACAGGGAAACACTGACAGACAGAGACAGAAGGCAGCGGATGCATTGGTGGAAGAGACGGAGGGTGGGTAGGAACGCAACACACCCTATCCAGACTTGCATCCGTACGGAGACAGTGAGAGAGAGAGGATCGTCTGACAGTTACACACGTCAATGAGACCAGCAAGAATAACAAGGGAGAGTAAAAAAAAAAGAGAATCGAAGAGCGCGGGGTGGTTGGGAGTGACAGCTGAGCCGCCGATCAGGGATATTTCTCTTCTCTTTTGAAATTTCTCTCGGGTGACTTACGGAGGAAGTCGTGGGGCTGGAACATAACTTACAAGAACAAAAAACAGAGAGTTTGCCATGATATATATATATATATTTGTACGGGAGGTGGGGGAGGGAAGCAGGGAGGAGGTTAGCGCCCCCCATAAATGAAGCGAGTAGGGAGGCAAAAAAAAAAATTGTGTCTCACAAACACACACACACAAACACAGGCGTGCGCGCAAAAAAAAAAAAGATGGAAAAGTCCATCTGCAGCGTGTCATGTCCGTTTGGAGCTATTATGTTTATTCTTCACTTGCTTCTCAAGGCTTTTCCTCATCATTCCCCCTCCCCACCCCGACCACACCGATCCCGTTTTTTTTTAGTCTTTTCCAAACACGCTTCGCCTCCCTTCTGGCTAAGTTGTCGAGGACTTTTCCCTTCATGGTTTTTGTTTCCCTTTTCCTTCTCTCTAGTCATGTGTTCAACAACAACACAAAAAACAGCGTTGCATCGTCACCGTTTGCGGGCAGCTCATCCCACCCCCACCTCCCCCCCCTCCTTACCCCCGCCACCCATCCCTCTGCCTTCAGGTTCGGTTATGTCTCGTGTGTACATCTTTGACTATCTATTCACACAACAAACCAAAAGTAAAAGAAGGGGGGGGGGAGAGATCACCTACGCGAGAACAAAAGTGTAAACAAATTCGCTTTATATAAGGATCGAACAGTTCGACGTTTTTACCTCAGCACCACCACAAGGGCACACAGGCCGTCAACACAGAGCCAGCTTCTAATTGAAAGTGTGTGTGAGGCGAGGAGACAGGATCGGGACTGGATGAGGAGGAGGACGAGGAGAAGTGAGGAGAAAAGCCTCTCCAAAAACGTGTGCCCCTTTTTTTCTATAGTGTTCGTCAACCGCCACCGCTTACTCCTCCTCTGCTGTTCTCGTGTGTGTGTGTGTGTGCGTGTGTATCACACATCTTTCAGGCTGCGTGACACATTTTTTCTACCTTGAACTTTTTAGTTGTCGCGTTCGAAGCGGGAGCGCGAGAGAGCGGAGCGGCGATCGCGATTACGGTTGCGTTCATTGCGCTCCGCACCAGAAATGCGGCCGCGGCGCGGGGCTGACTTGACTCCCCGACGGCCTTCGTCACGATCACGGCCGCGTCCGTTGTCATTATCGCCACCGCGGGCTCTACGGCGTCGGTTGCCCTCACGTTCGGCCAGACGGAGACGGCCAGCACCAAAACCGCCGCTATTGGTGATCACTGCATTGCCACCGCGACGGCGTCCGCCATCGGTACGCATGCGGCGACGCCCACCCTTTGACGGACTGCTTTCAGAGCGGTTTCCAGCCTGTTTGCCGCCGCGGCGAGAACGATTGCCGTTGCCACTGTTGTTGTTGTTTCCCTTTTTGCGCTGGCGCTGGTTGCCACTGACTTGACGGTTGCCGTCCTTCTTGTCAGTGTTCGCGGCAGACGAGTTGCCGCGACGACGACGATGGAGCTCCTGACCAATTTTCTGCTCCTTGATGATCTCGGAAAGAGGGCGGTCAACAATTTCCATGGTGACTGTATGGGGGAGAGAGGAGGGCAAAGTAATTGTGGTGGGGGGTGCAGTAAAAAAAAAAATGAGGTGGCAACGACAGACTTCGAGAGAAAGAGAGGGAGAGGGAGCGAGAAAGGAAGCGAAGGACGCAGGCGAAGAGGAGTGTAACAGTTAGAGTCAGCACAAGAGGGTGAGGAGGAGTAGGTTGATCAAGTGGCAAAGCGTGTGTGTGTGTGGGGGGAGGGGGGGGACCACGGGGAAAATCTATGGGCATTCAACAGCGAAAGCGAGAGAGAAGCATACAAACTGAAAGGCACGCACAGGCCTGAAGAACGGGCTCGAGAGCCACGCACGCGCGCTCGAGAGAGAGAGAGAGCGCTATCCAAGACGAGCACGAGCGCGGACAAATGGGAGATTTGAGGGCAGGGCGGGGAAGGGGGGACCACACGGTTGACTGAAAACAGGCAAAGACCACAGCGGGGGGGAGGAGCTCACACGGAGCACGACCAAATAAATAAGGGGCGAAGGAGAGGGAGTGATAGGCGCAGCAAGAAAACCATGAACGCCCTTCTCACCGCGAGATGGCCAGGGTATGTGTTTTAAAGTTGTGCTGTGTACGAAATGGATGCAATGCCTGTATTTGTGTGCCCACAACCGAAAAAAAAGATAAAGCGGCGAAGGTGAAGGGCAAGCAGTGGATGAGCATGCAAGGGGCAACGCCAAGGGCAAGGGCAAGAGGGGCGGCGACAGAGAAAGAAACTGCGCGACAAATAAACGTAATCGGAGTTCGACAACAGCGCGGTGGCGGTACAGAAATGTGCTTGAGAGCGTCTTCTGGAAGGCAGCAAGAGGGCGGCGGCTGTTAATGTGACACGGAGGCATCCCCACAAGAGGGCGAGGAGCGAAGAAATAGCATAGCCGATGGCAAATCTCTCACTTTACTCACCCCATCGCCATCGCCATCCCCATCCCTCGCAACTTTTTCCATACCCAGCTTTGGCGTTGAGGCTTAATCGGAGGGAAAAACGAATCGGCGAGGGCGGGTGTGAGCTATGTTCAGAGCGACGCGGGACATCGCCCTCCACACTTGCATCTCTTCCCCCACCTGGATCTGCTTCACATCCTCCTTCCCCCTTGGGTCCTCTACTCGCTTTTCATGCACGGCCACCGCGCCGGCGCTCCAGTGAAACTACGCGAATGTGCACGTGAGTGATTTTTCGGGGAGGAGGAGGTGGTGGAAGGAAGATGTGAAGCCGATCCAGATGGGGAAGAGATGCAAGTGTGGAAGGCTGTGAAGTTTTGCCGAGACATCTCTGCGCACAACGAATGAGGGGAGAAGAAACGCACACCCTCAGAAGTCTCACACACACACACACACATGCACACCAAAGCAAACTAGAAGAGGAGAAGCAAACAAAAAAAGCAAAAGCACTGAAAAATACAAAACTTTATGTATACAGACATATAAATGTTTGTATGGGGAAGAGAAAGAAGAAAACCTTGTGGGTGAGAGTGAGAATGGGAGTGATATGTATAGAGGAAGCGAAGTGGAAAGGACTGAAGACCCTCACACGAAAAAAAAAATACGCCCTACACCCCTTTCCACACTCTCTGCATAAAAATTCCCCTGCCTACATCTTTCACGCGGAGACGAAAATACTGCTTTAACACCACCATCCCCCCCCCCTCCGAGAAAAAACGCACAGCGGAAAAAAAAAACACAGACAGTCATTCATATTGCGGAAAAAAAAAGTCAAGAGCAATCTGCTGACCCGTGTCCTCAGAGCCCCCCCCAAAAAAAGCACGAAGGAGCGTCGTGCAGTGAACGCTGTGAGGATCGGGAAAGGAGGGGATTTCCGATTCCCTAAAATAATCGATATATGCGTATACATGCCCATGTATCAAACAACAGCGGGTCACATCGAAGACGACGTTTCTACCGTGGAAAAACAAAAATGTGAGATTTTTCAGGTATCAGCAGAAGTTCTCAGCAGATGACATGAGGTTAGTGAGCGGATCTTTTTCGCTCTGTACAACAACATACCGTCCCCTCAACGCGCCCTCAGCTCCGTCACAGACCCATCGTGTGATGAGAGATCTCGGTGGCCACGCGTTGCAGCAGTGTCGACTCAGTCCTCTCTACACGACCCCGCCACGTCAAGAGCCTCGCTGGCACACCAAGGTGTTTGGGATAGGATATGTGCGAGCCGCATCGACGCTCTGCCCGTCATGTGGATGGTGTAGTCGCGCACATTGTCGTGTGTCGCTCCGACGCGTATTCGACCAGCGCCCGACCGCAGACGTCGACAGCGACAAGCCGCTCTGAGTGTTTCACACGGAGGCTTGGCTCTGACATCTGCTGCAGTGGATCGGCTCCGCAAAGGAGTAAGAAGGCTGCCCAGTATCACTCCCCAGTAAGCCACTAGATCGTGCGCCCCCCCCTCCCCCCCCCCCACACACACCTTACCCCACCTGCAAAGCTGTTTCCGCTCACCCAAAGCAAAGATCTGCCCCCTCGTGCGTGGTTCAACAAAGAACACAACAACAGCCGTGCGCATACAACCCGCAGCACACCCACACACCAGTGGAGCCAAGCTGAATACTTGTCGTCCACCACGAGTCGTCCTGCCATCGAATCGGACACCGCATCCCAGGGGCTCGATCTCTCCTTGACAGGCCCTTCTGCGGATAAGCGCTGCACGATCGGCGCATGTCAGGAGGAGTTTAAGGAAGAAGTTGGCCAACCACAGACCAGGAGCCCATGAGAGCCGAGACTTCGCTAGTGGGCCGTGCGTCCCCACTCGGTCGCCCCCAGGGCGCTGCACTCTATGAGATGGCCGTGGGCGACCCTCCAAACTGGAGCCTCGGGGCGGCGCTGGTCTCCACGGCTTTTCTCCGATCACGCCTACGCCGTGTCGTGCTAGGGAGTCCTGGGTGCTTGCACATGTCAGCTAGTTGACAAGCCATTGCTTGGCAAAGCACCCAAACAGCCCTGGCTTTCCATCTGTGTTCGGCATCGAGTGTTGCGAGTGTGCGCTCATCCCAATAACATCAAGGTTGGGTGCGACGTTGCCTGATCCAATCAGGATCTTTCCCAGCTACCAGATCACTTGTACGTGTATCACCCCCCCCGGCGTGGGATAGATGCAGGAGGTAGCGTCGTCGCAAGAGAACCGATGTGCCTTCACTTCGCCCCACTGCCCCTTTGGAAAGAGGGAGAGGGAAGAGTGGAAATGAGGACAAAGGTCTCGACGCCACTCCACCTAAACAAACAGCAAAGCGTGTCGACGATCACGGGCTCGCCCCTCTTCTCTCCCCCCCCGCCCCGCCCCGCCGTGGTACACCTGCAGGAAAACAGTGAATACGAGGTGTTACACCTCAGGGGAGCTGCAGGGTCGCATTACATATTTCGCACCTAACGTTTCCATAGCGCTGCTCATACGTGCACGCGGGACAGCGAACAACGGCCTTCGCGTTAGAGTCGGTCCCACTGCCAGCGACAGTCACCGAGGATGCTGCTTGAAGAGGCGAGCTGTATTGCGGGTTAGGTCCTAGACGCATGTTTGGGTCTGCGTGTGCTGTGTTCTGACGCGGCACTTCGTCAGACCACATGTTTCCCATGAGATGCTGTTGTGGGTGTCGCGGCTGAAGCTGCTGGGGAGATGCTGACCTATATTTTGCCTGGGGGGCCACTGCAGGATACGTTGGCGATAAGCCTTTTCCAGGCCTCACTACAGGAGCACTGCCGCGATGGTAGGGATAGTCGTGGCTGCTGTTTTCTGGCGCTGCCGGAGAGCGCGCGCCCCCGGCCCGTACTCCAAGGGCTGTCGATGGCCCAACTTCAGCTGCTTGGGGATTGCCAGTACTGCCACCCCTGCCCGTGGTCGGTGTGGTGCTGTAGCGCTCTCGCTGGAAGCCCCCCACGGCCAGCTCCTGCAGCTGCTTCATTAGGGACGCATTCTCAGCCATTACACGCTTCAGATCTCGCCGCAGCGTGCGCTCCTTCTCCTCCAGCTCGATGTCTTTGATGGCTAGCAGCGTACGGTACTGCTGGTCTGCATCCTCTTGGTAATCCAGCATCTCCTGGAGCAACTTCTCGATATCTCCTTTGCTCAGCTCCCCCTTCGACAAGACTTCTGCCACACGGCGCTGCATCGTTGTGCGTGCATTGTCGTGCCGACTACGCGCGTCCACACGTTCCTTCACCACTGAAATCTCCTGTGTGGACATGCCTTTGGTCTTCAATATCGCCTCGCTCTCTTTCTCAATCAGCGCCATGCGGGAGAGGAGGGAGGCGTTGTGCTCTACCTGCTCGCGCAGTCGCCGCTCCACCGCTTCAGTTGCCCTATTCACCGCCCGCTCGACATGCAACTTTACCTCTTTCGAATTCAGGTCTATGCGCTGACTCTCTGCGGCCACGGCTACTGATCGCTGCTCCTCCAGTCGGTTCTGTTGCTCCCGAACGAGATCCGCCTTCGCCTCGCGCAGCTCGGAGCACTCTTTCTTCAGCAACTCCATCTCGGCCTGGAGATCAATGACCTGTCGCTGCGTACTGGCCTCGCGTTCGCGACAGCTCATGATTTCCTGTTCCTGCAGGCTTACTCGTTCTCCTCGAACGCGAGACTTGGCCGCCGCGTCTTCCTTCATCGACAGTAGCTGTTCTTGAGACTCCCTCAAGCGATTCTGTAGCTCTGTAACCTCTTTCCCCGATGTCTGTCGCAGTGTCTCGAGTTCGGCATTCACCTGGTTTAGCTGAACGCGCAGGTCTTCGCGCTCCGTAATTTGTGCGCTGTTCTGCGTCGCTGCATCACACTCAGCCCTCGCCTGCGAGAGCGCCTCTTCGCTCTGCTTCAGCTGCCCCAAGAGCTGCTCGATGCGTACATCTTTTTCGCATGTGGAGTCCTTCATCTCTGCCAGCTCCAAACGCTGCGTTTGGACTAGTTTGAGCAGCTCAGCCAGCGAGTCGTTAATGTTCGAGAAGCGGTCGTCTGAGGAGCGGTAAAGATCGAGCTGGTTCGTCTTCTCGGCCAGCTGCACGCGCAGTTTCTCGACCTCACTCTTAAGATCTTCATTCTCAGAGCGGAGTTCGTCTAACCTTAGAAGATCGGTGCTGTCAAGCTTTTCACGTAGAGTCTCCACCTCGATCTTGAGAGACTCGTTCTCATAGACCATCCGCGAGATGAGCGCCCCATCGCCGGCGTCGCGGTTCAGAATGGAGTTTGTGGGTGTGTCCATGCCCTCGTCCATTGCCTACGCTCGCGTAATGCGAGTAAATGTATGTGAAGAGACGATTTGGAAGTGGGGAAGAATTAGGGGGCACTGCTAAGATGATCGTAAGTGGGTCCCTCGCCGTTCACCTGGGAGTCCGTGATGAGGGGAGGGGGGGGGGAGGTAAATACCCAATGTCAAAACTGTGGAAAAGGAAATGAGGCCGAAGAGAAGGATTTTTTTTTTGGTGGTGGGGGGGGGGGGGGGCACACAAGAGCAAAACACCCACACACCTAAGAGGAGCGAGCAAAAAAAAACAATAATAACTTAAACGGGGAGGGGGAGGGGGGACAGGCGACACAGGAGGTCAATGGTGGTTGGCAATGGCGGAGAATAGAGAGTGGGTGTAGGAAGGGAGGTGGTGGTGGTGGTGGTGTAGAGTCCACACCTGCACTGTTTGTGCACACTGTGCTTTACCCACGTAACGAGTGCGACACTCGGCGTGGTGTTGGTACAACACGAAAGGCGGTAGTGAGGGGGGGCCACTGTGGGACAAAACTAGGGCCAGATCGCGTACAGGTGTTCACGCAGTGGATCCGTTCACGACGGTGAAGAGGCTTGTGTTTCCCTATGTTGAAGTCGAAAAAAAAAGTGTGTGTGTGTGGGGGGGGGGCGTGCAACGTGGAAAAGAGGGGATGCAAACAATGCGGCACCACTAAGCTTACAATCATAAAGAAAGGGTTGCCGGAACCACATGTATTCACGCGCACAGGGAGGGAGGGAGGGGGGAGGGGAGGGCTCAAGATGGTCTAGTTACAGAAACTTGAAGCGAGAGCGAGAGGGAAACGAGGCGCTGATATATTGCTCCAAGGAATAAAAAGTCCCTCAAGGAGTTGTTCATGGAAAACTTCGCCGACTTCGAGACTCCCCGTTGGAAGGGTGTCTGATAAATGCACAAGCAGCAACCGACCTTCACTTTCCTTCCACATACATATACAAATATATATATATATATATATTTCTATGTACCTATCTGCCGTTCCACGGCAAAACCTTTCTGGCTGGAGGCCCTTTTTCGTCTCCCCACAGGTGACCGCAAGCGCATGCTGTTTGAAAGTACACGTGCACAGAGCACAGTACGCCAATGGCCTTGGCCCACTTCACGAGTTCCCCTCCCCCTCGTTGAAACGTCCGCACCACGCGATGCAACACATCAGCGGAACACCACTATCCTCTTAAGCCCGTCACACACACACACATCGCGTGGTGCGATGGAACCGATAGAAAAAAACGTTGCAGCAGTGCCGGCACAGACTTCTTAGAATGAGCGCTGCCTCAAACCATTCTATCACCCCTCCATTCATATCGCAGGTGACTTCACAGCCGCTCACATTGATGCGACTGTCACCTCGTGTATCCTCCACCACGCCCCGTGTGGTCCAAGCCCACCCCGCCCCACCTCGTCTCCCAAGCAGTGAGCAGTGAGGGGCATTTGCGATGCAGCTGAGAAATGTCGACGCTTTGCTCGCTTTGTGTAGGTGGCGCAGGCGCGTAGTACATTTTCGCAGGTCGCTTTGACACAAACGCCACTTGTGATCTCAGTGCCGACATCGCCAACGTCGATCTTCCCTTGATCGTCCACTCTCTCTCTCTCTTTCTCTGCACACACACTCACCACCACAAGTGAAGTCAGCGTTAGCGCAAAGGGGACGCGGGGAAAGGGAGGGAGGGGGGGGGGGGGAAGAGCTCGACTTTAGCACAAAGGGGGGTGATGGACCCCCCCCCCCATACCCTCATGCTAAGGTGTGGCCACGGCCATCAGGGACAGTGAAAGGGGATGCCCCAAACCCACACAAACCGCAACCACGTAGAGGCAGCGTGGGCCGTGGCACTAATGAAAAGCGGAACGGTCAGAATAGCAGACACACACACACACACAGAGAGAGGCTTAAAACCCGACAAGCATCCAGATATAGTGTGAGGCTTGGGCGGGGGGAGAGGAGGGGGGTAGTGAAACCTGAAGAGAGACACACACACAGATGTACGTGCCCCCGCAGACTTCTTTGTCCGATGAGACAGCAGGGTAATAAAAGAAAAAAGCAGGCGAATCGAAAAGCATGAAAAAAAAAATGGGGTTCAACGGAGATAACAATATACACACACATGTATTCTTCAGCAGACGCGAAAGAAACACACACACACACACAGAGTCGGCTGGAGATGTAGCAGGAGCAGAAACATTTGCAACCGAAAAGGTTAAAAGAGATATTGTTGACTTGCTTTGGTAAATGATGTGGGGAGTAAGGGGTGGGGAGGCGAAGGGCAGATTGCTGTACACACACACACACAAAAAAAGAATGCATAGCCGTTGAGGCGGCGAGTAACAAGTGGCTCTCAAACTTCATGATCATTGGTGTGGAGAGGGTGCGCTCTGGGGCTATGAGGGTGGTCCTGGTGAAAACGCTTCGGTTACCAGTAAAGGAAAAGAGACTGTTGGGAGGAGGGTTGGGGCGGTAATAAATTACTAGCTGTCCACACGTAGACTCAGTGCGCATCCAGCAGCAGCAGCAGCAGCAGCAGCGGGTGTGTGCGCGCGCGCTTCGCAAACCTTAGCCGGAGTGGTGCCTGGATATATGATCGACGTCAGCAACGTAGGGGGTGTCCTCCAGAGGCGCCTCGGCCACCCCTCTTGAGCTAACAGATCCCCTCCCACGAGAAGTCTCAATGTTGGTGAAGTTGGTAGATGGATAACCGTAGAAGAGGTTCTGCGGCAGCGGCAGCGACGGCGGGCAACTAACCGCCTGCCCACGTCGCGGCATAAGTGGTATGCGCGGAATGGGGTATCCATCGCACCACCACTCTCCTTGACATTTTCCCGCATACACCGCTGCTAGAATGCAAATAACAAAGATCATGCACAGTATGACAAAGCAGGTAATCACCCAGGGTGAACAACATTCGCAGGAGCCAATGTTGCGCCCCCAGGGGTCGAGTTTTGACTTGCACGTGGTGGTCGGGCTGCACCGGCAGCGGTACTGATTTGGCGCACTTTCGGCACAAAAAAACTCGCTTTTGAGGTAAATGGTGTCTGGGGGAAAAAGGTGCAGATTGACACCGTAGTTTTCGAGGTCTTTTATCTGCGCGCACTGCAACAACTCAGCTGCAGCGGTGACCCACAGGGGAGAACTCAGATGCGCCGTGCCGCTTCTGCGATTCCCGCCACCATCGAGAGGATCCGGGGGTGCAGGAAGAAATCCAAGAAGGAAAAAAAGGGCCACGGTGAGGGTGATCCAGCGGCACCGCTGCGCGGCGCGTAGATGTCCTGCAAACATGATATTCGGTTTCACAACTCTGCTATACTGTGGCTGCGTACGTCGGAACAGTGCGGGCGGTTACGGCAACGTTTACATATATACGCGAGTGCGTAAGTGCCAGAAAGCCCGATCGATTCGGGGGGTGCAAGCTGAGAGAGGGAGGGAGGGAGGAAGGGGGGGGGGAGATAAAAATAGAGAGGAAGGAAGGGGAGCAATAACAAAGGTTCATACAAAATCTAACATGAGGGCGAGGCGTGCGTGGGCATTAAAAAAAATTCTCATAGTCGGTACACCTGTCAAGGAGGTGAGAGTGCGTATGCATGTGTGTGTGTGTGTGTGTGAAATATCCACACGAATACGAGAGGGTGTAGTGGTTCAAGGAGCCGCAATCCCTTACGGATGCTCTTGTCAATTGTCTTGCGTGCAACTCTTTCGTCAGGAATGAAGAGGAATCCACGATTGCCTCAGCATACAACACGTAAACGTTCACACATACACACACACACAAAACACCCTCATGAGCCACGCTAAAGCGACAGTTGGCTCTACAGTTGCTGCAAGAAGTCATCGAGGGTTCCCGATCCATTCAAGAGTCCTTCGGGATCAGTACATGATGATTTGATTGCCACCGAGTCTTCCCTCACACAGGTAGCTGGACTGCTGTTGCGCATCCACCACTGGAGCTGCGCGCTACGGTTCACTATCAGGATCGTCAGCTGCCACGCATCTCGTCCGTGGCGCAGCGAGTCCACTGCTGTGGCGTTTCCAATGCCTACCCCACAAACGCCCTCATTACCTCCGAGGCGGCCCGAGGTACCGCTAGTGGTGCATCCGGCCGCCCGCTTCTCGTGAAGACGATACACAAGCGCTGACCTCCACTCGTACTGTGGTGATCGCCGTGCCTCTTCTGCAGGGGGCAAACACGTCACATGAGTCCCGGAAGAAACTAGCCCCAGCGAGCCTGTGTGCTTCTCGGCCCTGGAGGGCAGTCGGTGCGCCGCCAGCGCTTGCGCAACAGCTGAGTGCACGTGTGCGCACCAGCTACGATGCACGAGAAAGGTTAAATACAAAAAGGCGCTGGTTTTGATAAATGTCAGATGCGCTGTGTTCTCCCTGCCGCTGCTGCCCTCTTCCGCGTTCGATGCATCAGCACCAGTGGCGACAGCGACCTCCACAGGAGGCTGCCGGGGAAGTGAAAAGAGTGGGTTAAAGACGCCATCCGTCATCCATGCCGACTCCTCCTCGTACAGGAGGGTCTCTGCGACACACGGCGCTGCTTCAGACGTCGTCTGTGAACTCGCATCCCTTTTCCGTGTCTGTGGTAGCCATCCCTCAAACTTGTCAGCGGAGACGGCGGCGTAGCGAACTTGAACGATCTGCGCTACGAACGCCTCGCTGGTGGTTAGCAGCCGCTCGCACCTAACGGCTCCGGCACTGATGGCGGCACTGCTTTCATAAACCGCCGGCCCTTCATGTTGTGCACTCTGGGACGTTTCTCGTGGGCGTTTCAGCCCTCGCGTGCCCACCCCAGAGGGCGGACCTGTGAAAGGAGTGAGGGCATACAGAGTCGTGTGTCTCTTCTCCTCCTCGGGGGAGAGAGGAGTGGTTGCAGCACCAGAGGTTGTTCGCGTACAAGAAGCAACCCGATCCGCTAGAACCTGCGGCAAGACAGAAATCACGGCTGCCTCAAGTGAAAGCCGTTGCGTAGAGAGTGTTGCAGGCCTTGGCTCTCCGTCGAGAATAGTGTGCCAGGGAATCAGCTGAACGCCGCGGTACTGAGCCAGTAAGAGTCGGGCCGCTGAGTTGCTGGTGGAGCTTTGCAGGGTCAGCACATGCTGCACTACTGCGCGGAGCAGCACTGGCGAAGGGAAGATCAGCTGCGGCGACGGTGAGGGAGTCTGTGACGAGTCCTTGAAAAATGAGCCAACTGGCTGATCTGTCGTACCACCACAGGAGGCCGCCGCTGCCGCCACAGAGGCACCTATGGGCGCTTTACGGCGGTGGTCCTCGTAGTCGTGACGGAAAGTGGATTTTGCCAAGAGGGGCCCGCTGGGGACAAGTCCGTCGTGCGGCGCGAGCGTAGGTGCGGCTCTGTCACCCGACTCAACCTTGGGTGCAGCGCTGAATTGTTGATGTGCCTTTGCTCGCTTCTTTTCCTCCTCCTCCAGAGCGGCTCGTCGGGCAGCCTCGAAGCGCTCAATGGAGGGAAAGGGGTGTGGTGGATCGGCACTCATGTACACATGCGGTAACCAGTGGTCCACGTTATCGACATCCCTCTCGCACGGCACGGGTGAATCACTCAGGGTGGCGCACCTCCCCACAGACAACAACAGGTCTGGCGATGGGGTAGCAAAGCGCAGCTGTTCGACTGCGCGGGTGTAGACGCTCTGCTCGGAGATGGAGGCAAAGCTGTGCGGCAGCGCGCCAACGCGATATAGCCTGTCGCATTGAGTGGAGAGGCTAATGTAGGTAGACGCTGCCGCAGGGAAACTCGTTGGCGCGCTTTTCAGCTCTCCTGATGCGCTCATGCCTGTGTAGGGCGCCGTTCACTGCGTGAACTTGTATACGACTGTGTCGTTAGAGGGGAAGATGGCCTGCAATTCGCAAGCCCTTGGATGCACGCCCGTGGTCGACGTGACGAACGAGCACACATAGAGATCAAGGGGAGGGGGAGAGAGGAGAACAAGAAGTGGTAGTAGAGCAACATACAATGTGAGTCCGCGATAATTATCTGTCTGCCATCAACCGCCCCTCTATTCATTCCACTCTCTCTCCCACTTTTTTCTCTTTCATCTCAGACATCCATCCGTACAGGGGGAGGCAACACCAAGGGGGGGAGGGGAAGGTGTGTGTGTGCCGCACAACACAAACTCATGGGCGCAAGTCTCCCCTGCGGGAAAGCAAGAATACGTATATTTGTATAGTCCCCTGTCCAGTAAGGGCCGTCATCGTCATGACTCTCATTTGCATGACAAGAAAATCGCGGCATCTTTACCGATGTCAGGCGTCTTCCCCCTTCCCCCACCCTTCCTCTGCCATCCTGTCGTGCCTGTTTCATTTGCGGAAGGGGCCACCCCGACCTGCTCTGTGTGCTACACTCCCACTCCCACTCTCCTCCGCCTCCCCCCTCCCCACTTCCCTTACTTTTAATTATCACTGTTTCCATTTGGCGTTCAGGGTTCCCAACCTATCACCTGCTCTTCTAGTCCAACGGACAAGAAGGAGGAGGCGAGGAGGGGAAACGCAGGTCCAGGTCGCTGGACACCTGCGTGACCGTGTCCTTCATCGTCATGACAATCCCTGATAGATGTGTGTGTGGATGGGGAGAGGGGGGGGGGGGTCGAAGAGGTACATTCACAGGAGTACGCACACGTTTAGTGGTGGGGTTAGCGTAGTGCGGGAGGTAGGGAGTAGGGAAAAGTCCGGAAACGGTGCCACAGGCGGCCCTGCAGATTTGCCGGCTCATCATGTTTAGCAGTGAGTAAGCTCAGCAAAAAAGAAAAAAACGGGGCACATCACAGCAAAAGACACATCTCTGGTTAACAAAACATGACGGCAAGTAGACATGTTCAACCACAGGTGCCCTCCCACACGCAGACATGCACCTGCGCGGGCTGCTGACTTTATCTGATGGTCATCTACCACCGCATCACTCAACGGCGGCATCGCCCTCCAAGTTCAACAGTGCGTCCTCTTCAGCTATGGCGGCCGCGCTACCATCACCAGCGTCGCCGCGCCGCCGGTGCACAAGAGGATCGATAATTGAACCCATGTCGACCAGCTGCCACGAGGAGGGCTGCCTCCCCGCATCCCCTCTGCACGTCTCACCGTCTGCTGAGTCCGACGACCTCGCATCCGGGACTCCCTGGACCGGTGTCTTTAAGAGCTCCCGGCAGACTGCCGTTACGGTCTCCAGCGCGGAGTTGTTCCTAGGGTCGTGCGGATTGTGGTACTTCCCTCGTAAGCACTCGAACAAAGACTGACGAAGCTGCGTGAGAAGGGTGTAGGTGGCGCGGTCAATGTGCAGCGCGATCCAGCCGTCCACGACACAGATCGAAAGCTCTGCGTTGTACTCCGTCGTCAATTCAGAGGCACCAAAGAGCAGCAACGCCCATAGGCTGACAGCAGAGAGGGTAGTGAGGAAGTCCTGCCGAGAATCCCTCAACCCAAAGACGTCCTGAAAGACGTAGAAGAGTGCCGGGACTGGCTGGGCCGAAGACGTGCCCAACGCCGCAGGGTTCGCAGAGGCGGCGTTCGACTCCCGGCGGAGGTTGTTCAG
The DNA here is from genome assembly GCF_017918235.1 of Porcisia hertigi. Lineage (NCBI taxonomy): Eukaryota > Euglenozoa > Kinetoplastea > Trypanosomatida > Trypanosomatidae > Porcisia > Porcisia hertigi. Next base: position 662,361 of record NC_090593.1, read on the forward strand.
CAGCTCGTCTCGGTCGGGCACATCGCCGCCGCGGGAACCGTCAACGCGCCGACAGACACTATCCTTCGCGGGCTTGATGCTGCGGAAATATTTGGTCCGCAGCTCCACCCTGTGCGCAGTCTTCAGACGCCGCATCGACGAAAGCGCTTTGGAGGGCGGGCGCAACAGTGCCACGTTCGGGAAGAGAGCGGCACACACGCACGCTTTCACCAAGGCAACATCGAAGCTGTGGGAGGAAAGAGAGTTCGTGTCGACGCAGAGCGTTCCAGCGTAGGACAGCGGCGCGGGCTTACACACTAACCTATTCCCCGCCTGAGGAGCCTCCCTGCCCCTTTCTGAGTGTCCTTCTGCATCCTCAATCCTACTGCGGTCGCCGCCGACGATTTCGGGTTCAGATTGCGTGACTGCATCTGGGATGTTGACGGCACTACCGCCACCTTCCTCAAGCAAATCATGCGCGTTGATGAGCCCCGCTTGACGTAGTATGTCGCGGTACTGGGCCTTGTACTTGGAGATGACACGAAGGTTACCCAAATGCAGCAGGTTAAGCCTCGCGAACTCTTCGCTTTCCTCGTTGGCGCAGAACGCGTTGTACGCATTCAAAAAGCTGATATGGTCGCTCTGCGAACCACGCGAGAAAAGATACCGCTTCTTGCGCGCCTCAGCCGCTACCTCGCGGCTCGTGACATATGGGCACACGTCCGTGCAGGCAGCCACGGTCAGAACAGAGTCAAGGCAACCCAACACGGCGCCGACAACTATCATCTTGCCGATGCGCGGGTCGCAGGGAAGCAGCGCCAGGTACTCCCCCAGCGGGGTGAGCCTGTCTTCCTTGCCGAGAGCGCCGATCCCACGAAGGAGCCCAATAGACGCGTCCACGTTGGTGCGCGAAGGGGGTTCCAGAAACGTCTGCAACGTTTCCTTCGGATCTGTGTGCCCGAGCGCAAGCAGCTTCAGTAGAACCTGCGTTAGCGGTACGCGGTGAATGTCCGCCTCCGGAAAGGCCGGTAGTGAGTCCCACAACTCTTTCGTGAAGAGGCGGTAGCACACACCGCCTTGGGTTCGTCCAGCGCGGCCCTTGCGCTGGGTGCAGTTAGCTTGACTCGCGTATCCCAGGGCCAGCTGCGTGGAGAACACGGGTGTGGCGACAGCAGTACCACCGCTGCTGTTGTTGCTGCCCCCGGCGCTACTCTCCGCTGAGACTTTGCCCTGCGAAGTATGCCCAAATGTCGTGTTGCCCGACGACAGAAATCCACCCGTGCCTGTCTCGGTGTGCGGGTAGGAAGAAGTGGGGCGGCTTTCCCAGGTGGTTGCCTTGATGAGGCCTGTGTCGATGACCACGGCAGCGTCGTCAATGGTAATGCCGCTTTCGGCGATGTTTGTCGCCAGAACCACCTTCACCGTACCGGGTGGGGCCGGTTGGAAGCACTCTCTCTGGCGAGCGCTGTCGACGGTCGAGTGGAGTAGAATGATGTGAAAACGGTCTTCAGCGGCCGGGAGTGCATGCGGTCCGTGATACTCCTTGATCGCGGCCATGGCTGACATCAACTCCTTCCATCCTGGAAGGAACACCAGGATCGACTTCCCCTCTGTGTTGTTCTGAAGGTCGACTTGGACCGAGCGGTGGACGAGGTAGGCCACCAGGTTGTAATCGATTTTGAGAAACTTTCGTGTGTTGGCGCGGCGTGATGCAGTGATTAGTGGCGTCGCCGGTGAGATCGACCTTGTAGGATTTTTCGCTCTACCTTCTTGCTGCGTCTGACCCCCTTGCGGAACGAGGTCGAAGGCGGGTGAGGCAAACTGTTCTTTTGCAGCCTCAACGGCGATGTCGTCTAGGTAGCGGATCGCCACCGGGTACACTGCACCCTCCACCTGCACAACGGGCGTGTCTGCGCCGAAGTAGCGAGCGAACACGTCGGCTTGCATCGTCGCGCTCATGAGCACCACACGGAGATGCTGGTTGCGCTGCAGAAGCTGCTTCACGAGCGCAAGAATGACATCGCAGTTGATGTCACGCTCATGCACTTCGTCGATGATCAGGTGAGAGACATGCTCCAGTTCGGGGTGGGTGGAGAAAATCTGCAGCAACACACCTGTGGTACAAACTGTGATGTGCCGCCCTGGGCGTGCGTCCAGCCGAACCGCATAGCCAACATCCTTTCCCACTGTGCTGAGACGCTCTTGCGCAATGCGCTCAGCAACGCTGAAGCTGCTTAGTCGCCGCGGCTGGGTGACAAGGATATTGCAGGAACCCCCACGACCGTGCTCAATCTCTTGATCCAGGATGTACTGTGGAACCTGGGTCGTTTTGCCACACCCTGTCGTGCCGCAGACAACAGTGACACGGTGGCGCTGAATGGCGTCGAGCAGCTGAGCCTTCACCGTCGCCATTGCCAGGGTGGAGCGACGGGTGTGAAAGTGAGTGAGGTAGACAGGGTCTCGCCGGAAGGTGAGCATCTTCTTCAACATCTCCGCTTCGTATGAAGGATCTATGGAAAAGGCGCGCTCGCTGAGGCGCAGCAGGGCCTGCTCGCTCATGCCGCGCGCCCGCGCCCGGGGGTTACAGTTGTCAGATCTGTCACCACCCTCGTTTTTCTGTGTTACGTCCTCTGTGACGGCACTGGTTGTGTCGATTGCCTGCTGCTGGATCACAGGCTGCAACTGGGACTGCAGCTGAACAATCACCTCCGCGGGCAGCGCTGCAGAGGGGATCGATTCAGGTGAAATGGATGGATGTGCATTCACAAAGGCCTGCACCGCCTGAAGTCGTTTATTGTACAACATTAAGTCGGACATCGCCGCCTCCATAGCAGCGCGCTCAGCCTCGAAGCGGTTGATACCGGTGCCGTCGCAGCTGAGGCCGTTGAGAGTGAGGTGGCAGCGATAGGTTGTAGTGCCAGTGCTGCCACCTGCTGTCTTGAGCTCTTTTGTGAAGGTCGTCCTTGGCGTAAGACTGGCCTTGCCGAACAGCAGATGGTGGAACTGAACAATCTTGCGATAGGCAGGCTGCATCTGCTGCAGGACCGACTCCAGCGGGACACTCGGTTGGTGAGAGGCATTCTTTTCCTTGCTGCGGGTCCCCTTTTGGGCCCCTCCACGTCGCGAACGTCCCGCTCCATCTACCTCCTGCCGTCCATCCACATCATCCTGGAGCAGCCGAAGAATGCAAAGGGCGTGGGCAGCGCACTGGCGCTTCGCTGTCTTCGCGTTTTTCGACACCCCCGTCGCTGCGAGCCCCGCTTGAGGATCGAGTATGAGAGTCGAAACAAAGACTGTCCCTTCGAGACGCACCGTCGTCATCAAACGCGACGCATCGCGGACGCTCTGGTTGAGCTCCTGCAGTGCCGTGGGTCGACAGTACCGCTTCGGATGACGACGCAGGAGTTCCGTGGCACGGTCTGCGACGGGGTGAGCACCTCGCGGCACCTCCTCACGCTTAAAACTCTCCTGCCTAGCGTGGGCAGCGACTGTTTTCACATATGCGGCGCTAGCGTTCACGTACTCATCCCATGAGCGATAGTGGTGAGGCTGTGGACTTGTGGGTGGAGAAGCTACCGCTCTTTCTTCCAAAGGAGGCGGGACTGTGGAGGCGCCTGTGGTTGAGGACGTCGACGCACCTCTAGTGCTCATGTAATAATCCAATAGCTGTTCTGCATGCATGAAGCACAGCGCACGGGCTATTGTGGCCTTCTTCGACTGGCCAATGGCGAATACATCCTTCATTTCTGTATTCGCACCCTCGGGGTGGCCGTGCAGGGGTAATTCGAGCACGCAGCGCAGGAGTTGAGAACGAGCAACGTGATGCAGTGTTGGTTCTGGTGGGGAAAACTCTGCATTCTGGCTGGCCTGCTGCTGATCGCTCCGCAGCATCGCAAGCACGCGGTCCTCTGCACCCCGGTCCACCGCTAGTGGGGAGACACCGACAGCATCTGAGAGGTTGCCGCCCGGTAGAGACCGCCTTTGCGGCACCTGTGGCGCCGCTGACCTCTTCTTTCGGACCGGCTGCTGTTGCTGCTGATCGCCGCTGCTGCCCGGGTCAAAGCGTCCGTGCAGCATCATGTGCTGGGGATCTTGAGTTCGTGGTGGCACCTTCGAAGGCGTTGGCTGTTGTCGACGTCGCGCGCCGTGTTCCTCGGAGACGCCCGTGTTAGACAGGAGGGCTGCTAGAGAAGGTTCACGACTTGGATGGGTTTTCAAAGTAGGAGGGGGGTCTGCTGCTGTAGGAGGGAGCGACATCACCGTCTTTGCGCGGCTGCGCGCAACACGGCGAGGCTGGGGCGAACGCCATGAACCTACGGCGTCGCGTACTTGGCTTCGGTAGCGCGGCGCAGATGATGATGCAGGAGCCAAAGCTTCTCCCTTGGCTGACTCGTGTGCCGGACCGGCACCACCGTGGCTCAGATGACGAGCAGGGGTTGCTAACGTCAATGGTACGCAGGTGCCAGTCTCCGACTCTCGAGTGCGCGGGATGCAGGTCCACCAGAATCGACAGCAAAGACGCGGCCGTGAGCCACGCAGCGCAGTGACAGCCGCGGCGACGCTGCCGTCAAGACCATAAGGTAGGGAGTACGGTAACGCACGCATATCGATGATGAGAAAGAGAGAGAGGGACGGACGGGGTATGATAATGGCACTCCGTTGTTGGATATCTATATATGTATATATATATATATAGTGTCGTTCAGCGGACGTTCGGATAGACGAAGAACGCCGTGGGCTGGGCAATTAATTGAGATCCCTCACCGCTAGCGCTGGCAAAGGGAGAGTCAAGAAAAAAAAGGAAATGTGAGGGGTGGGGGAGAGACTCTGTGCAAACGCATGCGCAAGGCATCGGCGTGGTGTGTTATTTGTGTGAACCTCAGTGCGTGCCGGGGTAGGGGGGGGGGGGGGTGGAGGTGAAAAGGCCACTGCAAATGCGAGTCAGCGAGTAGGCATCCAAGAAAGTGGCGGGAGAACACACATAAAATAAAAGGTGACACTCTTCACTCGACGTCACTCTCAGAGGGTCATACCACACGGACATCAAAAGCAGGAATAAGTCACCGAGATTAAATATATATATATATATGTATGCGGGCATATACATGCGTGAGCGTGTGTGTGTGTGTGTGTGTCAGACACCAAAAGGATATCAGGGTGTGCCAAAAGGGAAGGATGGAAAAGAGAAACAATCGAGAGAGTTCGGTTGGGCTGCCCGAGGGTGTCTGTGTGTGTGTGTGTATATGGAGGGGGAAGGGGGGAGAGGTGGTGAACTACTGGCACAACATATTTTGATTTGAGACAAGCAAACTCTTCTCCCTCCCCCCCTTTTACTCCATGACAGAGCCGCATGGGCTTGAGGGCGTTGTAAAGAAGAAAAGGGTCCGGGGTTGAGTACGAAGAGAGACACGTGCATGTATCCCCCTATCTCCCCCTCCCCATCATCAATTACAGACGCGCACGCACACACACACAAATACAAACACAAACAGAGAGATGGACGGAGAGACAAAAAAAAGTGTGTGCGTAACCCGTTTTTTTTGGTTATTGCAGTGATTGAGGATGGCATCCCTTTTCGATAAATCGCTGATTGCATAAAAATGTGAGCGAAACAAAAACCAAGGCACCACTAGTACCACCCCTTCTCCTCCCAACAACTGCACACACACACACACACACTTGCGGTGGTGGCTGTTGTCAGAGTCACATGGCTCCTGTTGAGCCACAGCAAGCTAAGCGGCCCCGCTGCCCTGTTTTCGCAACTCATCAAACTGCTGTTCCTCCGATAGACGTTTCCATCGCTGTTCGCGGATCGCGCTCACGCGGCTGCCTAACATCTTAATTGGACGCTCCACGTACGCCCAATCGACATTGATCATGTAACGATAATACAGGTAGACACACGAGAGTACCGTTGAGAGCACCATGAGAAACACCTTCACGTTGCGCAATCGCTCGGCGCTCATGGTGTGATAAAGCGTACTGCGCTGCGAGTACAGACCGACGGAGATAGTGTCAAAGGTGTGGACATTGCTGTTCTGCTCGTAATACATACCGCGGTCCTCCTGATCCTTCAGCACGCGCGCTTGGTTCTGTTCCACACGCAGCATACTCAGCTCATGCTGACGCTTCAGCTCGAAGATCACCCTATCACGCGAGAGTATCTCTTGGATGATGGCGTCCCTCGCCTCCAGCCGCCTAGCAGCTGCATCGACGCCGTCACTGTGGACAGTTGTCATTTCATTCTCACTTCGAGGGACGGAAGCGGTGGGGGCATCTTCGCTCCCTGAGGATGGTCCTTTGCGATCAACGGCCTCATCCTCGGCAGAGGGGGGAGAGGAAGACAGCGAAGAGGTGTGTCGCTGCGACGTGCTCACCCAGTGCGATGAAGTTCTCAGCAATTGAGCAGCACACGAAAAGCAGCCACATCTATACCTCGTCTGCGAAACGACGCACAATCGTAAGGGCTTCATCTCGAAGAGAGAGAGAGAGTGTGTGTGTGTGTGTGTGTGCGTGTGTACGGCAGGGAAGAAAAGTATGAAGAGACGCAATGAAGGCGTCAGATGTCTGTGACGTAAAGGGGAGAGAGAAATGTGCGATGGTCACACATGTAATGCGGCTCGATACGAAAAGATGGTCACAAAGGGAGACCGGTGAAAGCCGGCGATGGGTGCCTCATCTAAACAAGGAGCACGTTATAAACACGTGCACGCTATAAGCGCGTCAGGGCACCGACACTCGGAAGCAGAGAAAAAAAAGGTATAATATAATATATGTATAAATGTGCACACGTGCAGACATACAACCATGTATATACATATACATCTGTACCCCAGGTAGGTAACACGAGTTGGTGAAAAAAAAAGAGAACAAAGTGGGGGGAGAGGGGAACGGGTGCGGGGGCAATGCGAATGTCGCGGGGGATAGATGCTGGCAAGCGCACAACTGAAAAGCGCTGGAAAAAAAAGGGGGGGACGCGCCGCGGCCCTGCCTTAATAGCCCTCTTCAGCCAGGTATCTGCCGGGCGGCAGAAGAAAGTTGCTGCACACAGTCCGTCGCACCAAGCCTGGATGGGTCTCCTCATTATGAGCGACAGTACCCGTGAACCGGCGTTTCTTGTGCATTTCATGTTGAGCTTTTCTCACTTTCGCCTTACCGTGAAGACTTCTCCTCCCCTCCTCCCGTCATTCAACTCGATGTGTGAAGATTGGAGATGAAAACAAAACACGGAGAGGGGAGGGCGGGGCAAAGACCAAATGGCACTACTGATGACCGCATACCCCCCCCCAGCGCAGGGGGTTGCATTTTTTTTTCAACGCAAAAATGACCTTTGTGTCACCCATTCTATTCTCAACCAGGGGAGAAGGGGAATGGAGAAAAAGATAGGCTGAGAGGAGGAGCTACACAGCGGTACAACAAGCGAGCAAATATATAAATACGCATGTGTATCTATATCTATATATGTATATATAGATACATATACAGATGCTGTTTGCTAGCGTGCGGGGGAAAAAAGTAGGAGGAAACTTTTCAGCTCCTCTGTCGTGTATAGTTTACATCCATTCTCGCACCACCTGAGAATCAGACATGGCCTCTACGCGGCGCACAAAACCTGACAATCGCAGCAGCGCCGGCATATGCCTCGAGGTGAGCGGCGGTCGCAGTGGCTTGTCTGCATTAGAGGCGCCCTCGCCATGGGCCTTGGCGCCAGACACTGGTAGGTCCCGGCGCGCGCGCGCTTTCAAAAGGAGACGCGCATTCTCGTACTCCTCATTCGTCGGGCAAAACTTTTGAAAAGCGCACCAGCGCTTAGCGGCTGCCCGCAGTGCGGCATCACAGCCAGTGGCAGCGACTGTGGCACCAGTAGTGGCGGTCCCTTTCGTGTTGCCCGTAAGCACCGCGCCTTGGTTCGCGGGAGCGGAGGCGGCAGCAAGCTCGCTACGTCCAACAATGCGCAGGACTAGCTCCAAGTCCACAAAGTTTTCTGCACCGCGCCGCAACACGACAGGCAAGTTCGAGTCGCCAGACGACGCATCGGCTATCGCTGCCGATGAGGTCGGGGCGCTACCGTTAAGAACGAGGCGCACTATGCGACGTTCGAACTCATCCATCTGGGCTGGGGAAACAAGCTTCTGGGCAGCCCCTTCAGTAGCAGCCATTGTTGTTGCTGTTGCTGCGTCTCCCTCCGTGTGGGAGGAGACTTTTTCCGACCTGTTGGGCGTCCGGTGAATAGGTGACTCGAAGTCTGCACCCTCACAGGGAAGCAGCACCGACTGCCACTTGCGCAGCTGGGCATCATGGTCAAGCAGGACCTCCTCCTGGAGTTTCAGACGGCATTGGCAGATTCGCTTCATCTCCTCTAGTGCCTCAATCTCTGTTCGCAACTTGGCGCGCATTTCTGTGGACTGTGCCGATGCAGAGATCGTCGTATCGGTAGATTTTTCCCTATCATCAGCTTTCGGCAGAGGCCTACGCCGCTGCTGGAGCCAGAACGGTTCAGGGTTCACAGGGGCTGGCGTCGATGCGGCACCGTACATCCGTAATGTGCGATCAACATCGATGTTTTGGGCGTAGATGTCCTGCGTGCGCGCCAAGAGCCGCTCCTCCATTCTTGCGATCTCCGCCTCGTAGTACGCCTCTTCAGCATGCCGCTCGCGTGCGCGTTCCACTAGGACTTTGCGCAGCTCCTCTCGCGCAGAACCAGCGACAGCAATCGGGATTCGCCGGCGCTTCGCTGCTGCGAGCCACAACTCGTCACCCTGGCGCGCCACCAGGACATTCATCCGCACCGACACACTACACAGCACACCTAGTGTTCGCAAGTCGCAGAAGGAGCAGCAATGAATCAGCAGTTGCGGCGCCAACTGCAAAATCGCTGGTAGGCCTTTCCTCAGTGGCGTGGGTGGTACTGCTGCGCTCCTCTTCACGACGACAATGGTGGGCCGAGATTTGGTACTGTCGCCCGGTTTTGTTTGCCGTACGCCCGCCGTGCCGAGATTGGCGGTGGCACTTGACACCGCGGTGGCCGGTTTCGGCGCTGTGGGCCCCTCTTGCTCCACGGGCGCAAAGGCGGCCTCTATCTTGCGCAGCGCCGCCCTTAAATCACTCGTGTCATGATACGTGTTCAGTCGTATGGACGAGTAGTCTGCAGCGGCGTTCTGTGGAGTTGGCCGTTCAGGGTGACGGATTGTAGTGCTGCGCAACGGAAGCGCCTTGTCCTTTGTGGGACCGAAAGACCTCATCAAGTGTGTGTGTGTGTGTGTGTGTGTGTGTGGTTCATATATATTCCCACCGCCACCACCCCTGTTGACACAATAGGGTCAAAAATGAAAAGAATTTTCCTTTGTTTTTCCCTCTCTCTGCACCCTCGCCAAGGGCACTCGGATACTCCCCCACAACACCACCACACTCGACACCGTTTACTCCGCCCAACAGAGTCCACCTACCTCCCCTCTCTCTCTCTCTCTCGTTTTTCCCTGCTCTTTATTTCTTTTGTTGTACCCTCGAAAATCATACCTCTTTGGTGTACGCCGTGGTGTATTCATGTACGAATACGCGGGAGATGCGTACACACACATATATATATATATATATATAGACGTACACATTGTCGCCAGCATGAATGAACAACAAAAGGGGACGAGTAGAGAAGCCGTTTTTCGAGGAAGGCATTCATGAAAAGAAGAGAAACCGCCGCGATCAGTGCATGCGAGAGAACATGTGGAGTTGTACGCCAGGCAGAGGGCGATTCAATTTTCTCAAAGAGGCGCGTCGATAAAGGGGCCTTTCATACAATTTTACTTGTGTATGTTTTTTTTTTTTTTTCAACAACAGAGTCAAGTTGCAGCAAAATCTTTTTTATTCTCGAGTCCTCTCTTGATGCTTTTCGGTCGTTTGGTTTTAATGCGTAGATCATTATGGAGCCCGTGGCTGATGAATGTGTAAAAAGCTCGGGAGACGAATGGAAAAAAAAAAACGAGGAAGGCAAAGAGAGCGGAATCTCACGGCGACTGCCACGCTCGTTGTGCTCCATTTGCAATAGCGAGGGTGCTGTTGTTCAAGACGCCAGCCACGCAGACCCCCCCCCTCCTCCTCCTCTTACCCTCAATAGACAGACACACGACACACACACGGGAAGACGTCTGAGGTGAGAAGATCGTCTCAAGGACAATTATGTCCCCTCTCTACTTACAGTAGCGTTAAAGAACACGATATTCTTTAAGCTGATAATCTCATAGACCCCCCCTCCCCCTCCCTCTCCCGATGCACGCGCTGTGCTATCGCCATCTCAGGTGATGCTGTGTACCCTTTTTTCCCTCCCCCCTTTTTTTTTGCATTACTGCTTTCTTTGCCTGTTAACATTGTCAATACCGCTCTCTCCTTTCCCTCCCCCCACTTTAGACTACACACGCACACACGCCCACGTATGCAGTGCGGCGTATCTTTTTCCACATCCCAAGAAACACACAATCAACTGAAGAGAGAAACATCAGAGATAGACAAATAGTGGAGTAAGGTGGCATCGCTAACAAGAAAGAGAGGGAGTGGTCAAATTAGAGCGAAAGCCACACAAGGTGGGATGCGTTGGGCAGGGCGACTGCAACGATAGCCAAAGTGAGCAGCCGCTTTCTACTTGTTCCATATCAATGAATACATAAATATGTATAAATATAGAGAGCCGAATAGCAACAGCAACAAAAAGACCGTTTTTTTTTTTAATTGATGAGTCGCTGCACTTCCTTCACGACCTTCGTGACCAGCGCCGGCTCCATCACAATGACTTTTACCTCGAATCGTGCGCGTACTGGACGGTGGTCTGACTGCCGTAGACTCGACACAGACGTGTACTCTAATGGATTAACGTGATTGATGACCATCGGAAACCGCGCCGGCATGCTTAGATCCGCTTTTAGCGAAGACGATGGCGGCGCCGCCGCTGTCGGTACGCACCTTGAACGACGCGCGGCACAAAAAGTTTGTGCGCACGGTTTCTTTTCCCACACTGCATGCGCCTGCGCACGTGAAGTCAACGATGCTGAGTCGTACTGGCAAGACTTATCTGGTGAGCCAAAATCGTTTCGCGCAGCCACGACAGCCATGGAAGTGTCCTGTAGCGCAAGTGAAAGGGATCGTCCCAAGCTGGGGTCTTCAGAGCTGGCTGAAGACGACGATCGTGCAGGGGCGGTTCCTGCGAGTGACGTCGCGCTCAGGGAAAAGTGTTTGCTTTCAAGCTCCTCTAGTGAGATCCACGCCCCGGTTGCCGTCGGGTCGTTCTGCAGCGGCGTGGAGCATTGCAAGTCGAGGAGAGGCGGTGCAAACCTAACTTGACTGTTGGATAACTCAACACTGTCTTCTTCCCGTGGTGTGCTCACCCCTGCATCACTCTCCAACACGCGAAAGAGGACCCGGTCGCACCAGGCAGGATCGCGGCGCTTTCGACTGGTGTCGAACATGTCCGTGCCCCTGTCATACTTGTATGTGGGCGGGAACGAAATCCATTGCTCCTTAAACCCATCGAAGGCTTCGCCAGACACCATCAACTGGCGTAACTCGTCGTGGCAGAGCAAGTGGTCGTACTCGCCGCGCCTCACTGCCTCTCTGATGAAAGGGCTCGGCAACGCGTGTAAGCGAGAGTTCAAGTCGCCAAGAAAGAACACGTAATCGTGGTCATCCAGGACCCGTATCTCGGCATCTGTCGTGAACGAGCGGTGGAAGGCGGTATGGCCGAAGCGCAACAGACGCTCACATGCACGGTTGCCTCGCACTGACAAACTCTCAACACTGCTGCCTAACAACTCTTTTGCATTCAGAAAGGTCTGCAACACTTCGCTCTCGTCATCGCTCCAGGCAGGCATGTCGAACCGAATGTCTTTGAGAGCAGCTTGATAGTTGCTCATACGGCGCCTTTCGTTGTGTTTGTGTGCTACAAAGTGGGCGGAGATGAAAAGAAACCGCTTGCCGTAGATGGTCGCGCGCATGGCGACGGATCCCTTGTTGCCCAGCACCGAAAGAGCACCGGTGCGGGTGAGAGAAAGGCGCACGTGCGAGACGTAGTCCACGTGCCTTGCCTGTACGAGCACGATCAGCACCAGTCCCACAAGCTGAACCACCTGCACCTTCTTGTACTCAACCGCATGGTCCGTGGCAGCAGCAAGGGTTTCAATAATAGCGTCCGCCCACTCCCAGCTGCGCTGCGTTGACTCCTTCACGAGCGCTGTACCCGTCATCTCGACCTCCTGCAGACTAATGAGAAACAAATCCGGCAGCTTTGCCTCAAGCCCCCGCCACTCGTTTTGTAAGAGAGCAGCAGCAGCAGCCCTCTGTTGATCGGCCAGTCCTACATCCTCAGGGGTGGTGCACCTGGTACGGCTAATATCCACATTTGATATCGAGTTCAGACTCGCTTTTCGGGAGCGCATAGCGGAAAGCCCTGTCGGGTAGTGTGGCTTCCCAGGAAAACCACCGTAGGCTGCAACAGCCTGCTTGTGCTCATGATATTGCTTCACCTCCTCCGTGAGCTCTTGCCCGATCAGCCATGAGAGGAAGGCCTCTTCATTGACGGGTGGCACCTGCTGGTTCACGTTCCACGTGCACGCATTCATGAGGAGCGGCGCTTGTAAGTCGTCTACTGGCACATTTCGGAGACAGTTGCGGATGCGTGCGTTCATACGCTGTCGCTCCTCGAGGGTCTTTTCGCACGCTGTCATTGTACGTGGGGTAAGGCTGTCACCGCGATCGTCGTGGCTGCTCTTGGTAGAGAGCTCGGTCTCAATGTGAAGAAGCGGTCGCGCGAGACGGCACGCCGCGCCCATGCCAGACCGTAGAGCACCCTTGATGCTCTCCTCCGCTCTATATCGCTCCCTCCAGTGAGGCGAGTAGTAGAACAGCGCTTCCAGCGTCTCCACCCGGTTCACTCTGCCAAAAGTCACCAGCCAGATAATCGCCTCAAGAATGATTATCAGCACACGCGCCCACAGCGGCGCCAGAGCCGCCGGTTTCATTTGCCGCTGCGGTGCAGCAGCAGCAGCAATCGTAGCCTTTATCCCACACAATGGAGCTCGGTCAAACGTCTCTCTCTGCCTCTGTACGCGCCTGGTTTGGAGAGGTAAAGACGCGGAAGATGTGGGTGCTGCTTCGTCGGCTGCTGTGTCAGTTGTTGGTGACAGTGAAGCGAGTGACATTTCGAAGGGGGAAAAGAAGGAGCTGTACCAGCGAATCGACTCTTTGTGTCGACTCACAGCAAAGAGAGGGGGCCACAGCCAAGAGCACAAAGCGGAAGGGAGGGAGGGAGGGAGGGAGGGGGGGGGACTTCGAATTTTAAAAAGGAAAAAGAAACATCGACGGCGGCAAAGAAAAGAGCAGAGGAAGACGAGAAGAATCGATATACACAATGCAAAAAAAAAGGCAAAGATCTGTCAGCGTACTCACTACACCAATGCAGCTGACGAGGTCAAGAAACAGGCAACAGGAGTGGTGAAAGCAGAAAAGGAGGTAGGCGACTGACACAAGACACGTTTAGTAGGTGGATTAGGATGTGACGCTGTCGCCAAAGCAGTTATCGGAGACCTTGTATATATATATATATATATACATATATACATTTATATACATACATACATATATATATATATATGTCACGCAACCTTACGCAAAGTAAGACGTGGCAGTAGAAAGAAAGGAGGAATAGGTGATATTACACACTAAATCACTCCCAGATCCATCGATACACACACACACACACACACACACACACACAGGAGGAAAGGAGAGAGAAGATGATTTGAAAGTGTGCGTGGAGAGGAGGCGGTGAAAAAAAAAGGGGGGGGGTGAAGGTGTGAGGCCGGGCTCACTAGGAGAACAAAACCAGACAAAGAAAAGGTGAGAAGCGGAAGACAGAAAGGAGGTAAGTGAGCGTTTGGGGAGAAAAAAGAGCGCTGAGGAGTGCAGGAAGAGACGGCAGGGGAATAGGGGGGGTGAGCACACACAGACAGACAAACAGTCACAAAAGGAGAAAATGATTGTTCAGTAATAATCAAACCCCTCTCCCTAGGCCAATCAGTGGCGCTTGTGTGTGTATGCGTGTGTGTGTGTGTGGGGGGGGTGAGTGGTGTGGTACGGGCCGAAGGAGAAGGGCAAGGGTAGGAGGAGGAGGAGGAGAAGGGCGGGAGAAATGCCAGATAGAAAGAGGGGTAGATACTCTTCCTGCCCCCCCCCCTCATCTTTTTCTTTTTTAAAAAGGAGGTGGTGGGTTGCATTAGTTTCATGTTTGCTGCTGCCACACAAAAAAAAGGATGCACCGGAACCACCAACCTTGAAGAGCAGCAATATGGGATCAGCCTGAGTGAGTTTGACTCCCGAATTAGACGGTGACCTCTGTGCCAAATCGGTGTGTTTTGAGTAATCCTGGTAAACAAGTTGATATACAAGCGTATTCAAAAAGAAAAAAACGGAAAAAGATCCATCCGGCGTAGTGAATCGGTGAAGAGGTGGGGGTGGACGGAGGAGGCAGCAAAGCCCATTAGAAAACAAGACACAGCAGACCACCATCAGATATCCACAACAAGCTATCTACATCGACAGGAAAGAAAAACTGAGAGCACGCAGACCATCAACGCCATCGCCTTCATCCCAGCCACCGCTAATTCTCCGCTAGGTGCAGCACGGAAACATATTACCAACCCCCTTCCTAAGTCGCTGCGAGCAGGCCAAGCCATGCCGATGAGTTGGAAGGAACGGAAGGGAGAATAAGCAGGCGAGAGGAGCGAGGCTGTATGCGCACTGTGCTGTACATTGGGGTGCTCGAGAACTGAGAAGCAAAGGTCGAGATGGAGACTGGAGCACGATCCCTCCTCCCCCCCGCCCCCGCCCACGAGGCTAAAATGGAAAGACACAGGTTAAATGGAAGGAGAGGATGGGAGAGGGGGAGGGGAAGCGAGTCAGGGAAAGATGGGGACATATCACGCCAAAGGAGACAACTTGCGCGTATACCAGGCGCATTCTCCTCGCATCTCTCTACTCCAGTGAGCCCTCGCCCTCATCCAAAAAGGTGGGGTGCGGCCCCATTCCGCCTGCCTGCGCGCGCCCTAAGCTGTTTGGCATAATTCAGAAGATCCTTTGGAACTGCACACACACACACACACACACACACACACAGACGCACCAGCTCCGACGAATGTGTATGAAAACCTGGACGCCTGAGCGTGGTCATGTCAGAGGCGTTTCTTTATTGGTGTGACTAAAGCAGTCTTGGACCTCAACTGCGGCGCTGATGGGATCTTCGCTATTTTTCCCAGTGCGGTTCCTGAAATCTGCGTCAGCGTGCGACATGCGTCGTCGAGGTAGTCGAGCGCCTTGAGGAACTGCAGCTCTGAAGCGTCCTTGACGCCGTCAGGGTGTGAATCGAAAGAGGCCCTCCGCTGCAGCACCAACCCACACTTTGATGAAGGCGGGCGCAGATCGTCCCACGCCCCAGAAGGTGACGTGTTCAGCAGCCGCTCACCAGGCGTCGAAATACTTGGCAAAAGAGGAATACTCGATTGTAGCAAGCTGTCCAATATCTGGCACTCACTGAAGTCAAATGATGTACCTGAAGCCCGTCCACCGGAGGAGGTGCGAGAGTGCTTCTGAGAGCCACTGCTCGGGCCAACACGCGGAACGGCGGAGCGGCCGCCCCTTCCAGATAAAGGCCTCAGACCAGGAACTGCAACCTTCTTGCTGTCCCCGTCGTGCGGTAGCGCGATACGCGTCGGCGAGCGATCCTCAGTGCCGATCTCCAGCGCGTTCAGCAGCTCTGTGACCAGGCGCTTGGAGAAGTCCATAAACCTTAGGTATTGCTGGAAGGTGTCGGCACGATTAACCGTGGAAACGGCGACAGAAGTCGAAGATGCATCTGATGGATTGACATCCTCCGATTTTCGAGTTTGGTTCGTGCTTCCCTGCCCAGCAGACGACGATCTCGGCGGTGATAAGACCTTGGTGGATAATCGATTCCCGGTGCTCGTCTTCTTTCTTGCAGCACCACCGATAGCCAGATCATTGGAGCTGACCGGGATAAACTCGGCTGGTGGCTCAGTCGCGGATTCATCTAATATGCCCTTCAGCGCCTGGTACTGCCGTTGCGTTGAGGGATACACTCGGATCAACTCCCGCAACATTGCTTGGATTCCTTTGGCCTCCTCCAAGAAGCTGAGCCCCGCGCGCCGGTCAGCCGGTTGGTGCGCCAAGGCGTCCCAGCTCAGGCGCCACGCAGCTGGCAGCGGATTGGTGGATTTCGAGGGCTCTACAAGCCACGTATACTGCGCCATTATATTATCTGGCAGGAGCATGGCCTTGGGAAGCGCGGTCGCTGCTAAGCCGGTCTCCTCTATTGCGGCGGCCGTGGCGGTTACCGAGTCGAGAGTTGCGGTGCCCTCACTCAAGCCTTCACCACCATCCTTGCCGCGTATGGCCAAGGGATCACTTTGGTCCGCAGAGGCCGTCATCATCGCCAAGTTCTCCCCGGTGAGCCTGGCCGAAACGAAAACGGTACTTGTGGACGGCAGCAACAGTGCCAAGCGGCCCTCAAGCTGACGCGGCACAGAAACCACGCACTCCTCCGCAAAGACATCCCCTTTCAGAGCCCCCCGCTCCTTCTTGCCTCCTGCCTTCTTCGCCATCCCAGCTATACTACTACTGCTCTCCCTGACATCCTCGATTGAACGTATCACGCTCGGCGCCACGACAACTTCCATGGACAGCTGCCCGAGGAGCAGCTTGCCGCTGGTACCCTTGCCCGCCGCCTCTAGTAGCGGCCGACTCAGACGAATCTCGCCACCGTGAGAGTGCCGACCGAGCACGAATGTCTCCTCCACGCCAATGCCGCTGATATGGACAGTACTGAGGGATGTAGCGCTACCGCTGCCGCAGAGAGCACCGTTCTCTCCCGAGCCCTTTCGGCTGGCGTTGCCCTTCCGGGCCATAGGCCCAGATGCGGTGGATATGGGGTACCAGCAATACTGATCTGACACGTGCGCAGCCATTTTCGGGCGAGGCCCGTTAAACAGCACCGTGTGGGTTTTGGGGTCCTTCACGTGTAGTGTCGACTCCAGCACGCGCAACTCCTCTGGCCAGTTGGACTCCAGCATTTCTAGCTGGATCTTCCGCGCCGCCTCAAGCGCCATGGCAGGCTCCTCGAACACCACCAGGTATGCAGTCGCAGAGTTTGTCTTGGCCACATAGCCGCCAAAAATCCGCACAGAGCTCTGCACAATGTAGTTGTAGTGTGCCCAAACTAGTTTAAGGAGGGATGGTGCGACAGCCCGTGAGATTTTCTCAACATCAGCGACGTCGCAGTACAGGAACGTCAGACGCTTCGTCGAGCGCCGGACATTCATGACCCCTGCCTCTGGCTCTTCGATCGAACGAAACCGCACGATACTACGACATGTTGACACTTTTTCCGGGTGCACCTCTGCCTGTGGTTGGCACCGCAGAAGCCACGGGTTGAGCAGCAGTGGGTCTTTGGGCATGCCAACTTCGCAGTAGCGCTCGTAGTGATCCTCGGCCCTCATACGGGCTGTCTCACCCAACTCTAATCGGCGCTGTTGCTGCTCCATCATGTCGAGCACGCTCTGCCGCGGCAGTACCTCGCTGCGCAGCGTCAACGATTCCAGAATACAGCGGTATGGCTGGTACAGCTTTTTGTTTTGCAAGGTGGCCCTCCCAAAGCTGGGCAAATGCTGGCGACGATAGGCAAACGGCCTAGGCAAAATGGAATGCACCACCGCAGGGGCGTCGGAGGAGCAGACGAACTGGGACCCTTTCTTCACGATGTTGTAATGTGTGTCCAGTAAGTTTTCGTTTTTCGAGTGAAAGCTGCGTATAACGTCTTCCATGGCGAGGATTTCCCCGAAGTCGGCGAGGTCACATAGAGTGCCGGAGAGACGAATCGCCGGACCGGTGCACTTGAGCACGCCGTTTTCCAAGTGACGATAGATAGTGCTCATCGTCCCGCTGACCACGCCGGCACGGAACAGGAAAATGTCATCACCCTTGCCGAGGGACATGTGTGCATACTTTGTGGCTGTGCGGTTCACTGTGATATATATCTCAGATACGAAAGCAAGGGCTTCCTCCACCTCGCGGAAGGCGTACGTGAAGATATCAGAGTAGTTGCCGCCCATGAGGAAACCAAAGCTCGCCTTTGCAGCGTTGTGGATGTGGCCACTGATGGTGTTTCGAATCGACTCGAGCTGCTCATCTGAGATACTCGTCATGAGTAGTCGCCTCCAGATAGTGTCGTCACACGTGTCAATTGTGCAGATGTAGGCCGTTTCCGACGGGTCCAGTGCTTTGTGCTTGCAGATCTCAAAGCGGTCCTCAGACTCCATCATGTCTCGCTCCAGCGCCGCGCCAGCGGCCTCCATTCTGCGACAGAGTGCGATGAGATTCTTCTTTTCCTCCTGAGCTGAAAGAACCTCCATCATCTTGGCAGCGGTTTCGGAGAACTGGGAGCGACACTCCTGGCTTGAGGTGCGGGAAGAGACTTGGGCGGCAGCTTCGTGCAAAAAGTTGGGATGACGTGTGACCGTTTCCGGTATGAGACCCCCACTCCCAATGGCCCTTTTGAAGCACCCCTCTCCACCCTCAAAGGTGTCGGCAAGCATCCCCTTCATTCTTTGGGCCACTTCACGCACTATCGAAGCGCTGTCTTTCAGCTCCAAACATGGGTACTTACGGCTAGGATGCAGCACGGTTGGCTGCACCCCACGACGCCCGCGCAGTTCTGAGGGCAGGATTGACGCAATGATCTGACGCGCACCAGGGAGCCCTATAACGTCCCACGTAGGCCCCAAGCTTTCGCGCAGTTCGGCCACACCGTTTGCTGTTAGCGCCGATCGACCCTCTCGCATCCGCGACTGCAAGCACATGAGTTGTGCCCACTTTTCATTCACCGCTATTTCGCCAACCGGGGACTGCTCAATGGCAGCCCGAACGGCTTCCGCGACTTGTGGTCCAAAAAAAGCGTACTCTCCGGAGACAGGGTCCACATACGACTCTGGTGAACATGAGAAGATGCATGTGTGTATCCGGGGCCCTTTGTAGAGCACAGAGTTGTCTTCAACTATGGTGGAGAAAGACGGCGTGCCTAAAATCAAAGACGACCACGAGAGACGCATGAGCTCCTTGTGACATTCCTTCGCGAAGAGAAGCGCATCAGATGGCGTCTGGAACGCAAACACCTCCATGCTATTGTAAAATCCCACGCGGTACCCACGATAGCGGGTGCCGCTGCGAAAGAAAAGCTGCCGACACACGCGCATGGCAAACTCCTCGATGCCCTGGAGCGGAAATGTCATTTTCGAGACAAAGTGAAAAACGAAGGAGACGTCTCGCTGAGGAAGCAGTACTGCGTCCCAGCGCTGCACGTAGTACAGGTCATCGTGCGCCTCCATCAAGTTCGCCTCCGCTGCCTCGAGTCGCTGGCGCCCGGCTGTCCGAACACGGGCAGCGATGCGAAAACGCTCAGACGCCACCTCCATGCGTTTTGTTTGTCGCTGCCGCAAGATATCGTCACTAACGCGGCTCTTCAGCGAGTCGTTCTCGCGCATCAACCTCTCGTTTTCCCCACGCATGTGGTTCAAGCGATCGGTCAAGGTAATCAACTGAGCCTTCGAGTCCGTCTCCAGGTGAATAAGTGCACGCTGCAGCTCTTCGACGGTGTTGATGAGTTCCCGGTTCCACGTCGAGATCTCATCTGCCCGTGCATTTTCGAGCGTCGACTCCCTGTCGGATGTAGGCGGCAGTCCTTCATCGTAGGAAACCATTCCCAGGAATGCTCTCCGTTGAAGTCTCTCTCGCAGCGTGGCCACCTCGGCCTCCAAACCTTCGATTCGTTTCGCTGCCTCGCGCTTCTCGATAATAAGTCGCGTAAGATGATCATCCTTCTCCCGCATGCACGTGTCTGCCGCTGTGTCAGACGACGCCGCGAAGCCCTCCATGCTTCACAGAAAAATCACTCAGCGGCGAGTGTGCGACCTACATGTGAAATGGAGAAGTCAGCAGGTGAACACATTCTCATGAAAGTGGGAATACAAAGGAGGGGGGGGGGAAGAGAGAGAGAAGGGGAATCAACGTGAATGACGCAAGGGAAACATTCAAGCGTAAAGATGGCGCAGCGAACACAAGATGCGTCACGCAAGTGTGGCGATGATGGCAAGTGTCTGCTCACCTGTAGCAACGGTGCTTCCACGTTGCCCCTGGTTACAAAGGCAAAGCAGATGCGCACCCTCTACACAACGCCGGTAGCTTCGGCTGGGTAATATGTGGTAATACTTTTGTTTTTTTTTATCGATACCAAGTTCACAGCACATTTAACTCAGACACTCACTTTCGCGTCGGAGGGCCCGCTCTGTAAGGTAGCGTCGTGGTCGATATCACCTAGTGGCACTGCACTTCCACGACGGTAGGTTTTCCAGTCACCATTAGTCATGTGGTTACTCTTCTTCTCAATCATACCAAACTTACCGAAGGAACAGTCACGCCAGCGTTGGTTGAACTGCCTCGCCTTCTCCTGGTCATCGCCAACGAGAATAGACATGGTCACCTTACCACTCACATCACCGGGGTCGATTTTCGCCAGCCGCCGCAGGAACTCCGTGTTTTGTACCACAGGCTCCCCTATTTCAAAGCCAGGGTTGAAATCTTCGAAGAAGGTACTCCTCCAATTTTGATTTACGAATTGCTGAAGCTCCTTGCTGCGGGGGGGCGGTATTTTTTTTAGATGGGCAGTACCCAAGGGCAAGCGGGCATATGCGGTGCACTTTACCACCGCACCGAGGTTGCAGATGCTGCGGTTTGACTTCTTGGCCTCAGCGTGGCAGCTTGTCATTTCATTTTCGTACAAAACGCGCACAACTGACATACATTGCTGGCATACAGGGAGAAAGTCGCCGATCTGTGCGGTTCGTTGTGGCAACGGCATAAATTTTCGAAATGATGGTGGTGTTATAGCGTGACGCACGAGTCCTTTGGTGCCCAAACAACAAGCGCAGCTGGGCGCTTGTGACTCCATCAGTGCGGCTGCAGCGGGATGGAGCTCCGTCAAACCGTGGGCGAATGGACACTGGTTCTGCAGCTCACAGCTCCCCAAGGAATGATGCGTGCAAAGCCGCATTTTTACTTTTGGATCAAACAGCAACTGTATCTCTAAGGCTCTGCGGCGTTTGCCTTTTGCATGCTTTGTGCACACTGCCAGGCTCTTTTCTAGCAGGTAAAATTTGGCTCTTGCTCGCGAGCACTCGAAACAAAAGTTTCCTTGCATATCCAAAACACACACCTTTGCGGTGCTGCGCTCGGACGGGGGGCCCGTTTTTTCCCTTTCCTCCATTGCTTGATTTGCGTAATTCCGCTGCATTTTTTTCAACTCCATCACCGCAATCGGCGCCGTGCGATGTAGCCATTCGGCAACATCGAAGCAGCCTGTATCCATGTTAAAGTCCTCCGACGCTTTCATCATGACCGCTCGTCCAACCAAATAGGAGGCTAGCGCGTCCTCTGCCGCATAGTTCACCTGATTTTGCCAAAGCGGCAGCTCCCAGTTGCTGCGTGTAATCCATTGGTCCTTCTCGATCGTTAAATTTGCCACGCTCTCCGCAAGTACTTTTAGGTTTGTTTTCGGACCGCTATGAAGGCGTAAGAGGATGCTGTACTCAGCAACGTCAAGGACACTCTGGAGTGTGATCTCTTGCTCCTCTTGAATGCGTGATATGTCGTTTTTTATGCCAACACCACATTTTATGATCCCCGGGTCGCAAAGCGCCTCAATCACCGCTGCAGGGAGCAATCTTCCATCGAAAAAGGCGATATGAAGCACAAAGCAGTGGCTGGATGTCGCAAACTGGACAACTGAGAGAGGTGACTTCATGAACCACTCCGAGTCGAAGCCTATAATCCTCAGGTGCGGAGGCTGTTGACGCAGTGTCTGCATCATTTCTATCCACATGCACTCTCCAAAGGACAACCAGGCCTCAGTATGCGGCACGAAAACGCCACACAGCCTCGTGGTGACTGCGCTCGATGTTATAGTGTTCATTTGGCCTGCTGCAACTGAAGGAGGAGAAGAGGTAAGAGAACATGAATAGGTGATTATTTTTTTTTTTACAGTGAAGGGTAAAAAGTCTGCTTCACGATTTTCTCTCCCCCGCTTGGCTGTACTTGTCTTTGGATTCGAGGTATACCTGCACGTCAGTTATCAGTGATAAGTGCCCACTCTGGTGTGAAGCCAAAAAGCTTGTACTCCCACTGTCAACGCCAAACCGCCTGTGCTGTTGACAGGGTCTTACATCAACAGCTCAGAAACATCAGAGTGTTCTGTGGCATTCAGCAAGATGGCATCATATACACCATGGGCAAATTGTCGATGAAACTCCAGGGCCCCTCACCAGATCATCACGGCTGACCGATGAGTACCAGAGCCACGACGAGAGGGATGCACTGTTTGGAGACCGGCAGAGTCGAAGCAACTGCAAGGCTACATTGACGGCAGGGTGCCAGAGTTTGAGGCAGAGGTTCTGCCGAGATGATTGAGTTCGCATTCGTGTAAGGCGTGTGTACTTCTGCTTCGTACCCCACATAGGGCCTGCCACACAGTGTGGGAGTGGGGGGGGGGGGTGAGACTGAAGAAACACGTTGCACGACAGAAGAGATACTTCCAGAAAGAGGGCCCGTCTTCAGGGGCTAGTGGATTTCGACATGGCGTGAAAAGCGGCGAAGAGATCTCCAGCGTTCGAATAAGATGAAATGCCGTTTTTCTTTTACGAACAAACACAAACACAAACAGACACGCTGTATAGAGCCCGGTGATACATTCTTGATGTGTACGTAGATGTAACGGACAGCTTATATACGGTTGTGATGTTTGTCCTGTCCTTCGGTTATACTGTCGCGTGTGTGTGTGTGTGTGGGGGGGGGGCAGCGACCACAGCCGTGCGATGCGAGAGATCGACAAGCTGCTTAACTGCAACTTCCACATTCTCGTGCTGTTGTTGTTTTCGCCGGTATCTGTAGCTGCACCCGCGCACGGAATGAACTTGCTAGAGTTCGCCCGCGTTACTGAAGCAGGGTTTCTTTCACAAATGTGCGCTGTTCTTCTAGGAGTGCCTTGTCTTGGTTTGCCGGAAGGCCTTCTCCGGTGGGGTTTCGCTGTTCTCCGTTGTTGGATCGGAGATTCTCAGCGCTACAGTCTGAATGCCTAGCAGGAAAAATCCAGCGTTTTTTTTGCAAATGCTTGCGAGAGCCTGAGTCGACGCCATCGCAGTCAGCCGCGGTATCTCGACGTTGGGGGTGACAGCTAGCAGAACACCGTCAAAACGCGCACCCCCACTGGGGCGCAGGAATGTTTCTCTTGGGTGGTGTTCGCTGTCATCCCTGTGGCGGGGCTGCTTGCTTGTTTGGTGTTGTCCCGTTTTTTGTTGTTGTTGTTCGGGGGGGGGGGGCCGGAGTACAAAATCACCCACGCACTCTGGGCTCTTACGTGTTAGGGTGTGTGGGTGTTGCCTGCTGGATGGTGTCGCGCAGAAGTTGTAAGGCGCGACTGCAACCTGCTGCTTTCATGCGCTGCTTGAGGGTGTTCTTATCTTTGTCGGTGGCGGCTTCGAGGGCCTCTTGGAGCAGGTCGAGGGCCGCACTGGTTGGGTCAACTCCTTCGACATAGTCCGCAACAGCGTTAAGAATTGCCGGTTGAACGGCGGCGGCGTCGTCGTCACCGGCACGGGGTAACGAACCGAGTAGCGCGGTCAGCTCCTCGAGGAGGTGGTCAACTTTCTTCAACTCCATCGAGGCAACGCGATTGGGCTTCAATCTATGTGATACGCAACCAGGACATTATTTGCTTCGGGTAGCTATTATGTGGGAAAAGTGACAAGACAGAACGAGTGAAGGTCTGTGTGTGTGTGTGTGTGCCGCCAACGAGTCACGCTGGAGAACACCTGATGCCGAGGGCCAGGAGGCCATGCATTGTCGTGGAAAACACGCACCGTTGCCGCAGATTTTTTTTTAATGGAGGGGGGGGGGGATGAATAATTCCCATTATTGTCGGACCACGTGTTCGCTTGTTTGGGACACGGGGGAGGTTGTAATTAAAAAAGCGGCACTGCGATGTCATAGTTGTGCGTGTCATGGTGATGCTGGGCAAAAACAAATTCTTTTGACCATGCGAAAAAAAGAAAACGCAACCACAAGAACCTATATCAAACAAGTGGGCATACCCGCATTGTGGGGTGGGATGGGGTAGAGACGTAGAACAACGCCGGGGGTGGGGGCGCGACATGAGAGTTCCACTTTGGCTCACCTCTCTGCTCGGCTGTTAGCCTGCGGGGGGGGGGGGGGCTACAGCTTGGAGGTGCGAGCGCCGCGAGCGTGGTGCAGCGTCATCTCTGCACGCGCTGACTCCACAAAGCCGCTGTTCATGATACTCAGCTTCTGCGCTGGAATCGGTGTGTCGCGCCGCTTTGGCAGCGTGGTGCCGAGGATCTGCTGCCGCACCGCGGAGCGCACATTCATGGTTTCCATAAAGTCGTCGCAGCGGACATAATCGAGGTCACGCCAGTGGTCTAGCTCCTTCGTCACGTCCTGGCCGAAGGGTACCTGAGCTACAGCGCGCAGAACCGGCAGTATATCCAGCAAGGCCCGATCCTTCTCTAGGCGAGCCACTTCTTGCTGTCCCTGCTGCAGTGCTTTGTGCAGCGAGTCTTCCACTTCCTGAGGATTCCCTTCCTGGGCCTGGCGCAAGGCGAGCATGTAGCGTTGCAACACACGATCATCGGGGTCGAAAGCGTCAATGCGAATGCCGTTGCGTGGCGTGAGGGGGAAGCTGCGCACATTGTCATCCAGCATCACGACACTGTTCATCTTTCGCCCCAACATCGGAAGGTACTTCATGTACCCTTGCTGCTCCAGTGTCTGTGTGCGCGAGAGGGCATAGAAGTTGGTGTGGTTTGTGCTGCTGCTCTTCTTCTGACTTTCCTTGGCCAACTCCACGTGACTGTAGAAGGAGCGCGGCAGTTGCATCACTTGCTGCTCGAGCGCATCAAGCACAGCACAACAGTAGGAGGCGGTCCCTGCGGTCCAAAAGACCACTTCGAAGAGTTGGTTCACCTCCTCCAGAAACTCCTTCAGATGCGGGCGAAGCAACGCATGGTAGTTGACGAGGGCGATACCCTGAAGTGCTGTGTCGAATCGTTGGTCTTTGCTGTTGTCGTGGTGGCTCATGCCGTACGTGTGAATGAGCGTTTCGTCAATATCCAGCACCAATGTGTGCCTCTCTTTGTTCCTCGGCAGCGGGGCTGGAAGAGGGAGTGGCCAATGGGGGTCAATTTCTTGACGCAGCCCAATGGCTACCACGGAGCAGAGCGACTTGAGTCCCGCAGCGGAGGCTTGCTGCCACAGAGAAGTGGTGGTGTGCATTTCGATGTCAACGGGGCGCAGGTGTGTTTTTTTTTTTTCCGTACCACCGCTGTAGAGGAGGGCCTTAAAACTGATTGAATCTCTCTCTCTCCCGCACCCACCCCACCCACCACACACACACACAAAACAACAACAACAACAATGATGGCACTTGCTTAGGGGAGTATGCGTCTGTGTGTGTGTGTGTGTGTCTATGTGCGTGTATGATGGAAAGTGAACACTGTCGATGAAGGCGGTGGTCAAACGAGATTGTGGGCAATAATGCAGGCCGATGGGCGTATGTACTTGACAGAGGAGCAACCAGACGCAACCGTGTCAGCAGAGCCGTGCTGAGGTACGAGTGTACGTCTCTTATGTGTTGGTCCAGAGGACGCAATAATGACGAATCAATGGATGCGGAAGCAGGTGAGAGGGGAAGGAGGAGGAGGGGGGGGAGGAGTTTGGGTGGAGCTGCACAAGGAGGGGCAAGCAGATCAAGGAAAAAAAAAGAGCTACGGGGATATTGGGTTGCACCGGGCCTGCCCCCCCCCCCCCCCCCCCCTTGCCGAGCTCCTGGCGTCACTGAAGGGGAAGGGTGTGGATACATAGCTCATAGTCTGTGAAGCGCCACCCCATTCAACGATATGGAGGGATTCACATCTGGTCGAGTTTCCCCCGACAGAAAAAAAGAAAGATGTGCGCGTACGTGTGTGTGCTGCCTCGCTCAGTGGCCACTCTCTTGCAGAGAAGAAGGGTTTACCGCCGCACACACGCGAGGCGATGAGTGGGTTTGCAGTCAAGCAGCAGCAAATTCGCTAGTTCTGGAATGGGTGCACACCCCCCCCTGCCTTTCGCTCTGTCATTTTTTTTTTGCACGCCCACACGGAAAATGCACGAACATAAGCGCGCGCGCGCGCGCCCCATCGGCACGCGGGACCGCATTCACTCCTCCAGGCCGAGTTCGTGTTCCACGGTCCATTCCTGCAAGTTACCCAGTGAGGTGCCAAACTTGACCGTCACACTCAGCGGTACGAGCAGTTGCATGGCGTGCGACATCGCCGAGGACACCAGCTTGACCATTTTCTGCAGCAGCTCCTTGCGTACCATGAAGACCATTTCGTCGTGAATCTGAGAAAGCAGAGACACTTCCGAGCGATGGTAGCGCTGGAGTATCTCCTTCGATACCGCAAGCATCGCCATCTTCATGACGTCCGCGGCGCTACCCTGCACTGCGCTGTTAAAGGCTTGCCTCTCCGCGTGTGACCGTCGTGAGAGGACAGTGCTGCAGATGTCCGGCAGGTACCGCAGGCGGCCGCTGAGAGTGCGCACGAACCCATTGGCCCGGCTTTCCTCGATGACGCGGCGGTGATACGTGTCAATGCCGGGAAAGGCGTTTTTCAGCAACGAGGTGATGTGAAGAGCTCGATCCACCGTCACGCCCATATGTGTCGCGAGCGTCTTGGGCCCGGCGCCGTAGAGCACACCGAATACGACGCGCTTGGCCAGGCTGCGCTCCTCAGAGCTGACGGGTTTTTTCTTGAAGACCACCTCGGCAATGGTTCTGTGAATGTCCGTCGATGCTGTCAGCGCCTTGACGAGTGCGGTGTCACCGCACAGGTGCGCGAGAACCCGTAGTTCAATCTGTTGGTAGTCAATGGACAAGAGCACGAATCCGTCAGCAGCAACAAAGCAGCGGCGGAATCCCAAGAGGTCCTCTTCACTGTCTTGCTCGGCGTCGTTGTCTGCCACGGAGGATGTGAAACCATTCCGCGGAAGATTCTGGAGGTTTGGCTCGACACAGGAAAGCCGTCCCGTGTCGGTGCCCTCCTGCAGAAAATTCGGGTGTAGCGTGGCGTACCCCCTCGCCGGCAGCTTCACCTCGCCCGTCAGCGTCGTATTCGTTTCCTCATCGCCATTCCCTTGGTTTCGTGCTCGCGGTGGCTCGGTGCTGCTAGCGCTGTGTCCGCTGCTACCCGTCTGAAGCCAGCAATCCACAAACGGGTTGTCATCGTTCACCTCCACCGCTTCCCTCGGCGGCGGCACGGTGTCGACGCGATCATCACCGTTTTGCACCTGCTGCTGTGTTTCTCCGACACCCTCTGGTTCTGTCTCCGTGCTAGTGTTGTCGCAACAAGGGGGTAGGCTTGCTTGCGTCTGAGTGCGCACCACGGCATAGCTCATCATTCCCTCTATATATGTCTGCATTAGCTTCGATACCTTGCGATAGCGCAGCAAACACGCAGGAAACTCGTGATGATGTGCGAGAGCACGGAGTGTATCTTCTGCTGTCGACAGTCGACCCCCTTTGGTGATTGTGAGCCCATTGCCACCGACGGCTTCGCCACTTCCGGGCTTCAGCGAGTACTTGCCCAGCTGAAGCACTTCGTAGATTGCCTTGCGGCATTGATCATGACTCTGTATGTTGAAGTCCTTGCCGAGCTCCGGAACGAGACTGTTGGCAAGGGCGCGCTGCCGCGCCATCTCTGCCTCGCAGCTCATTTGGTAGCGGTGGACTTCGTGCAGATCGACGCGCATGCCGTTGTACTTCATAAGCGCCAGAAGCAGTGCAATCCGCTTCTCCTGCCGCAGGAATGCCTGCAGGAGCCCTTTGCTGCCCAGAAGCCCATATAAACTGCGGTACACGGTGGCCAAGTAGTACACTTGCTGGGCTAGCTGGCGCTGTGCGGGTGTCAGAGGCGGCACTGGTGCCGTTGCTGCAGTTTTGGTGCTTTCGGCAGAGCTGCTTGCTGCGTGCGCAGTGATCCGCGCGTCATTCACCGTTTCCAGCTGTACTGTCGGGAGCGGCTTCCCACCACAAACGTGCAGGAGCAGCTGCTCATAGTCGCAAAGCACACTCATGTCGGCGTCACTCGTCCCGTCTGCGACCGCGGCGGAGCCTCCGCCCACCAAAGCGGTGACAGCAGACGGAGTCTTCGACAGAGCGCTTGCCACGTGCAGCTGAGCCATCCACGCCATCACGCGCACGTCACTGATGCAGTGCGACCACAGGGTGCCCTTGCAGTACGCGAGTAGCGCCACCAGGAGAACCTGCGCGTTAAAAGTGATGAGCTCTACCCCGGGTAGCTCCGTCAGGATGCGACACAAAAAGGCCAGGCCAACCGTCTGCGCCGGCAGGGCGTACATCTTCTCTTTCCACCGTACAAAAACGAGCTCCATGTGCTGATGGATGCGCGTAGGGTCGAGGGAGAAAAAAACGCACGACGCGCGGCGCTTCGCCGTCTTCGCACCGCTTCTGTGGTAGGTAAAGTTCGTGCTACACCCTACGCCCGCAAGCTCACCTGCCTGGCTGCTATTGCCACTAAGGACCGAAACCCCAACAAAGAGAGGTGGTGCTTGGATACGATCTGGGTCGTTGAGTGCACGTCGCACGTCGCTGAAGAGCCCCTCGGACGAGTACTGAAGATATATATACGGGACGGAAGCCATGGCCGCCGTGGTGGGTCCACTCTGCACCTCTGCCATCGAGCCCCTGACAGCATGAGAAGTGTTCAGGGAAAAGAGCGTCTGAGGGGCCGGCCTTGCACACCCAGGGGGATCCATGGTGCCGGGGAAGACTGCGTCACCTCCACCTCGCTTCGCCGTCTTGCGCTTTCCTCTCTCCAAAGGGGCTTCGGTTGTCGCGCCAGTTCCAGAGCCAGATTGCTTCCGCGCTCTTGGCTTGTATTGAGCGCCGCTGCTGAGACCACCCCGTTCTTGGATGACGGCGCCGGTCTCGTTCCGTTTGCTGCCATCGCTGGTCTCCACTTCGTCCTCGTTGCCATTGTGATGAGTCGTCTTCCCATCCCTCTTCCGCTTCTTGCCGCCAAAGCGCATCGTTGTCCACCAGGACGCTTTGCCGTCGTCCTTGCATTTCGGAGGTTTACACCTTTGTTCCTCAGTGCTTTCTTGGACCTTCTTCGCCAGCTTTCCCAGCTCTATCTGCAATTGAAGGGTGGCGCCAGTGCGGGCGTCGTCACTGGTGTCGGGGGTATGCCTTGGAGCCGTAGCCGGCGCCAGGGCAGGTATGCCGGTCTGCAATGCTCTGTGTGTCAAGGTCTCCTCTGTGTATTGTTGACACACTGCCCTCCCGCGACTCGCGCCGTGCTCGTCGTCGTCGTCGTCGTTGCCATCGCTGGTCACGACTAGTTCGTCTCCATTTCTTGAGACCACAACAGCTCGTGTATCGGGGGGAGCGTTGGCGGTGGGCCACGCACAGACGTGGGCGTTGCCTTGACTAGTATGTGGTAGAAGAGTCGACTCCGCGGCCGTGTTGTCTCGCTGACGGGGTAGGAATTGGGATCCGCTCTTTTCTTCCGCACCGCAGAGACGCGAGTTTTGACGTTGGGGAGCGGAACAAGTCGCAGACGCGCTTTGGTCGGGGCGATGGCAGGAGGCGCACTTTGGCTGCTGGCGCTGTGGTAGTGGCACTGCAGACTGCGACGAAGACGGCACCCCAATCTGGAGTCCGAACTGACGCCATTTCAGCACATTCTGTGACATCTCTTCGCTCTCAAGTGGCTGAAGAAGGCATGGCTGTACTTGTGCAGTAGTGTGGCTGTGAGCGACCCCTGCGGTGGGACCACCACGGAGCGGTTCTCCACTGACAGAGGAGGAGTACACACCCGCACTAGAAATAGCCCAGGCAGATCCCGGCCCGTTGGACCCGCCTGTGGTGGTGAGGTGTGTCATTGGCACGACGCGAAAGGCATGGTTCGTGGCATCGGCCGTTCGCTGAAAAGGGTCCATGTCCAGCTGATGCACCACAAATCGCGCAAGATCAGGATGATCGGAACGTTTCTGCAAAAAAAAAAAATGATGTGGGAAATGCTCGGAAATGAGCCCTCCCACACTCACCTACCAGGGACAAGCAAAAGAGGGAGTCCGTAGGCGGAGGGTGCAGGCCTGGTCCGCTGCTCTTTTGCTCCGAGGATGGGAGGGGGGGGGTGTCTGTTTCGCTTTCTCTTCCTCTTTCTGAGGATCTGTCCTGAAAAAGTGAGGTGTGGGGTACTGAGGGGAGCGGGTGAAGAAATGTAGAGAGGCCTTGCCGATCAGAGAAAAAGAGAGAGAGGTAGGTGTGGAGTCTGAGGAGGTTGATGTACCTGCCCCTTCCCCCCGAACGAGGTTACATTGTTCTGCCGAAAAGCCCCCTTTGATGTTGGTGGTTATTTCCTCGGTTGCTTTGCCTGCTGCTGTGTGTCCTTAGTGAGTGGTCGGCGGTATTTTTTTTCTGGCTTTCTCACTTGGCCAGCTGAACAGAAGGAACACAGGGGAAGTAGGCCAGCGTGGTGGTGGTACAAGGGGAGGGGGGGGGGCAAGGCAAAAATAAGGGAATTCTGGAGACAGTGGAGACGTGAAGCGTGCGGTGTTGCCCCCCCCCCCCCCCATAAACCGTTTAAACATCATTCACGTTTTGCGGCCATCAAGGATTGAGGCAGGAGGCGGGGAGTAGGAACACAAAAAAAAAGGAAGAGGAGAGGTCGGTCCCCACTTCGTTCAAGTCGTCAGGAGCAACAGCGCCGAGAATATATTGAATACACACGCACACATCGATACGGCACTGAAGAGGTAATGACAGAGGCGCTTTGGGCAGCGGAGGATTAACGCGCGCACTTACACAGGCAAAGCGAAAGAGGTGGAGGGTACAAAGGCATCAGAAAAAAAAAACAAATGAACCTGCAACCAGAAGGCAGCGACTGTGCATGGTTGCTACTAACAGGCATGTACAAAGAGGAGAGGAGAAAAAAGGGGGAGAGGAGAGAAGCGTACAAATCCGATCATAATAAAAGAATGAAGAGGGAGTGTGCGAGAGTAGGAGAATGAGAAGAGAGTAAAATAGAGGAGGACGGGTACTCCTGCAGCGCGGAAAAAAAAAAGCGAGGCAACATTCTGGAAGAGGCAGCGAAATATAGAGAATAAGCGAGAGGGGTTCGTGTGCACGTGTGTGTACTCCCTCTTTTGTTTCCCTCGCATTCGTTGTGTCGACGTGCTGCATCATCACGACGTGGCGAAAAACAAAACCACGCTCATGTTGAGACAAGCGGTCAACAGGAAGCCGTGCGCGTACAGACACCAGATCCAGTGCGGTAACCCGAGAGCGCTTACGTGAGAGAGGAAGTGGGGGATGCTGTGATACTCCCCCCCCACAACAGGGCGTCTCAGAGCATCTCAGCAGAAAAAAAAAACAAAAAAAGACTCGACACCAGAGCAAGAAGAAAAGAATTCTGAGGATACAGGGCGGTCTAGCTAGCCCCTATGATTACCCGACAACGAAAACGGGTGCCTAGCCGCGTCGAAGAGCGCTTGCCGGTACGTCGAATCGACGTAGTCATCGACTCGACGACCACCCAGTCGCAGTAGACGCTCCGGTGAGCGGAGGAGGTCTAGCAGCTCCAGGAAGAGAAGCTGCTCCAGGACCAAGTCACCTGTTTGCCCGTTGTTGGCGGAGGAGCGGGCGAGGTAGAGGTATCGCAGCAGCTCCGCTACTGGTTCTGGATTGGCTAGCTGCAAGAGTACAACCCGGTGTGCGTCGCCAGAAAAGTAGTTGCGGATGCAGCTGCTCATCACCAATACAAAGCTTGTGTAGAGCGCAATTATACCGACGCTGGGGATCAGCGAGAAGCTGCTGTGCACCGTCGCCACATCGTTTGACGCGACCACGAATGTCAGCGGGGTTAGCTTTTTGTTTGCACCCGCCATGGACGCAACGTTCGGTGAGTGCGCAGGGACGATGGATGTATCAGCTCCAAGGGTCGTCGCGGAAGTGCTGTTTTGACCATCATTAACGCATTCTACGCAGGTGAACCCACGGAATCGCCCCACGTGGTGTAGAGTCAATACGCAGCTTGCTCTTCTCAATGTTGTGCTTGACAACAGTGAGACGCCCATTCCAGTATTTAGCACATACGGTGTGTACTCGAAGGGTAATGACACCTCGAGGGGGTCGCGCACACCTTTTCGGTGGTTTGGTGCGCCCGCCGAGTCGGCTTCATCTGCAGTCCTCCATGCTTTGAGCGCATCACTGAGAGCGGTAATTGAGGCTGGTGGAAGTGTGAACGACTCTTGAAAGTCGAATGTCGTCATTGAAGCCTCCCTCGTACCATCACGCGTGAGGCGGTTACGCAGAGTGAGAGTAGCCACCTCTGTTTTTGTGTCGAGTTGGTCAACTATTTCCTGGAGAGCTCTTGGTGTGTAGGACCACATCCGTGTGCTGCACGCGGCGACATGCATCGTTTGCCAAGTGTCTGTGACGGCGGCAAAGCGCAAGAAGCTGATTGCACTCACCCTGGCACCACCAGGCGAAAGCGTCGCTGCTGCGTCAAAGCTAGACGGACGTGTGGTGGCGTCGGCGCTAAACAGCGGCGCAGATAACATTCCCGAAAAGGCCACCTCCGTCGTCCAGGTTGTGACGCGGCTCGCACGCACTTGCGGGCTGAACGTCGAGTACCAAAAAAGAGGGAAGAAAAGCACAAACAGAATTATCGTAAACCCGAGAACACCTTGATAGAAGCGCACCAGGTAGGGAAAGCGGCGTCCTTGGTGGCGGCTTGTAGAGTGCAGGTCATGGATGTCAACGTAGCGCCGATACACAGTGTGATGAATGTCCTCCAGAAGCAACCAATGCTGCACTTTCAAAGTTGTTGCGCTGAACGACCAATCGAGGAGAACACGCAGCTCCATCAGAAACGGCACAGCGCGAAACGTCACGTTGCCGAGCCAATGAAGAAGATCGGTCTTGATTGTGAAGGCATCATGCAAGCGATGCAGCGCGTAACCGTCACGCAGTTGCAGACAGCTACACCAAAGAGAGGCGAGCTTCGCCGCGAGCAGAAGGGAAACCGACGCCGTGGCGGCGACCGAGGTCATCGTTCTGCTGCCTTCCTTACCATTCTGCGTGGTGCGCCAGATCACGTAGAGCGCATGGTAAGCAAGGGCCAAGAATAAATGCAGCACGTACTTGGCGACGAGGGATTGCAGCACGTAGATGATACGCTCTAGGAAAAGAACAACAACGAGCGCCAGCGCGGTTGCCACAAAGATACCTGGCAGGCGGTTTTGCTGAACGGCGTAGAGCAGGTTGCCTTCAGAGATGGCGGTGTCCGCTGGCACAATTGCGTAATAGGCGCAGCCAAAGAGTACGAGGGAGAGGCCATCAAAGAAGAGTTGAACGGCGTAGTAATCGGAACCGGCGCCGCAGCGATGTTCGTTCCAGCGGCGTACACGACGTTTGCAGTTTCGCCACAGCTTCGCCACACCTCGGCGCAGTTTGTCCTGACGTGCCTCGCGAGCGGGCAGGCTGGCATTCTCCGGCGAAGTGAGGGTAGATGTCAACACGCTTGCTGCCGCCTCACGCCTGTGATTCCAGAGGAAGAAGTGGTCAGGGTAGACAATGACCCACTGAATGGAAACAGCTGCAACGACGCTTCCATTCAAGACGAGATCCATCCACATGTGGGGGTGAAAATAGTCTCTAGACCCGGCGGACGACGACGGGGACATCGAGGATACCACCAGCGCCGATGGTGCGGTCACGTCAACGCGAGGCAGCACCAAGCCGAGCCAGCGGCAGGTGGTCAGACTCACATATGACGTCATGGTAAGGAGGTACACGCGCACAGCGCCCTTGACGAGCAAGGACAAAATGGAGT